>NC_139586.1:8838231-9238231 GCF_946808225.1 Silurus aristotelis
AGTTGCCCCTGACATTTTTACCTCTGTTACCTATAAAAAAATAAATAACAAAGACTAAAAAGCTTTAAATTCTCTTTATCTGAGTGTGTTAATTTCAAATAATGCATTGTACATCATCATTAACCTGCGGCTAATCCGATATCAGAGCCTAGATGGAGGGATTTGAAGTTGTGTGGCACACAGCAAAAGAGTTCATTATTCAGGCTCTGCTGTTCTATGAAAAATGATTAAAAGCACACATTATCATGTTGGTTATTAGAAGAGTGTCTAGGCCCTCCCAGTGTTTGTACTCTACTCTCCAAATGAAGCAGCATGACAATAATGTACCCATTTGCCTCCTCCCTTAGTTCAAATCCTAACCCCGAAGGCCGTTTAAAGCATCCCGGTTCTACAGGAACTGACTAATTATGACTTTGATGTCAAACAATTTAATTGCCCCTCGTGGTTACTTGACTGGCTGATGTTGACTGAGTGAGAGGAGGCATTTTCTATGCAGAATCAGAACTCCGGATAATTCCAAACCCCTTTCCCACGATTCGTTGAAATGCTAAAAAAAAGTGCTAAGTCCAATTGTGCAGCTTACTGTATTCTGGACACATGATAATGACGTTCCCACGCACAGTGGACTTAAAGCCCCACCGAGAGTGAGTGGGAAGCTCCGTTCTCTCTCTGGGGCTTTCCATTGGTTAAGAGCTCGGGCGCTCTGTTTCCACGCCAACGTAGAGCTTCATTGATGACCTCATTGAGCAGATGTCGCAAGATGGCAGCCAGGTGAAAAAAGTGAACAGAACGAGTGGCGTCCCACACATACAAACAACTTGCTCTTTCTTACTACGTGTACACCCTACAGGGCCTTGGGAATGGTTAGGGATGAGTGTGTAAGCGAGAGTGAGAGAAGCATGTGATGGAGAGAAAGAGAGAGAGAGATGGTGAGAATGAGAGAAAGTACTTTTACACTAACAAAGTGGTAGCACAGAGTCTGCGTGGGCTGCCTGCTAGCTGTCATTCGAGATGGAGCAGAGCTGCAGATAGATGCTGAGCTGCAGGATCCTGTTTGCTTCACCATGTTACTGCAGGCATGCACTAAATCAGGGCTTTGAATTAACTTATAGATCTTTTTTTTATGTTTGTGGATGCAGAGTTTTTAGAACTGACATCTTTTGGAAACCTGAGAATTTTACAACTGGAACATTATAACTGGGAGGCTTGTGTTGAAAACTATATGCAGTTTATTATACGTGTGTGTATGTATGTATGCATATATATATATATATATATATATATATATATATATACAGTGAGGAAAATAAGTATTTGAACACCCTGCTATTTTGCAAGTTCTCCCACTTAAAAATCATGGAGGGGTCTGAAATTGTCATCGTAGGTGCATGTCCACTGTGAGAGACATAATCTAAAAAAAAAAATCCAGAAATCACAATGTATGATTTTTAAACTATTTATTTGTATGATACAGCTGCAAATAAGTATTTGAACACCGGTCTATCAACTAGAATTCTGACCCTCAAAGACCTGTTAGTCTGCCTTTAAAATGTCCACCTCCACTACATTTATTATTCTAAATTATATGCACCTGTTTGAGGTCGTTTGCTGCATAAAGACACCTGTACACCCCATACAATCAGTAAGAATCCAACTACTAACATGGCCAAGACCAAAGAGCTGTCCAAAGACACTAGAGACAAAATTGTACACCTCCACAAGGCTGGAAAGGGCTACGGGGAAATTGCCAAGCAGCTTGGTGAAAAAAGGTCCACTGTTGGAGCAATCATTAGAAAATGGAAGAAGCTAAACATGACTGTCAGTCTCCCTTGGACTGGGGCTCCATGCAAGATCTCACCTCGTGGGGTCTCAATGATCCTAAGGAAAGTGAGAAACTACAGCCCAGAACTACACGGGAGGAGCTGGTCAATGACCTGAAAAGAGCTGGGACCACCGTTTCCAAGGTTACTGTTGGTAATACACTAAGACGTCATGGTTTGAAATCATGCATGGCACGGAAGGTTCCCCTGCTTAAACCAGGACATGTCCAGGCACGTCTTAAGTTTGCCAATGACCATTTGGATGATCCAGAGGAGTCATGGGAGAAAGTCATGTGGTCAGATGAGACCAAAATAGAACTTTTGGGTCATAATGCCACTACACGTGTTTGGAGCAAGAAGAATGATGAGTACCATCCCAAGAACACCATCCCTACTGTGAAGCATGGTGGTGGTAGCATCATGCTTTGGGGGTGTTTTTCTGCACATGGGACAGGGCGACTGCACTGTATTAAGGAGAGGATGACCGGGGCCATGTATTGCGAGATTTTGGGGAACAACCTCCTTCCCTCAGTTAGAGCATTGAAAATGGGTCGAGGCTGGGTCTTCCAACATGACAATGACCTGAAGCACACAGCCAGGATAACCAAGGAGTGGCTCTGTAAGAAGCATATCAAGGTTCTGGCGTGGCCTAGCCAGTCTCCAGACCTAAACCCAATAGAGAATCTTTGGAGGGAGCTCAAACGCCATGTTTTTCAGCGACAGGCCAGAAACCTGACTGATCTAGAGAAGATCTGTGTGGAGGAGTGGGCCAAAATCCCTCCTGCAGTGTGTGCAAACCTGGTGAAAAACTACAGGAAACGTTTGACCTCTGTAATTGCAAATAAAGGCTACTGTACCAAATATTAACATTGACTTTCCCAGGTGTTCAAATACTTATTTGCAGCTGTATCATACAAATAAATAGTTAAAAAATCATACATTGTGATTTCTGGATTTTTTTTTTTAGATTATGTCTCTCACAGTGGACATGCACCTACGATGACAATTTCAGACCCCTCCATGATTTCTAAGTGGGGGAACTTGCAAAATAGCAGGGTGTTCAAATACTTATTTTCCTCACTGTATATATATATATATATATATACTTCCCGTGGGCTCACCACCTGCAGGAGGGAACATAAGGGACGGTGCTGTGAGGATTGGGCAGCAGTCGAAGGCGGGGGCCTGCTTAGACTGCTGCCCCCGCGACCCGAATTACGGATAAGCGGGAGAAAATGAATGAATGAATGAATGAATATATATATATATATATATATATAAAATATGTAATTCCTGGACTATAAAGCGCACCCATATATAAGCCGCACCCACAGAATTTTACGAATATTTTTATTTTTGACATGAATAAGCCGCACCTGTCTATAAGCCGTTAGTGTCTACACTAATGTACTTTACACAGGCTTTAACGAAATATACGTTACACGGTGTGACGGGTGAAATATGTTGCGCTTCCTTTAGGAGCATAGCGGTATTTTGGGAATAGCATGCCAGAAGTGAGCTCTCCCTTCACCCTGACTTAACGCATTACAACGGCTTGCATCTAAACAGTAGTCTACCAAAAACGTCATTGTTCACTGTCTTCCTTCTTCCTTTCACAACTATTTCTCTCGGGAGATTATCTTTTGGCATCGTCGTGCGTTTAAGAAAAAAGTTTTTTCTCCCCAAGCCGTGCAGCTCAGAACACAGGTGAGGTGCGTTTCGGGAAAATTTCATTGGTTTAATGTTATGGGGTTCAGTTTTTTAGCTTGAAGTTTGTGAAACCAGAAAAAAACCCAGGAAAAATTCATAAATTAGCCGCTTCATTGTTTAAGCCTCGGGGTTCAAAACGTGGGAAAAACGTAGCCGCTTATAGTCCGAAAAATACAGTGTGTGTGTGTGTGTGTGTGTGTAAAAAAAAAAAAAAAAAATATATATATATATATATATATATATATATATATATATATATATATATATATATATATATATATATATATATATATATATATATATTGTACTGATTGTACAACTATATATATATTATATAAAACACGCACACACAGATAATTTTAAAATGCCTGCTTATTTAAACATTATATAAAAGAATGTTTTATAATATTTAATTTTAAAATAATATGGAATAAATCAAATGAATGCAAAAACAAATTTTGTTATATTGATTACATTGGCACAAATAAAATTGATTAAACAGAATGAAATACACGAAAAGATTTAATAGTTCACCCTTCTTAGACCCCATTTGGTTAATACAGATGTGTGTTTGTGTGTGTGTGTGTGTGTGTGTGTGTTTTACATTCAATTTTCTAAAGATATGATCTACTTCATTCTTTCCATCTTTCATCCATTCACTCCCTCAGTATGTAGAATTGTCAAGATTTTCTCCTTTTAAGAGAAATTCTTGTAACAGGCTATAGCGCTAGTGTTAGCTGCTAACCTGAAGGGGCTATGAATTCTTTAGCCGTTTCAAAACAAGTCTTGTGCGTGAATAAATCCGGTATGGAGTAAGTAGCCAAACTGATACTGCACTAACTTTAGTTTCTTTTTATTATCCCTTGCATTGTTGTGTATGTTTTTAGTTTAATAATAATAGACGCACTCCGAGTGATTGCGGTCCGCCACTTAATACATACTGAAAAATATCGGTACGAATATGTGTTCGTTACACCCCTAAATATATATACGTATATGGTACAGCTACTTTTTTCAGATACTGTGTCACACAGCATAACCGAATCCTTCCTATATTTATAGGAAGAGGCAATTTGACTGAAGGGCCGAAAAGCATGCTTTATTCCAGTTGCCCATCTGTAAACTTGTCAGGGTACATCATAACCAATATACTGTTTAACCGTTGTGAAGTATCTAACTTTGTGGAGAAGTCTTTCGTGTTGGAAACTGCCACATGGAACTTCTCATGAATGGAAATATGCACAGACAGACTGTCTCTCTCATGATTCTGAAGCTTGTTCGCCAGAAAAGTGTAATATAGAATATACAGAGATGCTGTCGAATGGATTTGCAGGTTGTGTAAGTACCGTGATGTACAGGGTCAATTTAAATCGGTCGATGCAAACTTCTTGTTTCACCTTCACACAGAAAATGGTATGAGTACAATCAGTGAATTTGCATTGATTTTCATTTAACAGATTTTCTTCTAAAGTCTCTTATGGTCATGTGATATTCCCATGCTTAATATTTTGTGCTAGATGCAGTTCACACTTGCACTAAGAACACCCCGCCCCTGGTTCACACAACGTTTGTGTACCTGTTTAAAAGAAAAACACATAACACACTGTCTTAGTGTCAGCCAGTGCCATTAAGTCTCATTACTTCAGCCCCCAAAGACCAAGTGACAGCTTTTACACTGATAATACGGTGAATATATCTCAAGCTGTGGTGCTTTTCTGTGTATTTTGGGGGGCTGGGGGAGGAAGCGTTCTGTATCTTTAACAAATTTAGTTGAGCCACACTTCTCCATCCACTCGTCCTCCTGCCCCAACGACAAAAAAAAAAAAATCGAATTCCTCCTCCAGTGGCAGGCGGGCAGTCGTGCAAGCTAAGCACATCAGTGAAAATAGGCATACAAGCCGCCGCCTATAAATTTCCCCAAAGTCTGATTGGAGGTGGAATGAGATCATTAAGGTCAGCGTGAGGCTTGCGTGGACCTAAAGCACATGGTGATGGACTGTTCATGCTGTTGACTGACTGCGGCAATAAGCCGCCTTTCGCACCCTAAGTCGCCGGGCTCCTGACAGCTTGCGCTAAAATAATAGGTCGTTTGTTTTCCACGCTGCACTAACGTCTAATCAAAAACCATCTTCCAGCTCCTGCGGAGCGAATATTCAGAACTTCATTAAAAGTTCTTTGATTTGAATTCTCACCTCGACAATGCTCCCGACTCCAGAGCGTAGGCTCCGTGCGTATTTTTTGTATGCTGCGGAAAAAGCGGTAGGAAAAAACCCAGCTGTTTAGTGGATGTTGTTTTGTGCCAATGTGCAAAATGTGCTGCTGTTCAGGAAATTCACCAACCAGAAGTCAAAGTTCCGTGTAATGGACTCAAATAGTGCAGAGGAGCGGAAGAGTAAGAAATGCCCATGTCCTTTGGACGTGTGTGAAATTTAAGGACTAAAAAGGTCAGAAATGCACCCAAGAAAGAAAAAAAAAAACCCTTTTCTGTGAAATTACCAAAGATACAAAGAAGTCATACATTCTAAGAAGACACCCCAGCCTTAGTGTTTCTTTAGAAATCTTTAGAAACTTAATCTGAGTTTTTAAAAGGAGCAAAGGTGTTTAATTGGTAATGACCCTATGCATGTTTCGCAGAAAATCCATTAAGGCTGCAGAATACAGCTGTTATTCAATTAGAATCAAAGGCTGATGTTTTCTCTTTCGGTTTGTGCAGGTGGGAACATAACAGTCACAATAGATCTGAGATGGTTGGATCCTGTTTCAGGTGAACAGTGATTGCAGCAAACACACAAAGTAAAGCATAATCTAAGAAACCGAACTAAACGTGCAAATACCAAAAGCGTATTACAGGTTGGGATTCTTTATTTATTTATTTATTGCAGGTGGGAGCTAAAAGACAGAGCCTTAGCACTGCAGAAATAGGATGTGTTCTGGAAATCGCACACGAAATGATTTAAACCGGCTTTTAGAGCAAATATTTATAATATGGGTTTATTTAACAGCACTGCAGTGTTCACCATAATCAGGTGGTATTATATTTTTTCTCATTTCTGACCATTAAATGAAACATTTAATCAACTGCCCTAAACACACTTTGTTGTTGTTGTTTATTAGACGTGTGTGAAACCAAACCACAGATGAATTGAATCCTTCTGTGAATGAAGGATTCATTCATTCAAAAAATAAAGAAATGTTGAGACACCTGACTTTTCCAGCCAGATGCGGTTCTTCCCCAAACTGTCAGCACAAAGTTGTTTCAGCATTTATATCATGTTCATCTGGTCCACTTTAGCATGCAGTATGCACACTTGACCTGCACAGCAATATGTGGTTCTTCGCCAAACTTTTACCACAAAGTTTGAGGCACACAGTTGCATAAGATGTAATGCAGTAAGCAAACGGCAGTCTTTATGATTCATGTATTTTAAATACGAATTTCGAATATAAAATAGGATTTGGTCATTGGTGTTTGATAGGGTTGCCGAAAATGCCTTTATATTTTGTATCAAAATACTTGTTTTGCATTTTTTGTATAATACTTTGTAAAAGGTTTACAGTACACGACGACATCATAAAAATGATTGGTGTCTAATCAATAATTTGCCCAAAATTGTTGAGATCAGACCAGAAAATCGATGGTAGAAGGTGGTGAAGGTAAGAAACGTGCAAGCTGCCAGCGTTCAAATAGGCGTCCAATGATCTATAAATAAATATTTGATTGCCGAATATTGTACCCTACTCGAAGTAGCTGTTTTGTCGAATCAGAATTTTGCATACCATTGCATGAATGAGGACATATTATATTTCTGATTAAAAATTAAATGATTGATTAGTTAGAAACCAGTTGCTATGAATGCAGGTGCCATCAGTTGTCTTCTTATGAATGACTTGTTCGTTATTGAGTCAGTGTTGCCGATGTGTCCTTTGTTACCAGACACCAAGTAACTAAATTAGGATACAATTTTGAGTCATTCGCAAACTGTTAAACAATAAACTGTTAGTTACTTTAAAACTAACCTTCACAGAGAAATGTATGTGAATATTCGATCTGTTAACTGGTTGCATATGTCAGATTTATTGCGTGACTCATCCAGAGAAAAGCTGCTGCTGTCAAACATTGTTTACTTAATCAACCGAGTGAGTCTGATGGTGAAGGTGATCAAATAGGCCAATTGATGGAAAGTTTGTGAAGAGATTTCATGCTTCCTTGTAAAATACATTTGTAGTATTTTTAAAATACAAAAATACAGTAGTTTATTTTGATACATGGTGTGACTGCTGTATTGTGTAGTTTATTTTGATACACTTAAGGTATTTGGTATTTTATTTGAAAATAGGTTTTGATGTATCCTTGCACAACCCTGAATGCAATAGCATTACTTTTTATCTTCACTTGAATTAGGAGACCCAAACCTGTTCCTGCATGGAAATACCCCTGTGCATATGGTTTACATGGGTTGGAGTGGAAAATCTCTGATCTCTCAAGAGCTCTGACCTCAACCCTACTGAATACCTTTGGGATGAATTGGAACACTGACTGCAACCCAGGCTTTCTCACCACACCTAAATCAGTACCTGATTTTACTTGTGCACAATGAGCTGAATGAGCACGAATCTTCACAAGCGCACTCCAAAATCCAGTGGCACATCTTCCCAAAAATCTGAAGCTTAATATAACAGCACACTTTCAATCACCAAGGCATAAAAATACATGTAAAATCTTTCAAACTGAAAATGTGCCACTGACCCCTCTTAAGTGTTCTTTACTATGATGTAGTTATGCTGGAAAAAGAATCTAAATGTGTCTAATGTTGCAGGTTGATTGTTTTCTGTTTGGTTATTTATATATTTATTTATTTGCTGTTTTATTCCGCCTGCGTCCGCTGTACATGAAGCGAAGGGGCGCGGGGCAGAGAGAATGGAGAACTACTTACCGCATGCACTTTTTCACTCGAAAAGGTATTCCGATAATGCGCGTTCAACTATCTCTTTCTTACTCCAGCCCACCCCTTATATCATTTCTGACACACGCTTTCTCATTACAGACTCAGTGGTTTATTATTTACCAGCCAAATCAGCCGTATGCCTGGCTTTCCATTTCTCCTTCCATAATCAAAATATTTGGCTCGCCTGCCCGTGGTGAGGTCCAGCCTGTAGTTTTTCTTTCTGCTCCATTGTAGAAAACCTCCCAGCGTTTTTATAGTGTAATAAACAATACAACACCCAATCAATGCAGCGGGTTTTTCATTTCAGGCCTCTTGTTTATTCGTTTGCCTAATTATTTTAGGATGCCACTTGCATCCAAATGGACGCCTTCTATTCGTTCGCTCCTGCCAATAAACAGCCATTTTATTGTGAAATATGGAGTGCAAAGGGCAGAAATTAGACCAAGGCCAAGATAAGGCCGAGAGAAAGATAAATAAAAGCGCATCAGATAAATCAGGTGATAATTTCGAAGCGCTTTCACTAATTATCTGACAGCTCAGTAAGACAAATGGAACTCGCTCTAGAGGATCTAAGAACAGGGTTGTAAATGATTATGCCATGACATGATATTACATATGATGAATATGCTGATCGATACTTGGTTCTGGTTCAGTGGTAGTTCTTTTGTAGCATATGATGTGTCCAGTACCAATAATTATACAATATACTGCAACTCTAAAAGCTAAGCTCGGTGTATTTTTTTTATTTTTATTTCACGATAAGTTATCAAAGGAAAGCCACAGAGATGACAATCTGTGTTCTCTCTCTCTCTCTTTCTCTTTCTTTGAGACAAGCACTTTCTTATTCCTCTCTCAGGGTTTATACATATTTTGGAAAAGTATGAAAAAGTATAGAATTTTATTTGAGTGATTTTGAGATTTGGATTATTATGGGGGAAAAAAAACCCACAGAGTATTAAAAAAATGTATGTTTTCATATTGCCCTATTCGGTTTTTCGAAATATAAAATGAAGAATTTTTGTAAAAAAAAATATTTTTTTTTATAAAACAAAGACTACACTACTTCAGATACATTTTAAAATGGCGTTTTTGTCTACAAACGCTTCACGTCCACACTTACGTTTTCATTCGTTTCCCAAAAGCTGCTCATCCACATTGAAAACATCTGAAAACACTTATGTCCTTGTATATTGCATAAGCAAAATATAATACGCTTCGATCTGTGTAATTTCCTCCTGCCGCCTACATACTGTCTGGCTTTTTGAAACGTCATGGCAATGACTAAAAATGTGTTATTGTTTTCTAAAAGCGTTCTTTTGCACAAAAGGGAAAATGTGTTTCTTTTAAACGAAACCGTATTAGTGCGGACATGGTCAAAAGGTGTTTTTTGTGGAGTAGACTTTAAAAGATCGGTGCTAGACGAGATCTGCACAGCTGTGATTGGTTGTTGCGTTCTGAGGCAGTAGTTGCCATGACATTACAACGTAAAAACATGGGAAAAATCTGAGATGCCGACATGAAAACGTATGGAATTTTGAAAGGAAAAATGTGTAGGAACTCTGCTCACGCTCCACTTTTTAAACACACTTCTTGATTTAATTTTAATATAAACTTGTGGGATAATAAGTAGGTAAATCTTGTTGGTATCTGTACCAAGAGAAAAGGCATTTCTGCCCATGAGTCTGACCATGTCTTGGCATTTGACTTGGCGTAGCAGAAAGCCTTTACAATATTAAGGCCAGAGAGCAGGTCACTCTAAATTGTTTCTTATTCAGCCTCTGTGTTCGGACATAGCCGCTACTGTAGGTTGCTCCGGAAACTCTAAATCCCCCATGTCTGCTACTGAATGATCTGCTTGTTAGGAAGCTTGGAGCAGACCGTTCTTTAGTCTGTGTGTGGCTCTACAGTAATGTTCAGCACAAGTGTCCTGTTGTCTGTGAATATAAACCCTATTTTGTTGCTGTGGGAGTTGGTGGTGGCTCATTCGTTTTAGCGCGCTAAATGAAGGACAGATCTGAACGCGGCTGTCTCTGTGTCTGCTGAAGCGGTTATAAATGTACTTGTCTTGCTCATTAAGGCATGTTTCCTGTGGAGAATATAAAAATAGATTTTATACGTTTGCAAGGGTGAAATATGTCCTTGTACTTGAGTAAGAAGTTAAAATATGCTGGGAAGTATTCAAGTTTTGTCTTCTTTGCATGTTGTTTGTATACAGTATTATGCTAATTAATGTTTGTCTCCATAGATTATGCTTGCTTTTGGCCTTGTATCAGCTGAGTGAAAACAAATCTGAAAATAAGTGTTTCCTTTATTTACAGGTTTCTATGATTCCTGTATTTTCATAACTGAAACCCTGCACAGTTAAAGCCCTATTATAGCATCTCTCCTCCAATTGACCCTCCTTTGAAGCTGCATCGATGTCAGTGAGTTCAGAGCTTCTCTTAAACTAACCGGGTCTCAGCGGTCAGCATGATAGATGCGGCGTCATATAGCTGAGCTCTGATTCTGGAACATTCCGCTTGATGGCAGTCGTGCAGGACCGTAACGCTCAATAAAGCTGCACTCCCCATCTGCCTCTATCCAGGCACTAATGAATTCTTTTTTATTTCCTGCAGGATATAGACCTGGGGCCTCAGCGGACTTGATTTATCTGTCCACAACCGGTCGTGAATGGCTAGCATGGAGAACGGCTGCGTGGATAGGACGTGACCTGCTGAACAGCGTGTGGTGAAGATGTTGCCTTGCCACGCATAGCATCCAATGAAGGAACCCTTGCCATGCGAAGAACCACTGGACGCTTCAAGAGTCCTACGTTCCGAAGGTGCAACCTCCCGACTGTTTTGAGCGTAACCAGTCGAAGGATATAGTGGATATAAAACCAGTGTTGGAGCTTGTATCACTGTGGGGAGGGGAGGGGAATTAGTGAACTATGCTTGGCCAGCTCGGTCAGCCCTGGAGTGCCATGCAGTTACGGCTGGATATGGGCGCCAGCTTGGAGCTGCCCTCCCTACTGTGGGTGCTGGCCGTGGCGCTACAGACTTGGATGGGTGCTGCAGAGAAGCTGGACGAGTTGGACCCCGTGGTGACCACGACATACGGCAAGCTGAGGGGCTTCAAGAAAGAACTCAACAACGAGATCCTGGGGCCCGTGATCCAGTTCCTGGGCGTGCCCTATGCGGCACCCCCTACCGGGGAGAGGCGATTTCAGCCCCCCGAGCCGCCCTTGCCCTGGCACAACATCCGCAACGCCACACACTTTGGCCCCGTGTGCCCCCAGAGTGTTGTGGAGGGCAGGCTACCTGATGTCATGTTGCCCGTTTGGTTCACCAACGGCCTGGAGGTGGTTTCGACCTATGTGCAGGAGCAGAGCGAAGACTGCCTATTTCTTAACATTTACGTGCCCACAGAGGATGGTGAGTGTTTGTGTGTGTGGCGGTGTGGATCCACAGATCCGTTTGTCTCGTCTTTGTATTTCCTTTGTGTGAGTGAACTTAGAAAAGCATGACCACTGCATGTCAACATGCATGCCACTGCTTTTATGTGTGTGTGGGAGGGTGGTGGGATTATGTGTGAAGTGAGTTGAGTGCCTTTATAGACAAATATGTAAGTGTGAACGTGTGCGTAAGAGTGGCTGTACATGTCTCCTAACCTACTTTGCCATACCTTTGCGCAAGTACACCCCCATGTGCCATAGCACGTCCATTTATTTAGGTGAAGCTGGTTCCTTCTCAATTCCTGCCTCTCTCACTTTCACTTTTCTGCCAGCAGTTTATAATGTGTCTATTGCGTGTGCTGGCACAATGAGCTAAGATCATAGAGTGAGAACCTCATTTAGAGTAATAATGATGATGATGATGATGATGCTAATGATGAATTGGAAGACAGTGAGAGCAGCTCTCCATGTTAACCTCTTTTCCTTCCTCGTCTCAGTGATATTTGCATGCTCCCACTGTCTGTATCGGAGCTCCATGTTATTCTTTAGTCTTTTATTCGTTTTTGCAGTCAAAAGAATATCCAAGGAATGTGCCAGGAAACCGGGCAAGAAAATATGTAGAAAAGGAGGTATGTATGCACTGACATGATAATAATAAAAAAAATAAAACAATAAAAAAAGACAAGACAAAAAAGATCTCCCCTCCATCCCACAGTTCTTAAAAAAAAAAAAAAAAACAACGACCTGAGCTCAAGATCTCAGTTCATTGATTGGCATCATTGATTCCATCTATAAGGAGTTAAACAGGACCATGCCCACTCTTAAATTGGATGAGTGCACGTTGAACTTGCAAAATGTAATCTCAATTAAAAGAGACGTTATCTGAATTCCATTGGCTTACACTAGCGAAATCGATAATGGCTTCATCAAGATAATGACCGACACACACTCCATTCCCTGGGTTCCTCCCACACGGCATGGCCTGCAACCGTGTCTACTGACCTCCCTCTTGACATAACCTCTATGATGAATGTAGTTGTCTACGATTTCACTTTGACCTTTCATGCTATGACATGCCAAAAAAGATAAATAAAAAAAAATAAAAAAACATGGCTGAGAATCTGACATGTAAACAGAGATGGCAGATGGAGCGGAGATGGCTGTGGTCCAACTTCCTGTTCTGCCTGTTTTCGTTTAACCTCCACCCTTCATCCACCCCCTGCAACATCGAGGTTAACATTCCCCTCTTCTATTTTGACCTTTTCTGTCCTCTCCCTTACTTCTCTAATCCGCACTAATCAAATATTTCCTCCTTCAACACACTCAGCATTCATTAGGACACAGGCCTTTTAAAATCCACCGGCTTCCTTCACCTATAAAACTCTGTGTGTTTGTCAGAGCTATCTGTTTGCAGAGTTTTGGCAGCTGGTGAAATTAGCCCGTGCGCCGAGACGGATTAGCATTTCACATGATCAGATCAATTGAAATGAAAACAAAAGAAAAGAGAGATAGAGTGGAGATCAATGGGGAGACTCACAGTGTTGTCTTGTTTGTGTTCAGCGTGTTCTGTCTACAATGTGTCTTACTATATTGTGATGTATAGTCTTTAATGTGACAGAGTTCCACTGTTCACAGCTAAATGTTTGTAATGCATCAGCACTGTTCAACTTCTGCTGTTCATTTGCCTGATTCCAGGTGTAGAAAAAGCCATTCACGGATCACTGTGTCTTCACGATCATAAATCAGACCTGATACGGGGTCAGAAAACTGACCCACTTTGAGTGAATAATGAGAAATTATTTTGTTTTGCAGAATGTGAACAAACTGCAAACTAACTCATGTTTTTTTTTTCCCCTGCTCTTATTTTTTGTACTGTCAGGTTTTATTCATTCAATCGAAAATATCCTCAAACATATCACAAAGACTTTGTTGATGTAATGTTTAAATGAGTGTAAATGAGATTAGTGCTAATTGGTGGTTGATGTTAAATCTAGCCCCTAGGCATTAGATGAAGCACACACTGATTATTTTAAACACACGATGCTGCATGAAATTAGTTTTTTTATTTTTTGCAGTTTTGACAGGTTATAAAGAGGTGGATTTTATTTTACAGGGGCTTGTCTTTCCTCCCCTTACATATTTGATATTGACAGTTTAGTGGATATATTATATGTGTTGTTATATAATGTTCTCTACAGTGGACTGGGGTATTATTAAGGGATTGTTTCTGGAAGTCTGATAAAAAAAAAAAAAAGAACTTAGTACATTTCTGGAAGCCTGAAATAATGAGCTTTATGCTAATGATAATTGGAAAGAGGAGCTGCATAATTAGGTTAATAACAAGTACATTTGAGGAATGTTGGGAAAAGCCTAAACATGACCAATTTATAAAGTAAAAGCAAAGTAAGTGTGTGTGTGTGTGTGTGTGTGTGTGTGTGTGTGTGTGTGTGTGTGTATATGTATATATATATATATATATATATATATATATATATATATATATATATATATATATATATATATATATATATATATATTAGGGATGCAAAATTTTCGGCCGAAAATCGCCCAAAAGTACATTTTCGGTTTTTGGCCGAAAGACTTTGATCACCGAAAAAACGCGGCCGAAAGAGTTTGTTGTGATGACGCAAACAGAAACCGCTGCCTGCGCGTGCTTGTCTGAAGCAACGTGTCTGCGGCGTGGACGTATTTCAGTATATCTGAGAAAGACCCACGGATAGCGATTTGCAAAACATGCAATGCCGAAATCTCGTCTGCAAAAACTTTCTCCACGTCGGATTTAATTTATCACCTGAAATCCAAACATCCCGATTGCTATGCTGAACATGAGAGAAACACGGTACAGAAAAGCAAAACCCCTCCGAGCATGCGCACTCCGTCTGTGGCGGACGTTTTTGAAAAGGCAGGAAGTTTCCCAGTGATGTTGTATCTTTAAGCAGTTGCACTTGTTCTGAATGCACTTTGTTTTTATGAAGGAACATATTTAATTTTACAACCTTTCAGCAGGCCAGAGGGCCTGTACATTATTATTTAATGTGCACATGAGTGCATTTAAGTTAAACATTTAAGTTTAAAATTTTATTTATTTCAGCCTGTGCATTGTTGCAATGTGCTATAAATAAATATTTTCATAATTTGTAATTAATTTATTCTTTGAAAATTTTATATTAATTTATGCAATTGAAATGCCTTGATTTTAGTAAGTTTAGTACACAGTCATAGCTATAAATAATATATTGGCATAATTTCTTTCGGTGTTTCGTTTTTCGTTTTTCGGCCTTGCTTTCCTCTTTTTCAGTTTTCGGTTTCGGCCCAGAATTTTCATTTCGGTGCATCCCTAATATATATATATATATATATATATATATATATATACAGTACAGACCAAAGGTTTGGACACACCTTATCATTCAAAGAGTTTTCTTTATTTTCATGACTATGAAAATTGTAGATTCACACTGAAGGCATCAAAACTATGAATGAACACATGTGGAATTATATATGGAATTATATACATAACAAAAAAGTGTGAAACAACTGAAAAATGTCATATTGTAGATTCTTCAAAGTAGCCACCTTTTGCTTTGATTACTGCTTTGCACACTCTTGGCATTCTCTTGATGAGCTTCAAGAGGTAGTCACCTGAAATGGTCTTCCAACAGTCTTGAAGGAGTTCCCCGAGAGATGCTTGGCACTTGTTGGCCCTTTTGCCTTCACTCTGCGGTCCAGCTCACCCCTAAACCATCTCGATTGGGTTCAGGTCCGGTGACTGTGGAGGCCAGGTCATCTGGCGCAGCACCCCAACACTCTCCTTCTTGGTCAAATAGCCCTTGATGCCTTCAGTGTGACTCTACAATTTTCATAGTCATGAAAATAAAGAAAACTCTTTGAATGAGAAGGTGTGTCCAAACTTTTGGTCTGTACTGTATATATGTATGTTTAAAACACTTGTTTGATAATTGATACTTTCATCGATACACTATATGGGCACACGTATTTGATTATAAGATCCATATGTGCTTTTTGAACATTGCATTCCACAGTTAGTTTCTATATTAACTTTCTTTCGGCTTCTCCTGTTAGGGGTCGCCACAGCGGACCATCGTTTTATTGGCACATGTTTTTACGCTTGATGCCCTTACTTAGCCCATTTGTCTGGGCTTGGGACCGGCAGTAAGGCTTGTGCAACCCTAATGGCTGGGGTTGGGTTCCTGACCAGTTTCTATATGCTGTTATAAAAACCTCCACTCTTTTAGGAATATGCTCCACTGTATTTTGGAGTTTGCTCTTAGATTTTTCTGCTCATTTTGACACAAGTGTGATCGTAAAGTCAGCTAATAATGTAAGGTGAGGAGGCCTGGGGTGCAGTCAGCGTTCCCATTCATCTCAAAAGTGTTTAGTAGGGTTGTGGTCAGAGCTCTATAGCAGGTCACTCAAGATCTTCCACTCCAACCCATGTAAACTATGGAGTGTTAGTTATCGAGATGGCTTTGTGCACAGGGACATTGCCGTGCTGGAACAGATTCGGGTCTCGTAGTTTAACTGAAGGGAAAATTTTATTCTGTACCTGGTGCAATTGTGGTATTAGTTTGGGCACGAACCAGCTCGCAATCAGATTAGTTAAAACAGCTTTTATGCAACATAGATTGTATGCTGCAAGCTCCTGCAGTGCTGATTGTGAAGGCTCTAGGCAGAATGATAAATTTGACCCTCGCAGCATGTGATGTAAAGGCTGAAATCGAATTGGATAAAAACTCCAACATAAGCAGACACTTCTTGTAGCAGTGCACCCAAGAGAAAATATATAAACCTAAGAGACTAGATTATTGGCAATTATTTAAAACTTGTTTTAAATAATTAATAAATAATTTTTGGACAAAAATACATTTAAAAATAAATCAGTGATTCTGATTGGTTTAGGCCAGCTGAGAAGGTCTCTAAGGTCTCTATTGACTAAAACTCAATTTCTAATTTTGGTAACATGACCACATTGAACAATATGTACCAAGTGGTATGTGTTGTGTGATGAAAGTACCCTCCCCCCCTCCCACATACACATACACTTACACTCTCTCTCTTTCTCAGTCACACTCTCTTTCTGTCCTAGTTTTGCGATGGTTGACAGGAGTCCTGTGGGAGGTGGGCTGTGATGCAGGCTTCCAACTGAGAACTGAGGCAGGAACGAATTCTTACAGCCACAGTCCCCCACCCCCTTTTCTCATTCTCTATTCTTTTTTCTTTTTCTACTGTTAGTGCATCTTCATCACCTTGTCTAGAGCCCCGTATCATACTGGGCTTAGGGCAGGTTAAGTCTTAAGAGTATTTAGAGGGGAAGTTAGGAGAAAGTTACTTCATTTACATTCAGCGAATGTCCTGCATGTGTAGTGATTCCGAAAGTCTTCCAACCCCTTCAATTCTTTTTCAATTTTTTATTTTTTTTTATGATACTGCCTAAAGCTAAAAATCTTTTAATATATAAACACTTGGCACTCTATAATGAGATTTGAGAAAACTTTTCAAATTGATTAAAAAGAACTAAAAAACTAAAATATTATATTTATATAAATACTTTTGCTAGGACACTTGAAATGAGCCTCAGGGACATCTTACTGTAGATATTTTGGATGATCATTGAGATGTCTTAACACTTTCATTGCAGTTCACCTATGGACATGAGTCGGAAAGACACACACCTGCTATATAAGGTCTATCTGCCGAAAATGCAGATCAAGCTGTGCGCTCGAATGTACTAGTGCAGAGCTCAGACAGGATTGTGTCGAGGCACCGATTTGGGAAAAGGCTGCACATTTTTTTTCTGCTGCACTAAAGGTTCCCAAGAGCACAGTGGCCTCCATAATTCTTAAATGGAAGGAATTTGGAACAAACAGGACTTTATGGAATAGGGAGAAATTAGCAAAAGGTCAACCATCACTGCAGCATTTCACTCATCTGGGGTTTATGGCTGTGCCCAGACAGAAGCCTCTTATTTCCTTTCTGCGAGACACATGAAACTTTTTTTTTATTTTAATTTTTATTTTTTGAATTATTATTATTATTATTATTATTATTATTATTATTATTATTATTATTATTATTATTATTTTCATTATAAGCAAATTCAAACTTTTTTTTTTTTTAATGGAGACGCAGATTAGATCTCCTCGGCCAGTATTTATACATTTAAAAAACAGTACAGACAACATTTGTAGTATATCTTCTTAAGCAGCAATACAATAGAAAGGAAATTTGGATATATTTTATGGCAGTCAATGTGTAGCTTGTATAGCAGTATAGATTTACTGTCCTCTGGAAATAACTCAACATTCAGCCATTATTGTCTAAATAACTGGCAACAAAAGCGAGTACACCCTAAGTGAGTACAGCTGTATGTTACTTACCCATGCAAAGCCACATGTTCTATTCATCATGTTCAAGTTTTTGTCTGCTTGACAGGACCATACATATTTAGGTATCTTGTATTAGAGCAGTGCTTTAAGTAAAATTCTCTCAAACTGATTACTGGATGTTCAACATGGGGCATCATGACAAAGGACTCTCTGAGGATTTAAGAATTAGAATTGTTGCTCTCCACAAAGATGCCTAGGTTATAAAAATATCAGTATTTAAGGAGGCTTTGCAAGGGTAGATCAAAAAAGTTAAGTCCTCGTGCTGTGCATCAGGTGCGGAAGCTGGCTTAAAAAAAAGAAAAGACACATGAGTATTGTCAGCATTGCTTTAGAAGTTGCAGAAGGTCGGCTTCTCAGACCATACTCTGTACACTGCATTAACGTGGTTTGCATGGCCGTCATCCCAGAAGGAAGCCTCTTCTGAAGCTGGTTCACCAGAAAGCCTGCAAACAGTCTGCTGAAGACAACCAGTTCAGCAGCATGAATTACTGAAACCATGTCTTGTGGTCTAATGGGGCCAAGATAAACTTGTTTGGCTCAGATGGTGTCCAGCATGTGTGGTCACACCCTGGTGAGGACTCAAAAATATTTTCTTGCCTACAGTCAAGCATGGTGGTGGTAGCATCATGGTCTGGGGCTGTATGAGTGCTGCTGGAACTGGGGAGCTGCGTTCATTAAGGAAAACATGATTCCAACATTTACTATGACATCCTGAAGCAGAACGTGATTCCCTCCCTTCAGAAACTGTGCTGAAAAGCAGGTTTTTTTCCAACATAAAAACGACCCTAAACACAACTGCCTCGCTGAAGACTGAAGGTGATGTAGTGGCCAAGTATGTCTCTAGACCTGAACCCTATTGAGCACCTGTGAGAAGTGCCATGTGTCTAACATCTAGCAGCTCCATGATGTCATTATTGAGGAGTAGAAAAGGATTCCAGCAACAACCTGTGCAGCTCTGGTGAATTCAATGCCCAAGAGCGTTAAGGCAGTGCCTGGATAAAAATGTTATTTACATTTTCTACACAGTTTTGGCATATTCACTTAGGGTGTACTTACTTTTGTTGCCAGCTGTTTTGACAAAAATTACTGTATGTTGAGATCTTTTCAGAGGAGAGTAAATCTATACTGCTATACAAGCTGCACATTGACTACTTTAGTATTTCCAAGTTTCCAAAGTATTTTCAAATTTCATTTTTAATGCATTATATATATATATATACACACACACCGACCAGGCATAATATTGTGAGCGGTGAAGTAAATAGCACTGATTATCTCTTCATCATCATGGCATCTGTTAGTGGGTGGGATATATTAGGCAGCAACTTAACATTTTGTCCTCAAAGTTGTGTAAGAAAAAGAAAAATAGTTTGACAAGGGGCTGAGTTGTGATGACTAGACGACTGGGTCAGAGCATCTCCAAAACTGCAGCTCTTGTTGGGTTTTCCCATTATGCAGTGGTCAGTATCTATCAAAAGTGGTCCAAGGAAGGAACAATGGAGAACCGGAGACAGGGTCATGAGCGGCCAAGGTTTGCTGATGCACGTGTTTTAGCTAATTGTCAAACAATTACACAATTCATCTGAAGGGAAACATTGCAACATGTCAGACATTTTAACAAGGAAGTCACAGACAAGCTGTTGTCTGTCCACGTATGATGCTGGGTCTAGACTGTGGACCCCTACTTTAAAGGAGTGCTATATATAATTAATTTGCTTTGGATTTATGTATTTAATGCATTTACAGCCCAGATCATGAGTTTGTAATTATATCAGCCTGTCAGACAAAGGTAATAAACTTATATTTAGCCTATGTATTATTTTCATATGACATCAAGCATCAGAATAGTACATAATAGTATAGTTACATGTGAGTTTTTTTTAGCTTTTATCCTGTAGTTCAGACTGAGGTGTGGAGAGGCCATTATGTGTGTGTGTGTGTGTGTGTGTGTGTTTTATTGTTTAGGAGGAATCCAGCAGGCAGGTGAATGTGGGTGGAGACAGTGGAATATTGAAAGTGCAGCATGATGCTGTTTGTCTCTTCCTGCCTCACTGCTGTCTGAGTCACCCAGAAAATCAAACATGAATTATTCCTGGGGCGATCAAAATGACCCGTTTCCCTAAGTCGATTTGGCTTACATTATAAATCCCTTGTGGAGGATGCAGCATTGTGAAAAGCGTGGCTTACCAAAGCCATCAGTCTGAATTATGAATTGGCAAACTACGGATTCTTTATTACAATATTTATTTTTGGAAACTGGTTACTTTGAGGGAAGGAAAAAAAAAAAAAAAGCTTAATTATGACTGATATGAAAATTCAGCAGGATGCGAACGGATGCGGTTAATGTAACATGCATGCAGTTTGACAACTGAACTGCAGAGAATGTTAAGAGTAATTATTTTGCACTTATACATTAGTAATGATATTGCATTTTTTTCATTGAAGTAAGTGTTCATGGATTCTGCCTGTGTTCTATTACATAGAAATTATATAAAGACACATTCACATTTCCTTTTCTCTTTCATTCTATATTATTTATCTGCATTGTTGTGTGTATTTATTATTAGCAGGCCTTTTTTTCCCGTTGTGGTCCAGGTTTTGAATCAATGCGGATTGTGTCGTGGGTTCAGGAGCGAAACGCCTTCTCATCACTGATATTACGGTTTAAACTGCACGTGTGGAAAACATTCTCAATGCTTGTGCACTTATTTGACTATTTATATAGCATTTTTGGACCCTGGATTATTCCTGCAATACTGTAATCGTTTTGCAGATGGTAATGGCACCCGTTTAAATCAGTAATAAGGAGGTGTGCTTTTGTTAGATTTGCTTACTATGCTAAATGCTATGACTCAATTAAGTGATGGCAAAAAAAAAAAAAAAAGCAGTTTGAAATGTTCGAGGTCACACTTCAACATTACACTTAACATTAGAATAAGAAAAGCTAATAACTCCAGTATGAAATGCAGCTAAACTACAAGTTGATTTGTAATATGAATATTTCTGGATTAGCTTGGCAGCTGCTTAAAAAAAATGCATTAGCATAGCACAGGAGGACTGAGGATTAGCCAGAGGGAAGAAAATCTGCGACTGAACACATGCTTTTTTTTTAAACGATTTTGCATAAAATCAGTTAGAAACTTGATATGTTAATTTTTTCTTTTTTTTTTCTTTTTTTTTTTTTTTTTTTTACATAAAGCTTCTATATATTGTGTTTGTCACCTAATGTAGAGATAGAGTTTGAAAAATCGCTTTACCCTAAAAATCATGATTAAAGGTAAACTGTTTTTGTCAGACAGCAGTTTAAATATCTTCATGCATGAAGTCCTCAGTTTCCACCACCCTGTATTAGAGGTGTATTGCCCGACTAGTCAGTTTTACCAATTGAACACATTCCGTCTTTAAAAGACAAAGTTATTGTTATATAAAAATAATCTGTATGTACCATAGTACATGTAAGTACCATGTAAGGGTGTACTTATGTACATATAGCTGAGAGCTCACAGCATGAAAAGCTCCGTTTATGAACAGAGTCATACTTATTGCTCAATAAACCGTAAGTGATACCGTGATTGCGCAATTTTAAATCATTCTATATCTGTATACAGTATAGTATAAAAAGCGCTTATGAGTAATTTGAGTCTGAACATCAGAGTTATTTCTGGACTTCTGTCAAGCTGTATGTATAAACATTTCAATGATGAAGTTATCCTCAGCCATTTCTATGATTTCTGGATGGTACCATCTACAGCAGGGGTCTCCAATCTTTTCCAGAAAGGGCCAGTGTGGGTGCAGGTTTTCATTCCAACCAATCAATGGTCACACCTGATAGTCATTTACAATGACGATCATTAGATTTGAACAGGTAGAATTTGGTGTGGACTCGCTTGGTTGGAATAAAAACCTGCACCCACACCGGCTCTTTCTGGAAAAGATTGGAGACCCCTGATCTACAGTAATCTCATGGTGACCTTTCCAATGTTTTGGGCATTTGAATTTGTTCATCTTTAATCTCGATTGTTTCGTGTCCGCTGCAATGCACAACTGATCCAAATCTAATTTGAGTGAGTGTGATTGGCTAATGATTAGATTTTTATTTCAGTTACTCAGGGATTCTGTTTTATTTAGCTTTAAAAGACAACAAAAATGGCTGCTTGAAGAATCCCTTTGGGAGCAGACAGAAACTGGGCTGAAAACAGCTGTAGGATTGACTTTGTAGTATGAAATATTTCCAGACAAACAAAGTAAATCTCACCTGTGTTCTTTACCGTCTGCCTGCACTTTTTCAGTGTCTGTCTCGCTGTTGTTGTTTTTTCTCCCTCTCTATAATCATATTAGTAGACTAGTGTGTGGTAATTTGAAGTTGAATGGAAGAGAGTGTAAATGAAAAGCTGGTGCTGGTGCTACGTATACTGGAACACTTTAGTGGCTAATCAGGTAAAAGAGTAGCTGTTTGGTGTTTGCCAGATAATTGGGATGGAAGAAGAGAAGTGGAACGTTCATACACGAAACACAAATATGCAGTAGTAGGTAGGCTAGCTTGGGAGTTAATTCAATAATGAACGATGTTGTGCTTTGATTGTGTGAAAGTGCTGGTGCTGAAGACTGCAGAGAGACGAGATAATACGCTCACTGGGTTTATGGCAGTTGAATTCACTGAGCCTTTTGCAGAACTCTTTAAAGAGAAAAAGCAGACCATCGGGCCACCCAGCCTGCCAGCGTATGGAACAAAAGAACAGATGACTTTTATTGCCTTTCTTAATGAAAAGAATCTTTTCTGCAGCAAGCAAACACGACCAATAAGACGAGCTTCGCTATCGGTAAGAATGAGGCAGTAACGATTGAAGCTTTGCAGTATTAAGCCTGCATCTCATTGCCGTTCCTCCGAGTGGACTTGTGTAATTGTGCTGTCACTCTGATAGAACTTGCAGAGTGAAGAGCGCTGCATTTTTGAATGTGCAAAAGTGGTTATTGGCGCTCCGCTGTCAACAAGCCTACATTCATTCAGCTGAACTATAGGAAACGGGTGCTAACGACAGTGCCAAGTCACCTTAATTACAGTTTAAGCTAAAATAGAGAGCGTCGGAAAAGACACAGACGGGCGTGCTGCACTTGGCCCCGTTCCCGGCCGAGCTCCGAGCGATTTCTCATAAAGCAAATGACAACTATTGAACTTGGAGGAGAGAGAGAGAACAAGAGAGGAATTGAAGCGACAAGCTGTTGCAGATGGTGAGTCTAACTAAATGCGTAGTTCACCTTGAGCTGGCAGTGAAAGGACAGCAATTGACCCAGTGCCTGCTTCAGGTTGGCCGTGCTTACCACAAACACACACACTCACACACACACACACACACACACACACACACACACGGCACAGGAAAGATGGAGTATCAGAGCTCGGAATATGATACATTCACTCGATCATGCAGTATGTGACCACAATAGCTCCTAAACAGAAAATATGACCTGTTATAATGCTATATAATGCGATATATATTCACATAATAGCTTACGCTGTAAATAAACACAGAACAAAACACACCATGGGATGCTGTTTAATGAACTAAGCATATGATAATTAAAAATTATTTTCCAATAACTGCAAAAAAAGCCTTATTCTTTTTCCAGATGCTGATGATATTCATTCATTCATTCATTCATTAATTTTCTCCCGCTTATCCGTAATTCAGGTCAGGGGGGCAGCAGTCTAAGCAGGCCCCCGCCTTCGACTGCTGCCCAATCCTCACAGCACCGTCCCTTACGGTCCCTCCTGCAGGTGGTGAGCCCACGGGAAGGCGGCCCCACGTCACTCCGACGTCACGGACCTTGATATTTTCCTCGTAAGGGACCCCCGGAGCATAGAGGGTTAAGGGCACGTTGTAGTTTTTATTTGTTTATCTTTATGTAGAATTTTCTTGGAACATCCACAGGATAGCAGAGCTACTAGTGTTTTAAAACTCCATTTCCTCACCAAACTCTTTTGTCTCTGTTGAGCTCATCAGCATTGAAGATGCCTACAAAAATGCTAAACATTACCTCAGTTTAAACTTAGGAAGTACATTTTAGTGAATGTTTCCTTGTTTATGTGGAGCATATGCTTTGCAACTCCCTGTGATTAAGCTGCTTTGGGTTGTTGTATAGCTTGCAGGCAGAACTAATGTCTGAACTGCTGTTAGAAAATGATTCAACATGTTCTGTCCAATCAGATTGAAAGCCTTCAACAGTGCAGTGTTATAAATGTATTTTGAAAATTGTGCAGAAATCCAGACATGCCTCAGCAGCTGTGGCTGCGAGTCTTTCTCTTTTATAATGTTTAATTAGTGCAAAAGAGAAAACCACTCCATCTTTTGGTTTCTTTACCTTTATTCCAAATTTAGCTGGATTTCAGTACTTGGTGTCAAAAGAAAGCTCATTAAAACAGGTCCAACAGTGTTTGTAGGGTCTGAAGGGCAGAGTAGAGTAAGATGAGTACCTACACTGTGAGAAATCATGATTTGGAAATATGTTTTAATATGTTTGCTGTGGCAAGACCAAACAAACCCTGCTGCATTGTAAATGAGAAAAAATAGAGTCAAATAAAAATCCTTATTTTAGAATGAACTCACCTTTAGCTCCTTGAGCATAGTGTCATTCCAACTCTCAAACTAGCTATTTATCAATTGTTTAAATATATTTTCTTCATATATATGTATTAAATTAGGGCCAGCAGGATCAGCTCATGTAGGCTTTTTTACATCATGAACTCAATGTTGCATAAAGGATGTTCCTTTAACCAATTAGACTGCGATTTGGTCACTCCAAGGCCGCCTAGTAGGTGTCCAGACATGTTGACATTTTCACGTCATAGCCTCCGCTAGTCAGAGCTAGCAACCCACATCTGCTCAAACTGCGCAAGCTCAGATATTTTTAAGTGGATTTAATAGTTGTTGTTTTTTTTTATTATTATTTTCATTTCACAATGGCTGATGGAGGAGAAGAAATTGATTCGGTCGTAGATACACTTACAAGGACATTTACAAGACGGACATTTCAAGAAAAGCTGGACATCGTGAGGAAAGGTCATCCCAAAAAAGGTCAAAACGGTTGTTAAGCTTTTTCATGAACCATTTATACTTTTACTTTTTCTTTCCTGTTGAATTTACACAAAAACACACAATTTGCCTTACTTTTAAATCCCTAGAAAAACGAAATGCACAGGAGAAAATGCACAAAAATGCATGAACAAACCCAGGGTAATTTTATGAGGTTAATATTGATGCCTCTGCTAGAGATGATGAATATGGTGCAGTCATGGCTGCAGTGAAAGGATACTGGAGAAAAGTGTGTTCACTGAATTTCTTGCTTTAGTAATAGCATTTATTCTTACTGTATGAGATACCTGTCTACGATGCAGCGTTCTGTTATATTGCGGGGGTTTTTTGTCAATATTGATGATTTCTATAGCCGTGGTGCCATAATGATGGTATTAAGCGGTGGATTGATTCAGGTAGTACACCACTGAAGGCCAAGGGGAAATGCACAACTTACCACTGCTTTATATATAGGCTAAAACTTTCATGATCCTTTTTTTCGTTTTGTTCATCTTATGGGGGATTCCATATGTGCGATTCGACACGTGTTTACTTGTTCTAGTTGTACTTCCTGGAGGCACTTTTCCCTGCTTTCTGTAACAAAATCAATAGACAATAAGATTGCTGGGCCTCTAACTAGTAAAGGATTCTTGCATTTTCCATACTGCACACCTCAATATTAACACACTATATTGCCAAAGGTTTGCGGACACCTGGTCATAAATATGGTATGTGCTTTTTGAGTATCGCATTCCACATTTAGTCCCAATTTGCCCTTAAAATTCCCTTAGCCCTTCTGGGAAGATATTCCACTACATTTTGGAGTGGACGTTTGTCCATCATCATCCACAATGGTGTGAGTAAAGCCAGGGGTGGTGAGGAGGCCTGGGGTGCAGTCAGTGTTAAAGGTGTTCAGTAGGGTTGAGATCAGAGCTCTATAGCAGGCCACTGAAGATCTTTCTCTAAAAATCATGTAAACCATATCTACAGGGAAGCTCGCTTTGTCCACAGGGGCATCACCATGCTGGAACAGGTTTGGGTTTCCAAGTTCAAGTGAAGGCAAAATTTTTATATACTGCATCCAAAGACATCTTATACAATTGAGTGCCTCCAGATTTGTGGTAGCAGTTTGGAGAAGAACCACATATGGCAGGAAAGGTCAGGTACCCCAATCATTTTCTCCATATTTATAATCTTGCATGTGAAATGCCCTCTTCAAATGATACTTTCCCACAAATATTATAATTGAGATGTATATTTGGGCTCGTCATTTTGCTGAGAGATGAATTTACAGCCTATTTTAATACTTGTTGCATGCAGTCCTATTTTATGGTGTACTTTTCCAAAAAAGATGATTTTTGTCATAGAGGGTGCCAATAAATTTGGAGTCAACTACTTGGCTCATCTGCATTCTTTACATTTGTAGCAGAGAGTCAATGCCAAGTGGTGTGCCTACCGGGGAAAGACTGAAAATGTGCACATGGTAAAGACTCATTGCCATCTATCCTTTTTGCATCCCAATGGGACGAGAATCAACGCCAAAATGTAGTACACTGCATCAGCACAGAATCAGGACATGAGTGTTAATTTATAATAGATAAAGGCTGAAGAGAGCTGGGAGGCGGAAAGGCTTGATGAGTGAGAACAGGATGGGTACATGAAAGTGTGAGAGGGTGCGAGAGAGGTAGTGAGCAGTGCCAGCAGTGATCACGTGACTCGGGTCAGCATACTTCTCGGAGGGACATCACCTTGAATATTAATGGCGGTAGGATGTTATCAATCCTCGAGAGAGAGGCAGTGTTTGGAAAGCCTGTAATGCTGCAGTTGCTCGATTTGGAGAGCTTCGCAATTATTTTAACGTGACAAGGAGGCAGGCTGTTTACTGCAGAATCGGAGAACATCGATACAAAAAGTATTAAGAGGAAAAAGATCACCAGTCTGATTAAGAACACTTAGCATCCAGAAAACGGATTGTGTGAGGGTGGAGCTCTTCAGTAATTCAGTCATCTAAGCAATGATTTGCTGTTTTTATTTTTTTTTAGCAGGGGGTTGGGGGGTGGTAAAGCAGAGAATGCTAACGCATAACTAATGGTTTATAATTGTTCCTTTAGCATTAAGTGATCCAAATATCTTCAAGAAATGGATGTGGATTTGTAAGCACACAGTTAGCATGGTCTATTCAGTTTTGTTTCATTTGTCTAGCGTTTTCAACAATAAACATTGTCTGAAAGCATCTATGCATAGACACCATGGATTTTAAAATTTTAATTTATATCTTATATACGTTTAGCCCTAATGAGTCAGCCAGTGGCAACAGTGGCAAGGGGAAACCTTGAGAGGAACCAGATGTTGAGGTGTGCTCTTAAGTGAATTGTTCATTGTTGGGTTAAACCTAGTCCAAAGCCCTTGATTGTTTATATTAATTACAGTTTAAATACATCTTCATAGTTCTTGAGTTGCTCTTCATGGATCTTTATGCTTTTCACATAGACCATCCTCAGCTACTCAAAGTGATCTTGAATTGAAGAGAACTTCAGTCCGGAAAGATGAAAGGGACAGAATCACCGGTCACTGGTACCTCAGGAGCATGTTTAACTCTAAACAGAGAGAAGAAGAGTGAAGGGGCGACAGGAAAAGCGAAACAATGATTACTAAGCACCCTTATTGTTACATAGACACTGAACAGGATGCAATTTGGGACTCTGGCAAGACTAGCTGTAATCTACAGTACGAGTTCCTCCACCTTAGCTGTATGCCTTGATATGTTATTATTTTTTAACATATATAAATGATATTTATTGAATTGTATAGAATTTGTTTAATTATAAACAAACATGTTGCTTCATTTACACCACTGTGACCCTGACCAGACAGTTACCAAGAATGAAAGAATGAACATATGAATGAATTCATCATGACATTTTATGCCAAACTGACATGCATATTAATGAATAGGATCTTTATTCCGGTCATGTATACTTTCGTTCGTCATCCCATTAATGTCACACTTTGGTTTCATCCAACAACATCGAACATCATTTATTTCTGCTGTGGTTTTATTTAGAAGGCTTGAATCACCATCACAACAAAACTGCTGTGAAATTAGCAGTATAATGCGAGAGCCTTTGTGGGGATTAAGCAGTTTGAGAGTGAGATTAGTTTAGATATTATGTGAACACACAAGTCAAATGGGATTAAAAGAAGAAGACGAAAGAATAGGTCAAGATTAAAATGTATGGCAGCATAAAAGTGATGCCAAACATCATACGTCATGTCATATTGTCCTTATGCTATCATCAGCTGCATATGAACATCCTGCCAGGAAATATAATATACTCAGCGCATGAAATTTCCTCCAAATAACCTGATAATAAGAATACAGTCGATTCATACCCAGCCGATCTAACAAAGTAGAGACTTTAGAAAGTGCCTAATGAAATTGGAAATGCTATTGATCCCATTATGTTGCTCAGGATGAATACAAGAAAGCCGATAAGTAAAAGCAGCCAGTGTATTGCAAACTGAAGACAGTGTTTCTGCCATGCATGTTCATGTTGAATGAGATGCATTAAATTTGCATGCAATTAATTTTATTAATAAGAAACTATTGAAAACTTATACAAGACTACTAACAAAACGCTGAATGCCCATGATGAATGCGTGCTTCTTGTGCGCACTTTTCTTCCAACCCCGTGATGAACAAGCAGTTATGTTTCCTCAGAGCCTGGGGTCTTGAGTGTTCTTGGTAGGAGTTAAAATTTTTAGTGTTGATAATAGTGCAGATGGCTTGTATTCTGTCCCACTAGCATGGCACGGTATAATTTATCTATTGAGCGCAGTATCTGAATTTTAAACAGTGTTATGTTGCTCGTCTTTTTTTTCCCCGAGTTATGTTGCCCTTGATGCTCGTCTTTTTTTTTTCTTCTTCAGAGTTTAAAATAGTTTATTTTTCCGATCTAGAATCTTGTAAAGGTGCGCTTCATTTTCCTCAGCGGATTCAGTCTGGCATTAGACAAATAGGGAGCCGTTTCTTCATCCTTTTTTTTTTTATAGCTGCACCAATTAAGTGTATTCCAAGTCGAAGAGTTTCTGAGTCGGTTATGATATTTGAAAGAAGCAATGAAAAGAGAAAACTGCATAAAATCGAAATCAACAGGCTTTAGTTTTTGGTAGATTTTTCATTTCTATTTTCTGTTTGACCGTGTTTCACGAGAGCTGTAGCATTTCGATTTTGCCGCTTCATCAGTGACATGTAACGGTACTAAAGTTCACTCCTTCATCAACTCCAGAGCAAGTCTGAGGAGCGGAATGAAAGCAGGCCACATGAGATTCAGCATGCAGTTTTTTTATATGTATTTCTTAAACCAGGCGTCGTGCCTCGTTATTGCATTTGTAAAATGGTAATGACTCGAATTCTAGTGGTGCACACTGCACAGCACGGATGAGGACAAACACTGGAGGAGTAAGTGAGAGGAGAATACGGAGGTGTACTCGTCGTGCACTCGTTCGTTGGCTCTCCTGAGAGTCACGCACGAAAAAGCTCACTGTGTCCTAGGCATTCGCAGGGAGCGTCAACATGTCCCGAGTGAAGTGTCCTATCCTACCATGTTGTGTCATTTAACTGCTGCTGTCTGAGTACAGTGATGAGAGTTAGAAGAAACAATCCCAATCCTGTCTGTAAAGAGCAGTAAAATGTTAGCTCCTAGAATGTCACTGTGATCACGTAACCAGAGGACGTGGTGACAGCAGTCCTAGTTTGGCCAGAAAAAAAAGAAAAGTTGCCTGTGTAGTAAATTAATGATCAGTGTAGGCTAGAAAATCAGTTCCTTTCACTGCACTCCCCAGAGCTCTGACTTTTGGAATTTACAAGAAGGCTTTGTTGGCTGCTTGGCCTTTTCAAAACATTTTTATTATGTTGGCTTGTCGAGAGAACGTTTAGGCACCTGTGAATATTATATAAAGCCAGATACATTTCACAGTATTTAAGAAAACAAAAATACTATTACCCTGCAGTTACAAATGCTCAAACCTTGCTTTGTGACCTGCTTCTTCTTTTTATATGAAAGCGTATGAATTGATTACTTTTAATGGCTTTCAAACCCAGATTCGACTTACCAGACATACCACAGGGCTATTGAATTCTCCACTCTGATTGGACGGAGATCTTAGCACAACTCTGACATGAATTCACACCACAGGATTATATTTAGGTACTGGTTCTTTTTCAGTGTGTTATTTATCAAAGGTACACATGATTGTCTAAGTGTTCCACACTTTATTATTATTATTAATAAAAAAAATCCTAATATATTGTTATATAATAATAATACAGTAATAATATTTAAATATAGCAATAATTAAAAAAATCATAGGTTTCCTTTAATTTAAGATTTTAATTAATGAATTAATAATGGAAGGAGTCTCCAGTGTCGGCGCATTGTAGCTGTTTAAAATAAATATTCTACCGAATGGCAAATGACTGTGAAGCATAAAACACTTGGAATATGCCACTGAATAATGCCACGTCAAGCTACGTACTGATTATTTTCCTCATAACACCAATGCCCATTTGTGCTTTATTCCTTTCTCAATCTAAGATAAGCTCATATAGCCTCAGTGTCTCATTAAAGTAGCTGGGCCAAGCTGGGTCAACCTTTATCCTCACAGATCCAGGTGCAAATTGGGTAATGTGAGTGCTCAGGGCAGTGTAGTGTGATTTATTTGAGGGAACACACCTGATCCCTTGTCAGCGGGGCACGGCTCCTGTCTTCAGAACAGCACGGCTGGGACGGCCAACGTGAGCTCAGCGTGTCTCATTGTATCTTTTCAGAGACGAATCACAGCATGTCACTGATGGCCAGTCCACTTCGATGCGGTTTTGTTGCGGTTGACAAAGTAATTACGGATGTCAGATGAAAATCTGGTTCATGAAATTGATAAATAATCTTTCTAGGTCCATCTAAGGCATGTAGGAAATAAAAAAAAAATGTTTGCTGTAGTGAAATGAAAGTGGTTTTATGAATGCATGCATTATTTAGATACATTGCAAGCCACTTTATTTTCTTTATTTTATTAAATCACGACTGATTATTTCTAAAGGGTTTGTTCAAGGCTGATACAAAGCAGCATTCTGCACTAGATTAGCTTGGTGTCATTCCCCTACTTAAACTGTCAGCTCTGTTCACTGCTAGACCCTGATTAACCAGGGTGCTGGCATTTAGGAAGCCTCACACCAAGCTTGGCTGCTTCCTCAGATCCTTTCTTGACTAATGCCTTTAAAACACAGCATCACTTTCGGCCCGCGGTTCTGTTTTGCAACACGATCGTATAATTGTGTACAGTGTCAGTGGACGCCGAGCGGCCTTTCATTGTTCATTCGCGCACTTTATCTGCCGAAAGTCATTGAGGCTGACATTTAATTGCCGCGCATGCTTTCTGTTTTGTGGCTGCAAAGCGGCTTTATGCAGGAAAAAAGGTCATTTAATTGGTCGTCATACTGATAAAGAGAAGGCCTGAAAGAGCTCAGACAGAGGCTGACTGCGACTGCTGAAAGTGAACATGGAGTTGAGGAGGAGCTCACACCCAGGGAGAAGCTTCTTAATGACAGGTCTGTCACATTAGCCCTTTGTTATTGTCCCAACCTCTGTAGCTGTATTGATTTTTGGCTAAGTGGAAATTGTCAGGTTTGCCATCCACAAAAGTGCTTTACCTCTCTCCCATCAGTCAGGATGAGCATGATACAAGGCTGCAGCATGTGAACAGTTCTAGAGTCCCTCCCACAAATGATGTCTGACTCATGGCGTTATTTAGCTATGAGTGCCTCCAGAGCATCATCTTATAGCTTGTACAAACATGACAGGCTTAGTATATGATGATGTTTCCACCGGTGACATATTGTCACGTTGTCATTAGGTTTCACATGACGCCTGTCTTATTTTTGGTCATAAACGTAATTCACGGCACTTCATAAACATCACATTTCCCACAGTGCTGGATATCGGGGCAATTTGTACTCCAGAGTGGCTTGCGATTACTGTTGCAGGGCGTGCCATGTGAATGAAAGGTGCTTCAATAAATTGTCTAAAATACATCTTCGGAATGGGAAAATTGCTAATATTCATTGTCTAGTGCGAGTCCATTTGAACTCGGGAGAAAACTCGGTTCCGATTTTTCTGACGGAAAGTCATAATGCTTGCGAGGTGCTGGAAGAAATGGGTAGCATGAAATAAATGAAGAGAAAAGGAAAGTGTACACCTGTGCTGGTTTTTTTTTCCGCCCGTGAACCCGATCTGAAATCGCCAGATGGCAGTTGAAATTCTAAATGATAGATCAGGGCTTCTTAACTGCAGTGCTGCAATTTTATTCTTACCCTCAACACACCAAGACCAGCTCATTAAGGCCTCAGCAATTAGCTGAACAGTTGGATAAGGTGTGCATCCTGAGGGAAGGGAATCCCCAGGACTGGATTTTGGAATCCATGTGATGGACATTTTCTTCAATGTATTTAAATTGGACAATCTCATAATTGTATCAAACAAAGCTAAACCAAACGAAGATAAACTCTTTAATTGATTCCGGTTGTAATGGAAGAGCCAGGATTCATTCAGGAAAATTGTCACAACTAAAATATATTAGGAAGTGGGGGGGGGGGGGGGGGGGAGTGGAAATTATTCATTTACAATCTTGCTCAATTACCTGTATAATATCTGTTGTAGACAAGTAATTGGCTGGTAGGGTGGCCTGCTGGCCTTTCTCTCAGTTCCTCATGCCAGCCCTTTTTTTTTTTCTGTAACTCGGCTTGGCACGGTAGCATATCACTCTGAAACTAATGATGTTTTGACAGACTTAATAACGGACGAGGGCGGGCCCCGTGCCGTTAAGAGGAAATATGTTTTTGACACAATGAAAGATAGTCTAATCAATCATTTGCATTCGGCTAATTACAGAGTGAGGATGAGTAATAAGCGACAGACATCTTTTGAGGGACAAGATGCTTGGAGGGAAGGGATGAGAGGAGAGAAAGGAAGAGATGGAGAAATTGGGTTGGTTTTATGCGTCTGAATGTGTTTTTTTTTTTTTCGGGGGCATCAGTGCCAAATTGAATGTGACCACAAATACTTGGTGTACCTCCAAAGCCCTAAAGAGGCCATTCTTTGTTTTGGAAACGCAGCCCTATTTTACTGCACGCAAAATCGAACGCATGGATTCAGCTATCGCTTTGCATCCGTGTCATAAAATCTATTCAGTACTTTTCTTCTGCTTTTTAGCAGTTTGTATAATTTTGCCAATGGATGTTATCGCTGTCATAGATCACAGAAAAAATGAACAGGACTCAAAGCCTGCACTTTTAAAATAAACCCTCCTCCATTATTCACTGAAAGACTGTGACAAGCTAAAAGCTGGTATAACCATAACTTCACTTTGTATAAACCACTTTTGGATCAGTGCTCTTTTCAGATGGAGAATCTGAGCTTTCTTTTTTTCCAGTCAGGGAAGTTCTTTGCAGTGATTTTGAAGTTTTCTTCTCTCCTGATCAACAACAGTTTCCCTGACCTGGACGCTAACCTGAAACCATTATAAGACAAACCTCGGAGCCGATCTCCAGTCAGTACAGAGGGCAGATTCTCCCACTGCTGACCCGGCGAGAGAGAGAGGCAAAGCATAACTGCACTCTCAGGCCATGTCTGGTATTTAAGAGTGGAGAGGAGAATAAAGGGAGATTGATGTTTTGATGGATAGTCATTGACTTTCTAACCTTTTCCCCGCGTTCCAGTGTGGCGAGCCGTTGTGAAATGGCAGAGGGAATTTGCAAAGCTATTACCAGAGTGTCTTTCTAAATCATATGCCTCCGAGTGGAGATGACTTCTATAATACCTGCCATTTACTCGCCAAATTATCTATTATATTCTCGTCTGGTGTGTGGCCGTAGTCACCCTTGCAGGGGAAGGAGTGGGGTGGTTAGGTGAGTGGGGGGAATTAAAATGGATTTGGAGAACAGGAAGATGGGCCTGCACAAGGAGCAACTGGAAAAAATTAATTTATATAATTCGTTATGTTCAGTAGATACCCTAACTTCATAATAATAGTAATAATAATAACAATAATTATAATAATAATAATAATTTAAAAAAAGTATACCTTGATTCCTTAGATTTAGCATCAGGGGGGCTTTTAGATATTCTTTACATTAGAATTTAATCTATAATGGTTCAAAGGCCTGTTTGAAAAACCTGTGGTGAAGTTTTTTTTTTTTTTTTTTTGCAAACCAGAACAAAATGGTGGAACCCTTACAAGATCTATGTGGGAACCCCCCCCCCCCCCCCCCACCCACCCACCCCCCCCCACATCAGTAGTCAATAGTAGTCCCTATCAGAAAGGTTCCAAGCACATTGAGAGTAAAGGGAAACTTTGCGCAGAACGTTTGGTGCGTAATTAGTAAGGCTATCATACTTTAACACCAAACATCTGTCTTTTGGTCCTTGTTGCTAGGTTGGGCTCTATTTAATGGTTTTTCAATATGCATACATTAAAAGATCATTAGCCGATCTCCAGCGATCATCTCAGTCAAGAGCCGATTAGTGGAGAGTTTTGTTAATGCAACAAAGCATTCAGTGGAAGCACTGAAGTGTTGACACTTATTAATTAACACACTTTAATAACTAGGCATCCTGGGGTACTCCAGCAGACGTGCCCGCTGTTGCTAATGCCCAAACAGAAACCTGACTCCTAACCTTGCAGTAACCTTTTGCCCCAGACAGGGGGGCACATCACGTCTGCCACATCCCCGTTCACTAAAGCTTAATTCTTCCCCTTATACTTTAGACAGAATCAGGTGTCTACATTAAGTTACATTTGATATGATTTATCTCAAACTTTCTTCATCATACCATCTCAGGGAGTTTTTCCTTGCCACTGTTGCCAATCGATCAGTCATTAGGAATAAAATGATTCAATTTTTATTTATTTCTGTGAAGCTGCTTTATAACAGTGTTCATCATTAAACATGTCAGGCAAATAAACCAAACTAACCCATGTCCATGCAAACATACATCTGTTAACATCAAATCTAAGCTGACTAATGGCTGCAATTGCAATAATTATATTTATTTATATATTATATTATATTTATTTATATATTATATTATATTTATTTATATATTATATTTCTGATCCTTTTTATTCTCATATTCTCACAATGTATTTTTATTTTTTCTGAACACATTATGAAAGGTCACATCTTAATAACTTTACATACTTTGGTTGAAAATATGTAGAACCGTGTTTTCCTTCATTGTAAATCATTTCGAGTTGCCACATGCTGAGGAAAGTGTATTTACTGTCCTCCTCTTTTGTATTCTAGATAATATACTATAAGTCCCTTTCTGAGTTGTTTGCATTCAGTAACACAAGAGAAATGTTGACCGGGATTGTAGTTTTTCTAACAAAAGAACATTTTCTTATTTAATTATTAGATCTCTATTTAAATGTTAAAGAGAGAGTTATTTACACTGTGGCAGAGGGTAGCAGATGAATATAAATAATAAGTAGGAAATAAAGTGTAATGGGTAGTGCTTTGAAGTAAAAAGAATTTTTCTATTGTGGCACAACCCAATGTTTTTTTTCCCTCTCTTATAACACAAGAAAATGCAGTTTCTTTCACCAATTTGCAATTATTTATCATATTTATCTATTCAAATTAATAGCTGTACTATCACCATATCAATAATTATAAGCTTTTTTTAAATTAATACATTTTTCATTATTTTTTGATTACATGGAGCATCCATAAGAGTCAGATCTATAAAAACAATCACGTTTTATTAATACAAACTTATAATTTGCCTACTGTCGAAGGCTTGCGGCTCTTGAAAACCTTCAGACAAGTCGACACCTTCTGACCAACCAGATTCAAGAATTGTGCTCTGCTATAAGAGTAAATAACAACCATGCTTCAGTCTCACCCAATCAAAGCTATGTGCAGACACAATTTTTGGTGACATTCATTCAATTGTTTTGTCTCCTGCAAGGATTTATTAAACAAACAAAGCTTGTTTAGTGTCACGAGGACATTTGCTGCTGTGTCTCTACACCACGCTGATTGAAATGCCCTTTTAATATGCTGTAAGTTTGTGGACAGTAAAAGTACAGATACTTATGTTTTAAAAGACTCTGGTAGAAGTTGAAGTACTGCCTATTGTTTTTACTTGAGTTAAAGTAAAGAAGTTTGGGCTAATAGCTACTTTTGACTTTCCTACCTGTTTAAGGGTCATTCTGGTAACAAGACCTCACATCATATTAATATTAGGGCTGTCGATAGATTAAAATATTTAATCGCGATTAATCACACGATTGTCATGAGTTAACTCATGATTAATCGCAACTTACATTTTTAGCTGTTCTAAATGTACCTTAAATTAATAATTTTCAATTGTTTAATACTCTAATCAACATGGCCATGGAGAAATATTGATGCTTTATGCAAATGTATGCATATTATTAGTAAACCCATACTCAACATAGAGCATACAGAAAAAATATTCTAGGAAATGTTTTAAAGTTACTATGGTGTTTTGAATTACCGTAATTTCTGGACTATAAAGCGCATCCATATATAAGCCACTGAATTTTACAAATATTTTTTATTTTTAACATAAATAAGCCGCACCTGTCCATAAGCCACAGGTGTCTACACTATTGTACTTTACACAGGCTTTAACGAAAGACATGTTACACACGGTAAAATATGTTGCGCTTCCTTTAGGAGCATAGCGGTATTTTGGGAATAGCCTGCCACTGCAATTTTTCCGCTATTACTGCTTGTGTGCAAGACGAGGATTATGTCCTTATTATTTTCTGATTCATTCCTAAGTTTCTTTGACTAACCCGTAACGCTGTTTCCAAGAACAATTTAAAAGCACGAAACCTGTCTGTGCTTATATGATTTCTGTTGCAACTGGAGTTAGCGAGCTCTCCCTTCACCCAGACTCAACGCGTTACAACGGCTTGTATCTAAACAGTAATCTACCAAGAAAGTCATTGTTCACTGTCTTCCTCCTTCCTTTCACAACTATTTTTCTCAGGAGTTTATCTTTTGGCATCTTCGTGCATTTAAAAAATCACCCGATGGAAGTTTTTTCTCCCGAAGTCATGCAGCTCGGAACACAGGTGAGGTGCGGTTTTTCGTTTCCGTTCGGAAAATTTCATTGGTCTAATGTTATATCGCTCAGTTTTTTGGCTTGAAGTTTGTGAAACAGGGAAAAACCCAGGTAAAATTCATAAACAAGCCGCTTCGTTGTTTAAGCCGCGGGGTTCAAAACGTGGGAAAAAAGTAGCTTATAGTCCGAAAAATACGGTACACCAAACGGGACCTTTGCTATGTTACCAAACGGTCAGTCAATGATACCGGAGAAACTGTACCACTTCTAACTTTCAAAGAATTACATAATCACAGATTATTTGTATTATATTGGTTTATTTAGATGTAGGCATTTCGAGCTTTCTATTCAAATATGTATTATGTCTGTGAGGCAGGTATTCACTGAGATTCAGGTTGTTTTATTTATGTGTCTGTGAAGAGAGACGGCAGAGAGCATCCGCTGTCTGTTTTCTTTATTTTTACAAAAGCACAGAGTTTTGTTGTTATTATGGGTGTATACAAATAAAAGTAGACCCTTTACAGATTCAAATAATGTCTTGCTTTTATCTGTACGATCAAAAAAACAATTATTATTATTTTTTTATATCTGAGTAAGGAAAGAATGTCGTGAATAAACATATATTGCGCTGACGTTTTTCATTTCGCCACTTTTATATTTGTGTATTTATATTTTGAATAAAAAAAAAGTCAAACAGAAATGCATGCGTGTTAATAAAATTAGTGCCGGTGAAGTGAATTCGCATTTTGACAGCCCTAATGAATATATTACTACAAAACAAATTACAATTTCTAACCTAATAAATGTATCAAGGCTGAACAACCACCATATAGAACACAAGCAGAAAAAAATGATGATAATGATAATCAAGTGATCAGGAAAGTCTCTGCTTTTAGTCATGTTTACATCGCTGTCTCCATCTGTCTCATTCATGTCAAACCCATACTTCTTTTTGACTTCTGCCTGCTCATTGTTTGCTTCGTAAACTAGTCTACAGTATGTCTTTTGTGTGTGAGAGCCAGGAAATAGAACACCAGTGGTAGATTGAAAAAGCCGCACAATGAGAGGAAATAGGTTGATAGGCTGAAAACGGTGTGCAGTTAGAAGAAGAAATATTAATCATGTCAGCAAATAGATTAAAACTAAAGTAATGAATCTGTTTTGAAAATGTAAAAGGTCGAAAATACAGATATTTGTGTAAAAATGTAGTACTGATAACAGAAAAATCTACTTTATTACAGTAACAAAGTATTTGTACTTCATCACTTTCCAACTCTGCACCTGACTACAAGATTAGTTTAGCCACAAAGGCATTAGTAAAGTCAGGTACTGATTTAGGGTTAGGGAAACCTGGTGTGCATCCTAAAGGTGTTCAGTTGGCTTGAGGTTAAAGCTTTATAGCAGGCCACTCAAGATCTTCCACTCCAACAAATGTAAACCGTGGGCTTGCTGTGTGGACAGGGGCATTGTCGTGCTGGAACAGGTTTGAGATTCCTAGTCTGAGGGAAGGAAATCATGAATGCTACCACATCCAAAAACATCCCATAGAACCAGGTATGGTTTTGAAGGTAAGGTGTGCATACTACATACTCAAATAAGCCAGGTGTATATGATAAAATTGTTTTTCTTTATGTACTCATAGAAAAGGCGCTTAAAGGTTGATAAGGTGGATACCAGTGCTAGCTTTTGAGAAACGACTTATTTTCTGAATATTTTATATTCTAATCTGCTGAAATAGAAACTATATATTCTATTATTCTGAACAGAAGCATTATATTCCAATGAGCTTTGAGAGTTTCTTTTGAAATTCTTTTGGCTGAAACATTTTAACAAATGTTACGTTTAATAATATATAAAACCTAATATTGAATGCATTACTCCAGTCTTCTATGCTGTGTTGTAATATTTAAAACTCTCATTCCACAAGGGAAAAAAGATCGACCGAGAAATATCATTTGTAGTAGTTTTTGGAACAGATGAATGAACACATCTTGGAAGCAGACTTCTGTACCTTGTGACTGGAGGCACAGTGTCAGTGGCGTGTTCAGATCGAAACCTAGAAGACTGTCTCCTGTGTCCACTTCAGTTCCCACACCCCATGGTGCTCAGGAAAGGGGAAAATGGGAGCAAATAGGAGGAAAGGATAGGGATTCAATCCAAAGCTTGTTGAAGTATTCCATATGGACGACCATGTCTGACCAGGAGGGACGGTGTGTCCCTCTGCCAGACACTAATGCAACATCCTTGCCCTCGCATGCAATAAATCGCGTGAAAACACCCTGAAGGGGCTGGCTGCTAAATAGAAGTTGATAGAAGTCAATCTGAAGACAATCTGACCATAACACTTGCTGCCAAATGAGAATGGCCCCTTGTGTTATTGTTGGGTGTAAGTGTGTGTCTGTGTGTCTCCGTTTGCGAGTTCCTACGTAAAAGAAAGTGGCATATGAAAATTTATGCTTTATGGCCACTTTATGTTTCATGTGCAACACATCGAGCCACACCCCCATTGAGCTTCCGATGGGCTTGGACAACGAATCGCTCTGGTCCATTTGCAAGCATTTAAAGCACAGAGGCCATGCATTTTGCCTGGATTTTAAACAGGCTACAGCAGGGCAAATGCAAGGCTTTATTGGTATCAGTGCAGTATTGATTAAGTGACAGAGTAGAGTGCTCTTCCTGGCCCAATGGCGTGCTTTTTCATGATTGTGTTGATTACTGTAATACTCGAGTGACCGATGCACTTTCCATTTACTTGTGATCATTCCTCCTTTAACCCCCCCCCCCCCCCCCCCAAAAAAAAAAAAAAAAAAACCCTGTAAAACAAACACTATAGAACCCTTAGCATACATAGCAGACATTAGTAATATTGTAATTATTATTTCCTGTAGAAAGTATCCAGGGTAATTAAGTAGAATTGTATTCACTTATATTGTCTGCTATTACAGTACAGTAATGTTGAAAGGCTGTGATTTGATCTAAAAAAAATCTAAACACTGGCAAAACCTTTTTAGAGGAATTAATATAAATCAGTGAATTGGGTACATGCCTAATAGGTATATATTTAAGACCTTTGTATCTTTGGATAACAAACCTGATATACAGATAGGCAACAAATTCAAAGCTTTAATGCAGGTGCAGGCATTTCGCTGGCTTGCTGTGAGTCCCTGTGGAGAGAAGCATCACTGCAAATCAATGCAAAGTTATTTCAAGTAACACCTTTATCCTATGATGTATTATATCTATCCTAGGGGGATGACGACTCCGCCCTATTTACAGGGCATTAAAAAAAAAATCACATAATTGTCTGATGAGGTTAAGATATAATATAAATCTTACTCTACGGTCTTTAGTCTCCTAAACTCAAACTAAGACTTTCATTAGATCTTTGTCACCATCACCAAAAAACCAACTGAGGGAAGAGCAGTCACTAATACAGTTTCAGTGACTTGTAGTGACTAGATACAGTATATTAGTTTTTCCTTTAACTTGTCATTCAAATTTGTATAAAAATTGGTCACTTGTTGCAGTAAATGATTGAGTATTCTTGTGAATATGAATTCTGGTTATGATTTAAAATCTTTTTGTAATATAAATCTGTATAAAGCAAAAAAAAACCAAAAAAAAAACACCCCTTTGAGATTAGATTCCTAAGTAACCAAAGACCACATTTGAATCTTTGAACTAGGGCTCAATTTTGTAAACAGCATGTGACCATTAGCCAAAGTTTAATTAGAGATGCATCTCCCAATTTAGCATCAGCCCATTTGCTCTCGAATGGAATGAATAGCCGTGTAGGGTTACTTTGCCCTCAGGGGAAGTGGCCATTTGTAACCTCTTTCCTGGACGAACTAAAGGAGTTTATTACCATTAAGCCAGCCAAACAAATTTAGCCCCTCACTTTTCTATTCAGCGACCGATCCTGCATCGTGTCTGGGTACTCGGGTAGATGTCATTAGTGGAGCGTATTGAGCTTCACACAAAACCTACTGTTTAAATTTAGACCCTGTTTTTATCTCCTCTGTCTAATTAGGTGCAGTGGTGACTAATTGTTAATGGTGTAGATGTTATTGCTCTGGGTTTCTTTGTTCTAAATGGAACAGGCTGCTTTTGTGAGACATAATTAGGGTTTATAGCTCAAACTCAAACCGGGCCACCCCCCCCCAAACCCCTTTTATTTTTTTTAAGCCTGCGACTCCAAAAAAAAAAAAATAATAATTAGCACTGCTCTGGAATTTACTTCTCAAATCACCAAGTGACTTTCTCTTCCCTATTAGTTACAATTACAAACCTTTTGTAACTCCGCACTTATCTGAGATAAATGAATTAATATCAGAGATATGAAAGTTGATCAGATTGGTACTCGTGCTCTGATTAAGTTAGAACTATTTCTTGCTTTTTCTCTGTTTTACTGCTTTTATTTTTTTGTCTATTTTAATGCGTTTATTTGTGGAAAAAAAAAAAAGAGAAAAAAATCTTGGGCCATTTAACATGTTTGAATTATCCATCTGCCAGGGGCTTAGTTTCTTCTGTTTATTTCACATTGTTCTTTTTCCAGCATATGAACACCCCCACCACAACAGATCAGTGTCTTTGCTATGGGTTTTTGGTTTTTTTTTTTTTTTGGTTTTGGGTTTAGTGAGGAAAATCTCACCAGTCAACTGGAAACATGCCTTTGCACCGTTTCACTACAATAGTTTATCAGCTTGCACGATTGTGATAAACTCATTAGGGTTTGAATACGGCTTATCACTTCAGCCGGGGCATCAGTTAAGTACATAATTATTTCATCAGCACGTAATTATTTCTTAATCAGTAAAATACAGCATTGGCCAAAGACAAATGCAATACTTTACTCTGTCTCTTATGGACATTTCCTAAAATTTGATGTTTGATTTAAAATGTGTTTATGAAATTATACTGACTGCTTAAACCAATAACTGGTTTTAAGCTGTGTTGTATTGTACAGAAAAAAAAGAGGACTGCAACCAGGCTACAGAGATTGAGGATATGGTTTACATGGTTTGGAGTGGAAGATCTTCAGTGGCCTGCTATAGAGATCTGACCTCAAAATTTTGAAACACATTTAGGATGAATTGAACCGTTGACTGCACCATAGGCCCCCTCACCCTACAGCAGTACCTGACTTTACTTAAGCTCTTGTGGCTAAATTACCACAAATCTTACCAAACTCTAGTGAAACATCTTCCCAGAAAAGTGGAGGTTACTATAACAGCAAATTGGGAGGAAGTGAGTGTTGAATGAGATGTTCAAAAAGAACATACAGATCTTATTGTCAGGTGTCCACAAACTTTTGTCCATATAATGTATTAAGTTAGGAAAGGTTACAGATGGGTGCATTCTAACTACGTCAGTTTCAATACTAATGTGTCAAATATGCAAGCACAAAAACATGTTATTTGTTGCCATCAAGTAATGAATAATAGCTTTTAAAAATATCTGTCATCTCTAATCATTCATGTTAGTTGTTTATCTGAACGTATCTAAAAATATCTGTCGTCTCTAATCATTCATGTTAGTTGCTTATCGGAACCTATCTAAACCTGAATCTTTGTTTTAGTAAAATTTTGCCTCATTAAAATGATTAGTTTGCGTTAACCCTACAGCGGGATGTTCAACTGTCAATCTTTTATCCCGTGAATTTTCTTCTTGGTCACACACAAACATGGCATCACACCATCACACGCGGCAGCATGAAACCGCCTCTAATACTTCTCTCGCGCATTTCTTTTGATTTACAGTACTCCAAAGGATGTATCTGATGCACACCAAAATGGACTTTGATGTCTTAATACACAGCTCATAATGCACATCTATCAATTTTTTTTTTGTTTTTGTAGAAACATAGATTTCACATAGAGTGCACTTTAGCAAAGTAGGAAAACACATGGTTATATGATTTTATGGTTATATGGTTAATAAAAGGATATATAGATAATCATATAGAAGTTGAGTTGCCCTACAAAAATATGTAAATAAATAAATAAATAAATAATGTATAGAGTATCGCAGCCTGGTTTGAAGAAGGCATTGCATGTTATTTGGCAGAGTCAGAACAGATATGTCAAGAAAATTGGACAAAGATTGCCCAAGCAATCTGGTGGCGTTAGAATAGAAATCTCAGAGGCATGCAAGGGTTGGTGTGTTATGGAGTATTACAACCGAGTCGACAATACAGAGGAGTTTTGTGCAAGTGACTGTATTTCTATCACACACACACACACACACACACACACACACACACATATATATATATATACACACACACACAGTGCAATCTCGATACTCGTGGGGGTTACGTTCTATGACCCCTCGCAATTAACAAAAAATCTCGAGGTTTTGACTCTTTCCTTTTGATGGTTCCTTTTTTAATGGGAATTTTACTTGTCACAAATGTTTTATTTACTACTTGAAATGTGTAATACAATAATAAAATATTTTTTCAAACATTTTTATGGAATTTATTAGTACAAACTATTTTGAAATAACTGTTAACCCTTTTAAAATGTTACTCCGAACTTTCAAGCCATCTGCGGCTTCTTACGGACCATCAGATTTTTCGCGATTTACACTTAGTCCGGTTCCAAATGAAAAGTCGCAAACTATCGAGGTCGCAAGCGTCAAGGTCGTGAGCATTAAGGTTCCACTGTAATTTGATATATATATATATATATATATATATATATATATTAAATTTTTATTTTTTTAAGAAAAACATATGAAATGTATACGTATGTGACATGCACTTAGATTTTTTTTTTTTTTTTTTTTTTTTTACTTTTGGTAGTGATATTTTGTTTTAAGGTTTCCTCCACTTTAGGATAAATGGATAATAATCTTAGAATGTAGAATTTATACAATGATGCAAATGACTTTTTTGAAAGAATGATTATGAAAAAACACTGCCTTTTTTACCCTTGCCATCAGGTAACATTGACATTTAATGCCCTTGAATTCTCTGAACATGCGTATTTGACTTCTTTAAATGCATTACCATGATGCTTACATGTCATTAATCACATCCTAATACTGCCACCCACCCACACCCTCCCAACCTTCAGAGCAAGGCACTTCGTCATCATTTTTCACTTGTTAGTCCTCTTGATTGGCATAATTCATTTACTTATTGATAGACTTCCTTGCCTTGAGGGTTTTAAAGCAAACATTTCGCCTGGTTTAATTAAGTAATTGTGGGGATGATTGTTTATATTTGGCGAGTAGTTTGCGTGAAACTAATGGCTTTTTGCTCTCATTAACTGATCGTAACCTATTTAAATAAGCGAGTTTTTAATTAAATGTAACACGGGAAACTGGTTTCTCTCAGGGGCAGTTTACATTACAAGCAAATCGCTGGATGAGTAATAGACCGTCACTTCGGATCTGCGCAAGATATTCGTCAGCAGGGTAGGGGTTAACTTTAGATTTTACTCCGTGTTGGACAGAGGGATTTTCATTATATAGTAAATAAAATTCCAGAATCTGTTTTGCTTTCTGAATATAAAAAAATATCTTTCTATATGTATTTTAAGCCAAAGTGATTATGGAGAGATTTTTCAGGGTTTTTTTTTTGTTTTGTTTTGTTTTGTTGTTGTTTGGAAAACACTAGAAAACTGCTGACGTAATCTAAAAATCCTGGCTTCAACTGCAGTTTTTTTTTTTTCTTTAATCCCACTTTGCATGGCTTTATATTTGTTTTTTAGCTTAAAATAAACTGATAATGTACAATAAATCACAGCAGCCCTGACCAGGCAGTTACTAAAGATGAATAAATAAATGCTAAATGTTTTAGCAGTAACTCATGTTGCAAGCTAATGAATGCGATCTTTCTAAGTCTCATGAGGTTCGGATCTTACTGCTCGCTTGCACAAAAGTAAAAACCTCCCACTAGTGTGAATTTAAGGTGGCATCCTGTGAGATCTTGTTCCCAGTGTACACATTTAAGTCAAACCAAGCGTTCAATACTCCACCTTCTGTTTGTCCAAGTGGAATAATGTATTCGTGTGTATTATGGCAGGAACTCTACTACACAATGGTTGAAACGGATTGAGTATCTCATATAGACCGCAGTATGCTTTAGAAGCCGCTGTCTATGAAGCTCTTTGCTGCTAGCAATTTATCCAATAACAGATATGAAGTAAGTATTAACAGAGATGAAGTAAGTATTTCAACTACATGCTTGAAAGTCCTTGAGCACCAGTGTAAGGACTCATGCTGTGATCTTTGTCAAGTCTGATTATAGGATAGAGTTTTAAGTGTAGAGGCAAAACATTAAGTAGAAGAGAGAAAATGTATGGAGGAAATATTTACTTGCAAGTCATGGTTTTAGTGAAACCAGAACGATTGGAAGTCTGTTACCAATGCCAAAACATTCAGCTAGATGGGCTTAGAAATGACATGAGCATTGTGCAGATGATCTACTGAATTTCTCTTAAAAACATCATGTTTTTCCCCATCTATTCAAAATCTTGAAAGATGTAAAAAAAAAAAAAATGCTGTATCTGATATTTGGCTTCCCATTTTTTTGTGTGACAGCATATAATTGTTAGGCTTCCGAAGAAACGTTTGCCCGAGACCTTACAAAAAATCCTGCAATTTTACTTTGTAATTTTGATTGTTGCTTTGGGCCATTGCATCAAAGCATTTACTAGAGAAAGCTGGTTAGTACTGATCACGGTCTATACCTTAGGTAATCGAAAGACCCCCCCCCCCTGTATTTGAATACCATTTTTTTTGCTACGCTGGTATTTGATTCACGATGATCCGGCTATGACACAGCTCAGGGAAATGATTCAGCCGAAGTGGGACGCTGAGTGGGAGCAACGTGTTAAAGCTCAGCGTGATCATTAAGCTGGTTTCGCTAATGCTATTCAATAAGTCACAACATTAGCATGGAATACATGTGCTGCCAAAGACAGCTGATTCATTTCGATTTAGTGTCATAATTACCCAGCTGAATGTCAGCTGCTGAGGAATGGCGACTGATGAGTAGGCAGGACTCCCATACTCCAACCTGAATTTCAGTAATATTTATTAAGGGCAGAGGATTTTGCTTTGGACTAGATAATGGAGGAGCTGAGGGGAAGACATGACTGCTCAATGGAAACGGAACCTTCAAGACGTTTCGTTACTAAGTTGCCAATAAGTGAATTATTAAAAGGTTGGAAAATTTGGAGGAAAAAAAAGAAAATCTTCCTTTGTAGTGCACTAGGATTAGAGAAGTTTGCCAGGAAAGGCATCTGCTTTGGACCTGATATTTTGCATAAGGACTGAGATTCTGTGGATGCAAAAAAAAAAAAAACAAATAAATAAAATATAGGCTGTATAAAAAGTTTGTACAAAGTGAATTTTTTATTGGAAAAGAAAGATTAATAGAGAGTGATTTTTAATTCTAAAAAGGCCACCCCCATTTCATGTTTAAATTTGAATACAGTTATACTGTATAGACAATAGTTTGTGGATAATTTTTTAATGATACGGTTTATATGTGCTTTCGAACGTCTCAACATCAAAAGGGTGTTAGTAAAGTCAGGTACTGGTGTAGGGTGAGGAGACCTGGGGTGCAGTCAGCATTCCAATTAATCCCAAAGTTGTTTACTAGTATTGAGGTCAGAGCTCTATAGCAGGCCCCTCAAGATCTTCCACTACAACCCATGTACACCATAACTTTATGGAGCTGGCTTTGTGCACAGCAGCACTGTCATGCTGGAGCTAAATCGAGTGTATTTTAAGTGAAGGGGAAAATGTTATGCTACCACATCCAAAGACACTATATACTATTGTTTACCTCTAGCTTTGCAGTAGCATTTTGGAGAAGAACCAGAGACAACTAAAAAACTCTCGTGTCCCAAAACTTTTCCATAGATTGTACTTCTACTGTAGCAGTTTGTTTTCCTCAACCTAAACACACACACACACACACACACACACACACACACACACACACACACACACACATACACACACCCCTCATTTCTCGTCACTGTGTGGAAGTGCTATATACATTAGTCAGCAAAACTTAACCACATGACACATGGTGAGTTAAGATCAGAATTCAATTCTACTGGCCCAGTTGTTACTGTACCTCGTCATTTTCCGTCAATGCAGTTTATAAAAATTTGGGAGATGTTTTAAAGTGTGGATCTCCTCTCAGTAGTTACATCAAGCCCAAATCGCTACTTTGATTTGATGCACAAAATGGCACTGAACCATGTGTCCCATAAATAAACGATCGCAAACGGTTGGGTTTGGCAGTTCTGCTTACCGTATTACTCTTCTCTTAATAATATCATGAGCAGAACTACATTTTACTGGTAGGCTTGCGCTCTTCCAGTGTGGGGTTTAACACTTTGGTTATGAGATTCTTTTTCCAATGAAGTTGTTTTAAAGTTTTCCTTTAGAAGACTTACAGTAAGTATTGGATATTACAGTAACTCTTTAAAACTTGCTCAGTACCCAGGCTGAACTGTTGGTGCAATATCTATACATAACTGCTTTTTTTTTTTTTGCATGTGTGTGCATGTTCATGCTGTATTGAGTGTGTGCCACTGGCATACTTAGTCTAAATTGTTATCTGTAATAAAAAAAAAAAAAAAGGTTTTCTGATCCAATTGTAAGCGCTAAAAGCTTAACAGCATGACCAATTACGTTCCTGTTATTTGTAATAACAGCGCGGCATCGTTTTGTGAATTCATGTTTTGAACCCAACCAATTCTGACCTTTGTTTTTATACTAGGTTGTATAGCATTAGCTGAATTCTGTGTCCTTTTTTTGGTTGTCAGTGGTCTAAATATGTCCGATCTGATTAGACACTGATTTAACCTGACTTCAAGCTCTCAGGAAATTGCTTTGTTGCCTCTTTAAAAAGGTTTCGTTATGCAAAAAAAAAAAAAGCAAGTCAAATCTATCAAGTATTACCTATTATGCGATTATTCATTCATTCATTCATTTTCTCCCGCTTATCCGTAATTCGGGTCGAGGGGGCAGCAGTCTAAGCAGACCCCCGCCTTCGACTGCTGCCCAATCCTCACAGCACCGTCCCTTACGGTCCCTCCTGCAGGTGGTGAGCCCACGTGAAGATTATGCAATTATAATAAACCAAATATACTTTAAATATATATTAGTTCTCATTCCACAGTTGAATATTCATGGCCTGTTGGCAGATCATTTTGTTCATTCAAGTTATTTATTTCAAGAAAGGAGCACCTCTATTCGCCAGTCAAACTCAGTAAGCTTGAAATTAGTAATAATGTCCAGAAACAGGCTCATTAACCTTAGACCTGGGTTAGAATAATCCTATAATAGGAAAGACTAGATTCATTTGACTACATCCAGATATTTTCACTTGCTAAGTTGACTTTTTTTTTTTTGCAGCGTAGTCTACGTTAGCATGAAACTACCTCAAGGGTCCAAAGAATACATAGTATCTCAGTCTCAGCCTGTACTACTTCACAGTTCTTGGTGTACTTCCCATTATTCTGGTATCTGTTAAGTTAATTTGGTGTCTAGCTTGAGTGTTTTGTCTAGATAGTGTCTAAGAGCTCTCAGTCTGTCAGGAGAATGCTGGAAGCAAAGAGAGTTGTGGTCACTCTTGGCCATTCTCCTGCCCTTGCTTTCTTGCCAAGCCATTGAGGTGGAAGGTTTAATATGGATGCTGTAAATGGTCTCACTGGTTTCTCCAATATCAGAAGGTACCTTTTCATCTTAGATTATGATGAAAGTCATTTCTTTTTTTTTTCCGTTTCTTTTCTGGACCTCGAAAGGATTTGAGAAGGGTGGGGGTTAGTGGTCACGGAACCCACATTCCCATGCGCTGCACGTCCTGCTTCAGCGGCATGATGCCTTAGCCTGATCTCTGTTGCTATGGTAACAGTGTCGGGGTCAGGCTTTGGGCCCTCATTATGAAGTTTGAAGTGTGCTTGCGGCTTCCCAGAGCGACAATGGAACACCTAATAGGGGAGAGCACAGGAGCCCTCGTGGACAAATCTCTCCAACTCCCCTTTCATCACTTTATCACTAGTCCCTTAAATTTTTCCCCAACACTCTCTGAGATACAGCAGTGCTGGGGCAAATCCTGTCCTCAACTTGCACAAAGTATACGATCACAGGATTTCTTCAATGCCTAAGCCGGCTTGTCCATCCAATGTAGACCTTGCTTAGGGAAGAGCCAGTCCAAATGTGAGCCTTTACTGCAGTTAAAGTTCCTTCACTTTAGTTAAAGTAACTGCTGTACATAGGTGACTGTTTTGGATTTGCCTTAACCATATAAAAATTTTCATCATTTGTTTAATCAGACACTTTAATTCTGGTGCATGAGACACAAGGTGAACAGCACTAGGCACTCATTTATAATGTTTAATGGTGTAGATGAGACCGTAATATACTTCTTATTAAACTGTGAATTGCTCTCGGTGTGCGCTGCAATTTTTTTCTTTGTGCAAGTCTTGTCTTCCTCAAAGTGGCGGAGCTGTGAGGTGCCCAGGCTGAAAGAGATTAACATTTAATAGGAGTTTCAGGCTCATTTTAAGCTGATATCTCTTGTCTTCCGTCCGGCTCATGAGGGGATTGCATTAATCAGGAGCTGCGGCAGAAGAGGTGATGGAAAATCTTCAGATTTGGATGCAGAAATGGGAAATGTGCACCCTCGTTCTTTTTTCATTTTCTCTTTCTTTTCTGCGTTTATCCGCGCTTAATTAGGAGTCATGTAATTGCCATTTCCAGAGAGATTCGGTGGCAGACTTCATGTTTTGCAGAGCTACTCTGATATTCTTTGAGGGTGACACCAACATTTATTGAGGAAGAAGGGAACAGATGGTGACAGATTGATAATTTTCCTTTCAGTTCTCCCATTTCTGTGTGAATATGGCAGTGTTTAGCAAATCATTGTTTCATGAACAAGGCATGTGTCTGGTGCAGCAGAAATAAATGGGTTTTCTTCTTGTGAGCTTGCAGTAGTAGACCTTGACTCAGCACTCTGGGCCAGTGAGAGGGTGCTCATAAGAAGCCTAGGGGAATGCATACAGCGAGTGCGTTTGACATCGCCTTTCAAGTCCGATGGAACACTGCATAAATTACGTTGTTTAAGATTTTTCAGCAGTTCAACTCGAGGCGAGTTCACAGAGCAGGAGTTCCCATTTTCTTGACTGGAAATATACCTGCTATGTGAACCCAGAGAAAGAATCCTTAGATTATGAGGTTTTTTTTGGCTCTCTGGAGAGCCAAAAAAAAGGCATTACATTTCTTTGAGAAGGCATTCAAAAAACAAGCTGCCTTTTTATTGCATGGTTGTTTGTTGTATGGGTGCATGTAGATAATTTTGTCGATTTACTCGTATTTGCTCATCCGTACTGTTGCACAGCTTGTGAGCCCACATCTGTTCTGTCCAAAATCGAAAAGTTGGTGGTCACTGGACCATTTATAGGACCGTTGCTGGAACATATTCAGCAGCGATACTGACAAGATAGTGGGAAGGCAGTAGGTGTAACACTCGTATGAGTGTGTAAGACATCGCAGTGTTGCTGGCTTAAGAATCATCCGAACCTAAAAATACCCAGCCACTAGTAGTCCTGTAAAAACTGACACTTCTGAATGTGCAGAAGACAAGTAACATGTAAAAAGTACAGCTAGAGTCCCAAACTATGCACTTACAAGAAGAAGCAACAAGGTAGGTGTGTCAAAGTGGCTTGTATGAATACATTAGTGCTTGTACTGCATGCCACTACCGATCCACCACACAAATAATACCTGGTCACTCATGGTTCTTTCAGGTAATCAAACTAAAGGACTTGCAGCAGCAACTATATACCTGCATACCACAACTTTTTTGGTACATACGCCTGATAAAAGTGAACAATAATTATATTTAATGCACCTGATTATCCACCTGATCATTGCATATATGGATATCTAGCGGTATCCAATGTGTAGAGTAGCCACAATTTGCCGCCCTTTCCCATGTGCTTGTTCAATGTTCTGTTCAAGATTCACTTTCCCTATTATAATAAGTTTTGATCTTCGGGGAAGACTTTATTAGATTTTAAAACATGGCTGTAGGCATTTTCTTATTCATTCACAAGAGCTTTACTGAGGTCTATGATGTTGGATGAGGAGGCCTGGGGTGACATTCCAGTTTAATCCCAAAGGTGTTCAGTGAGGTTCAAGTCAGGTCTCTGAGCAGGCCGCTTGGGTTCTTCTACTCAAACCTTGGAAAGATGATTTTACGGACCTTTATGCACAGGGGCATGAATGGGTTTGGGGCATGTAGGTTTAGCACAGGGAAATTGTAATACATACAAATACGTTAAATTCATGTACTTCCACTCTACTTTATGCCAACAGTTCGGAAAAGAACATTATACGGGTGTTCTGGTCAGCTTTCCACAAATGTGTGGCCATGTAGTGTATGTGAAGGAGGTTACATTTAAGAAATATTGTTGCTTTGTGTCTGTTCAAAGCTTGCTTTTGGTCATGGTGTCCTGCTTGACTGCTCCGCTAGGCCAAGGGGGAGCTGTATCTTGGCATGTAGAGAGACACACTGACAGCCTCAGGCCTTTTTAGTCCCTCCACACACCCTTCATCTAAAACTCACACACATAAGGCCAGTAGTAGGGGTGTGAAATATTAATAAGTCTATAATTATACTTTATAAGAGTCGGAACAAAAATGAGCACGTGTAACAGTGATGCCATAGAAGCAATATTGTTCTGTAATCTGTTCCTTTTATTCGCACACACTAGTGTTTTTGTCACTCTGATATTCGCCTGTACATAGCTTTAATCGGCCCTTTACTGAAAATTCAACGGGCTTACTTGCATATTCTTTTAAGAATTGGTTCCCAGATGGCTTTCCGTTCAATGTTTACGCTCACGACATGAAGCTACACAGTGTTCAACGTACCAAATGGCGCTCAGGCAAAGATTTAGTCTGAGTGAAAGAGCGAATTATTAGAAACACACATTTGAACAAAAATATGCTACGTAGGTAGACTACCCAACATGCATTGCTTGTTTGGTTCACGTCCTTTATTCCACTGCAGGAAAAATTTGCTGGGACTAGACCTAGACCACCTCTCTCTGAAGCTATCAGTTAATTTGGCTCATAGTCTGGGCCATCAGGGTTCTATTCAAACTAACCCTCTTGTATGTAAAAGCAGCATAAAAAATTCACATTAATATTAATATAGTTGAAATATTAAAACCTAACAGAGGAGATTATTCCCTATCTCTCTTTTTCTGTCTTACATTCACTCCTAACTCTGTCTCCCCCTCCTAACTCTCTCTCTCTCTCTCTCTCTCTCTCTCTCTCTCTCTCTCTCTCTCTCTCTCTCTCTCTCTCTCTTTCTCTCTCTCTCTCTCAGTCTCTATCTCCCTCTCTCTCACTTGCTCTCAATTTGCCCCTCACTTTTCCTCTTCTTCTTTCCACCGCTTAACTCTGTTTCCACTTTCCATCTGTTTTGACACAATCAAGTGCATTTGCATAAAGATGCCTTGGGTTTATCTAGCAGTGTTGGATGGTTGCACAGCCTGACTGCGTGTTCGTGCGTGCACACTTTATCTGCCCTGATTACAGGGAAAGGGAAAAAAAAATAAAAACGCAAAAGAGTTGGAGTGAGTGGGCCGATGCAGTATGCTGCCATGGCAACTCTGCCCTCACCTGCTTCTCTGCCTGGTGGCGTATAGAGTAATGAGTGTTTAATATCTGTCGAGGATGGAATATGTCTGTCAGGCTGGCAGCGGACAGCTCATCTTTCCGGCTTCCGCTTTGTCTCACTTCCCATCCCTGCCACTCCGAATAGGTTGAGATAAGTCAAACTTCATCAAGAGTCGCTAGTATCCACCAATCACGCGTATATAAGCGGGAGCGCTCTGAGTCACTACGACACATGCTGTGATGCACATTTATTTACTCAGGTTAGCATGCTAATTCTAGCCCACAGGGACATTCATGACTCAACTCTACCAGTGAGGTTCATAAATAAACGTGTGCTGGCCTTCAGTGTCGACAGACAAATAGTGATATGCAAAAAGCGCTTAGTCATCTACCTATATCAGCAGGAGGCATGTATACTATTAAGCGAATGCTATTTCTGATTTGAGGTGTTACATGTTGTTTTTGTTTTCTTTCCTTTGTTTTATATATAACATTTATTGTGTATCGTTTTGTCATTTATAAACCACCAGAAGAAAATGTGAATGAACTTGTAATGGGAAGGAAGTACACAGACGCTATATAGAACACAAGACAATAGACAATAACGAACACACTAACAACTTAAGAACAAATTCATGCTACGAACGGTTATTCGAAACGTAACTCGTTTGTAAGGTGGGAAACGTCTGTATGTAATTTGAGAATTAACTTTTTATAAACAAATTCAGTTACAAAGTTGGAGGCACTTAACAGTATAGAACATCTTGGTATGCTTTTGTGTTCTTCACTGGAACAACAAAGCTTAAACCTTCTCCCTCATAACAATGCCGTTGCGTACTAAGTGAGCTTAATGGTGTGTTATGGTTGTAGTGGAAGAATACGACTCTTGCACAGAACCCTGACCTTTACCCTGAACACGAATGGGATGAACTTGAAGCCTGATTAAAAATCAGACGGGTTTAACCGACATCAGTGCCTGACCTCACTAATGTTCTTGTGGCTAAATGAACACAAATCCCCACATTCACTCTCCAGCATCTAATAGAAATCCTTATCTACAAGACTGGAGGGTGTTGGATGGGGATGAAATCTGGAAATGAGATGTTCAACCGGCAGTGGTATAATTAAAGCGATGGCAAACATTTGGCCATAAAGTATAATAAACTTACTCTAAATTACTCAGTAGTTCTGGTCAGCATTGTCCTTTGTGTGTATAAGTTTTGTGTATGAGGAACTCACTACACAACCAAAGGGGGAGAAATTGGGTTACTGTAGTGTCATTTATAGTGAGTCCAGATGACTTGTTTTGGGAGATTACAAACTGGACACAAAGGGATGAAAACCAGGAACTTGGTGTGTTAAAAAAAAAAAAGAAAAAAACGGAGAAAAGACAGAAATGCCTTTAGAAAAAAGTAAACAATGGAGTAATCATGTGATCATGCACCGTGAAACTGTGAAACTATAACAACCCTATTTCTGACCCTCTCTTACCACCGCTTAGTGCATTAGTGTGTCGGTGAGATTTGTGCGTCACATTCCGACCACTGTTTTCGGTGTTTTGTTTGGTCAAGCAGAAAATTTCTCGCAGTCTATTGCCCTGTAGATCATCTCAACGCACTGCAATCGCTGTGGACATTACAGCACCATGGTGACACTTACAGAGTCAATCCTGCCATGCGTTTTATATGCAGTGCACTAGACTCAGGGAAAGGAGAGAATTGGCAGTTACTGCTAAACTTCAATGGACTCTGCATAAAAAAATGGGTAAATGTATAAATTTTTTGCAATTTTTTATTTGTAAATATGCAGTGCATATCACTGCAACTATTCTTGTCGGATTTTTATATATAATAATAATTAACATAGCATTCTTTTTTTTTTTTTTTTTTACTTCTTTATCATGGTGCATAGATTACTCATATAAGCAACCACAAAGTCTGGAAGTTATTTAAGGATACAGCACTGAGATTTATTAGTGTAGAAGTCTTGGATGTTGGAGAATCTTTTTTTTTTTTTTTTTTTTTTTTTTTTTAGATATTCATATTATGATTCCATCAAGCCATCACATTTTGCAATAAACCTGGTGCAAATAAAATCCTGCAGCCACTCGGACCCTTTACAGAGAAGGTCAAATATCCCGTGCATGTGTAACAGCAGTGATAAGATTTTTTTTAAGTGTTCGTAGGAAACCACAGACTTCTTATAAAACAGCAATCTATTGTAGCCATTCGGTGGACCATCCAGCTAACATGCTCCACATTGCTACAGTTGCAAAGTGTATGGAAACCAAAGACTGGGTATCGACTGGGTTACGATGCCGTAACATTTTATCTATGCAGCTTTATGCTTATGCCTGGTACGTTTGGAGTCAGTATTCAATTTCAGTTTCATTTGTAAAAGCGATGTTAACCGTAGACATAATCACAAAGCAGCTTTACAAAAGAAAGGTTCAAAGCCCTAATGAAAATGTGGCAACTCGTATGTTCATTTGAATTTGCTCATTTTACTGCATTATTGCTTCTATAGTCACAACTCCACCCCTCTCCACAAGTAGAGCAAAAATCTATGGTTGATATGATGTTTTCTTTGAGGAGTTTCTAGTGTGGGTGCTTTGTAATAGTCAACACATGATGCAGTGTCAGAAATCGAAGCCAATTGCAGATCATTTATTGAAAACCAATGAACAAAATAAATACAAGCGTTAATTATTTGTGAAACATGAAACAGACAGAAAAACAAAAGCAGGTGACTTTCAGGAAATAGAGTCTAAAATCCTCAAGCTATTTTTATTATTTTTTTGCCTTAATAATAAATAAAGTGAGGATGGTGAGGGCATGACTTGTTTATAGCTGCTATAATTGATTCAATTTGTATCCGGGGCTCATATGAAGATCTGAAGATTATGCATCACATCTAGTAGAACATAAGCATGGTTTTGATTAGAAATCTGATGGACAATATTAGAACATCACATCCCTTGTTTTTGATCACTCAAACACATTTCTGACTTTCTGAATAAAAAATATACAGCTCTCAGTAAATGATTATAAAGCAATGAAGACTTCAGTGCAACACCAATATGCAAATGTTGCATCTTTAATTAACTCTATATCTTTTTAAGCTTTCTTGTGCCTGGCCTGATGATGCAACAGCTCAGCTAGCCATGAAATAGTGTATATGATCCATCCTTGTATGCTTTCAGTAGGTTTGGTGAAAATACCCTCATTTCGAACTTCATAGTCGCGAAGAAGGAGAACGTCGTCGGCTGAATATCAATGGCTTAGGCGGCGCGGTTGCTTTGCCACAGAGCTCTGCGGTGTTTGTTAGGTGAATGAGCTGAGAAGAGTAATCCGTAATGCGTAATTCACACCGGGTCATTTCGGATAGTACTTTTACAGCCTCCGGGTGTTCTGTTGCAGTCGGAGAGGCAGAGCAGCCGCAAAATGCGGCGAGGAGCGATGATCAATCGGTCGACGTCCTCCACAAAATCTATAAGTGACCGTATGCTCAACGATTTCCTGCCAGCTTTTTAATGTATCTATAGGACAGGTCGATTCCTCTGTGGGAAGAATTCTATATTTTTGCATGATGAACTACTTAATCATCCTTGTCGGCCACTTCTGCGAGAAAATCCATATCCATTTTCCTTTTGTCTTTTATTGGTCTGCACTTTTCAAGTCATCAGAAAGAAACGGCCGAGTTGAACAGATAAATGGGTGGACTTTGGTTTAGCATACTTTGATACTAATTAAAGCTTTTGGAGACTAATTTACTAAATTATTACTCCTCCTGTGCCTGGCGATACGTGGGGGTTTATCCGAAAGAGACCACACTGCCTCCAAATGGATGCTTGATGCAGGTTTTTGTTTTTATTACTATTGTTCTGTATTGTTTCACAGTTGTTTCATATTTGTCTGATTTCTGTGGTAGTTACTACTCTCTCTTTTTTATTCATTCATTCATGTAGATATTTGCTTTTGTTACATCATCTTTTATTTCTTAGTACATTCAGTAGCTCGCTCCAACATAAGGTGTCTCTCCAGTGTGCTTCAGTATCTTTATATTGTTATCATTCTTATTATTTCTGCTTTCCTCTCTGTGTGGCTCGAAGTGTACCTTTATTTCTGTCACTGTAGGCACAGCGCTGCTGCGTGTTTGTACAGTTTGGCGCAAACACCACAGCGGCTTTAAAATGAATTCGGACCCGGTGGCCAAAGTCAGCGCCGTTTCGATACCACTTTTGCCTGTTTTGTGTGTGATGAACAGAGTATCTGGTCATTCTGAATCACAGTGTCCACAATAGAAAATGATTAACAATATAGTGAGGCCATGCACACGGTGGTGTGGAGAGATGACCAGAAATCCCACATATAAAATTTTTTTATATAATTTTGAATTCACTCATTGATGCTCTAGTAGCCCACCTTTATACACTGTAAAACTTTATTGAAAGTGCTGCTCATGTTTGTAATTCAAACTTCATGCACAAGGCTGGACAGTGTTGTTTTATTCATCGATCATCCATCCGTTATCCCGAAGCAGGTTTTGGCAGGATCTGGCTCGCTTGTAATTTCTGTCACTTTGCATGTTAACAGGGTCAGCAAATGAACAGCGATGTCCGGTGTGTGCAGCGTACAGAGCTTCTCATTAACACCACAGGAGGAGGGATCAATTAGCAAGGCTTGAGTGCTGATTTAATTGAATGATCTGAAGATGTGCTTATTGATTTTTTTTTTTTTTTTGCTTGCTGGGCCTTAGTCAATTTGTTTTTGCTGAACCATGTAAACTCCATAACTGACGAAATGTGGTTTCTGTACCTAGTATGAAAACCATGTAAGCTCTCTGACTACTTTGGATAATGAGTGGATGGAGAAACATTCACATGAAGCATTCATACATAGATGCAGGAGTAGAAGCAAAACCAGACTATAGGCAGATTGATGCAATTAAATTTGAAGTATTTGGCATTTAGTCAAGCGTAGAAGGTCAGAAGCATAGAAGGTTTTTAGTGTGATTATCTATTTTCTCTGTATTTCATCATCAGCTCTTTATGGCTTAGTTCTGTGAGAAAACACATCAAAAAGGCCAAGAGTCATGGAGTGAGAAAAATATTGACCAGAAAGCAAAGAGAACAATTACAAAAGCTGAAAAAAGAAAAAAATTATTATTATTATTTTTTTTTTACAGTGCATTGCAAAAGTATTTATACACCCTGAATATTTCCACATTTTGTTACGTTATAACCACAGACTTAAATGTATTTTATTAGGATTAAATGTGGTAGACCAACCCAAAGTATCACATAATTGTGGAGTGGAAGGAAAATGATACATGGTGGTAAAGATTTTTTTTACAAATAAAAATTAGAAAAGTGTGGCATGCATATGTATTTAGCCTTCTTTACTCTGACACCCCTAAATAAAATCCAGTGCAATCACTAATTAGTAATTAAAGTCTACCTGTGTGTACTTAAATCAGTGTATAATTACAGCTGTTCTGTAAAGAGCATTGATCAAAGAAGCAGCCAGAAGGCCAATGGTAACTCTGGAGGAGGTGCAGAGATCCATAGCTCAGGTGGGAGAGTCTGTTCACAGGACAACTATTAGTCATTCACTCCACCAATCTGGCTATTACGGAAGAGTGGCAAGTAGAAAGCCATTGTTGACAAAAAAAGAATAAGAAGTCCGGTTTGCAGTTTGTCACAAGCCATCTAATGGGACACGGCAAACATGTGAAAGAAGGTGCTGTGGTCAGATGAGACCAAATTTGAACGTTTTGGCCTACATGCAAAACACTATGTGTGGCTTTAACCTAATACTGCACATCAGCCTGAACACACCATCCCCATCGTGAAACATGGTGGTGGCAGCATCATGCTGTGGGGATGCTTTTCTTCAGCAGGGACAAGGAAGCTGGTCAGAGTTGATGGGAAGATAGATGGAGCTAAATACAGGGCAATCCTGGAAGAAAACTTATTAGAGGCTGCAAAAGACTTAATTTTTTATTGTAAAAAATCTTTAACACCATTTAAAAATGTTCCTTCCACTTCAAAATCATCTGATACTTTGTGTTGGTCTATCACATAAAATCCAAATAAAATACATATAAGTTTGTGGTTATAACCGGACAAAATGTGGAAATGCATTGTATATACTAAATGTATATTTATGTAATAACTGCCAGACACCAACATTGACAATGTTATTTTTGAGTGATCATATCAGAATTTTACATATACTTTTTTTTTTTTTTTACTTGATATTTAAAATCTCAAGAAATTATCATTAAATTTAAGTTTAAATAAATTCTTACTCCAATTAGTTTTTTCCCAGACAGTAATTAAGCCAGATCTCTCTTAATTGCAATTTAGCTGACATAGATAGATAGATAGATAGATAGATAGATAGATAGATAGATAGATAGATAGATAGATAGATAGATAGATAGATAGATAGATAGATAGATAGATAGATAGATAGATAGAGTGTGAACTGGCTTGAAGTTGTTCTGTACAGTGTGAACTGGATTTAAGCAGTGTTGTACAGTGTAAAATGTCTCAAAGCAGTGATGTACAGGGTGAACTAACTCGAAGCAGTGATGTACAGTGTGAATTGGATTGAAGCAGTGCTGTAGAGTGTGAACTAGCTTGAAGTAGTGCTGCACAGGGTGAACTTACCCGAAACAGTGCTGTACAGTGTGAACTGGCTTGAAACAGTGTTGTACAGTGTGAATTGTCTCAAAACAGTGCTGTACAGTGTGAACTGGCTTGAAGCAGTGTTGTACAGTGAACCTTATGATTGGTAAATTAATTGAAATTAATTCAGGACTGGTAGATGAAAGTAAAACTGTCAATTTTATTTATTTATTTATCTATTTATCTATCTATCTATCTATCTATCTATCTATCTATCTATCTATCTATCTATCTATCTATCTATCTATCTATCTATCTATCTATCTATCTATCTATCTATCTATCTATCTATCTATCTATCTATCTATCTATCTATCTATCTATCTATCTATCTATCTACGACAGCCACCAGTAGACATTTAAAATAAACCTCATCCTAGATGTTTTTGCATTGCTATGCTAATGCATTTGCTTCTTTGGCATGAGAAAAAAAGCTTACTTTTAACCTTTGCTTGCTCTTTATTTTATCCTGGCTGCCTGGAAATGTAGCTCTCACAGAAAACAACTTTAATAAGGGTGAGAAATATCTTTTTTTTTTTTCTTTATAAAAAGCCTGAATTGGGTCAAACCACAGGGAGTGGTGGCTCCAGCGGTTAAGCCGCTGGGTTGCTGATCGGAAGGTCTGAGGTTCGAGCCCCGGTATCGCCAAGCTGCCACTCTTGGGCCCTTGAGCAAGGCCCTTAACCCTCTATGCTCCGGGGGTCCCTTACGAGGGAAATATCAATGTCCGTGACGTCGGAGTGATGTGGGGCCGCCTTCCCGTGGGCTCACCACCTGCAGGAGGGACCGTAAGGGACGGTGCTGTGAGGATTGGGCAGCAGGCGGGGGCCTGCTTAGACTGCTGCCCCCGCGACCCGAATTACGGATAAGCGGGAGAAAATGAATGAATGAATGGGACAAACCAAAGTAATTTACATCTCCAGGTCCCTGGCTGTGACTCTGCACTGTTAATAATTGTGGGTTACTGATTCACTAGACTAAACCAGTGTCGATTTGATTGCTGTTGGTTGTGCCACTACTGTAAATAAAGAGGTGGTAAATTTATTTTACAAGATGAAAAACAGGGATGAAACAACATAAACTGTTTTCCCAGTGAACATAACTAGTTGTTGGCATTTTCCTTGTGCTGTGCAACCAGCTGCAAAGCTTGAAAGATCAGATGAAATATTTAGGCATAAAATATTGATTAAAAAAAAAAATGTTGTAGTTTGTTGCCAGTATCAAAGGCTTCCCCGGGCGAACACATGAGGGGAAAGCAGGCAGTGTGTGAGATTGTTTTATGGTTGGGGACACTGGATAATTTTGCCCACGAGTGGCCCGAGCATAAAGAGATGTCGATGTCGGGACTCTGCGCGGGGAATGAAGTTCAGCGCTCCCTCCTTTCATACTTTCTATTTTTTTCCCCCTTACCCCTTTCATCCCTGCCGCATGGTAATGCAGATCGCTTTGAAATTGAAATGATGAGGAAATATAATATGGTGGCAAATTAGACTGTTTGCCGTCCTGCTGATGCTCGAATCGTTTTGAACGCCCCTCTCTTCCTCCTCCACCCAGGCAGCCATGATAGAAGCACAGCAGCCACTGGATCTAAGCATCTTCATCAATCAAGGATGGTTTTAATCAACCCAGCCTAGATTTTACCTCTTACCTGGAGGCACTGATAAGCATACGGGTCCTACATCTGGGTCAGTGGCAAGTCCAGACCAGTGTTGAAGGCAGGACCTGAGTGTGATGCTTATTAAAATTTGACTTTCATGTTACATACAGACAAGATTACATAACGCCTCTAACGTCCTACTTCTAACTGTCAATTCAATCAATTCAGTTCTGCTAGGAAACAAGAAGTGACAGGGTGGTGTGATAGTCAGCTCCAGGATAATCAGCACCCTTGAAAAAGCCACCTTACATTTAATTGACCCAGATCAATAACAAACAAACAAATAAATAAATAAAGTTTATATATTCCTAATAGACAAATGTTTGTGGGCACCTGAACATAAGATTCATAAGTGCTATTTGAATTAGTCCCCATTTGTTGTTATAGTAACCTCCACTCTTCTAGGAAGATATTCCACTAGATTTTGGAGTGGGATTGTGGAGACTTTTGCTCATTCAGCCAAATGGGTTTTAGAAAGTCAAGTTCTGGTGTAGGGAGAGGAGGCCTGAGGTGCAGTCAGCTTTCTAAATCATCCCAAAGGTGTTGAATGTGGTTTTAAGGTCAAAGATCTAGAACAGGCCAATTTAGATCTTCCACTCTGATATAAACCTTCATGAACATATGTTCATGGAGTTGGCTTTGTGCACAGGAATATTGTCATGCTGGAAAAGGTTTGGGTCTCCTAGTTTAAGTGAAGTAAAATCTTGTGCTACTGTATCCAAAGATATTCTATACAATTGCATGCTTCCAAAATTGTGGTAACAGTTTATGAAAAAAAGCACATATTTATATTTATTTGGTCAAATTTGGTGTGGTTGGATTTTTCCCCACCCCTCCCGCAGTATCACACCACTTTGATTCATTTCCTGAACAACTGAAGTGTTTCCACTTTCCTTTTTTTTTTTTTATTGTGTTTAAATAAATAAAAAACAACTACATTATTAATGTTAATGAAACTCCACTGATGAAGCGGTAATTCGTGATTTCCTGTTCTGCTGAGGTGTAAATATGAAGTGGCACAAAAGTCAGATTCCTTTAGTCATTTATTCGCAATGGCAAGATTAAAGAAGTGCACTGAGATTTATCAAGCAGACTGCATAAGAACAGGCGATAATTAAGTTGAAAACAAGTAGAGCTGTAATGAACTTACAGAGAAAAAAAGAATGTTTTACTAAAAATAAATCTCAGCAGGTGGGAAGGCAAAGCCAAACTTGGACCAAAATTGGTTTGGAAATAGTGCCTTCCCTGTTGTGCGACATCAAAGATGCGTTTGTTTCTGACCACAATTTTGGAGCAAACTGGAAAAAAGGGGAGTACAGCCAACCAACCGGGCATCACACTGGTGTTATACCATGAAATTAGGCTCCCTGTAGCACAAAAAAATAGCCCCATCTCTCTCTCCATTTCTGTCCTGATCTGTGTCATGCTATTTCTCCATCATCTGTGTAGTCCTTGCTTTGAGGCCAGTCTCTGCACCTGCAGGGCCGGACTACACACACTCCCTGTGAACAACTCTGTCGAGAAGAGAAGAGTGGGCATGTGAATCCAGGAGGAAAATAAATCACTAGATGCCCCTTTCTGATATCGCTGTCACATTCTAATATTAGCCCACGTCGTTGTGTTAACAGACATAAAAAAAAAAAAAAAAGGGTGGCTTGTTTAATCTGGGTAGCTATCATACTCCGAGAACAATTCTGCAGTGCTAACACTTAAAGGGAATATTTTCTGTTATGTTTTAGGTTATATATTTATGCTGCTATATTTTTGTCACTGTTAACATCAACGTAGCCACAAAAGCCATCCGTTATCGATCACACCAGGTGCGTTTACATTGTAATCGGTTTAAAAGTCCAATCCGAATAAAAATGCTCCATGTAAACACCTCAATCGGAATAAAAACGCCCAAACCGATAAATTGCAATCGGTTTAAAAGGGAAAATACAAATCCTGCAGTGTAAACATGTTAAACCGATTACTGACGTTGATACTTCCCATTGCTTGAGACACAAAATGCGCTTCCTCAAATCTCTTCGATTTCGGAAGCTTCCGGTTCAACTGGCATCCGTATCAGATCTCATATCGGCTCATTCCCTTGCACAATTTGTAGACGAACTTTTTTACTGTGCTCTTGCGAACAATAAATTAATTTGCCACAACACGGTTTTCCGCACAGCTTCCGAGTTTGTATAAAACAACCGCGACACGCATAATCAGGGGAATTGGATTTCTGACAGTCTCTTCTTCTGGGGCCATAAATCCCTCTACCAGTCCACACAAACATGTGAATGACTGGCGACACATGCACCCATCTTTTCCTCACACCTTCCAGCAGTAGTATGTCTACAAATTTAGACTGTTGGTTGGTTAAGAGCAACATTTTACTTTAAAATAGCATAAGAAATAATGGAACTCCATGTTGACAAGACACAGTACACAGGCTGATATGCGCACGTCACAAAGTCATTCCGATTGAAAGTTCCAGCACAGGAAAACAACATATCGGATTAGAGAGTGTGTCATGTGAACAGTCCAAAGAATCTTTTAATCTGAATGATATTAAATGGAATGACAAAAAGGTCTAAATCTAAACGTGGCAACTGAAAGCTAACAGTGTTGCATTTTTTAATGATGTTTCACATAACAACCCATAATTTGTCTACAAAGTCAGCTTTTTTTTTTTTTCTGAGGCAAAATTTGATACAAGGCTTTGAAAAAATTGAGTCATATGTGAAAATGTGCATTAATTACAGGTTTGAGTCACTCAGGAGGGTAGAAGCTTTAGCCTTTGTTTATTTATTCCTATTTTTTAAAATTGGAATTGATAGCCATCTTCGAATACTTGTAATTCTGAATGATCACTTTTTTAATTTATTTTTTTTATTAATAGCACAATAGCGACCTGAAAAGATTTCGGTTCCACTTACCGTCGACGTTCGCCTGCACTAATAACATTATGATTTCCCTTTCCAAAATGCTCCCGTTCATGCCGTTTTTTGAGAGCATATCCTCCCTCATGGAAACACAGTTAGAGAAAACGCTTGCGTGATCACGCCAGCTCAGTGATAGTATGTCATAACCTGTTAAGTCAAAAGTAATGAAATATTATATATTGATATTTATAAATAAATGTAAAACTAAATTGTGTGTGTGTGTGTGTGTGTGTGTGTGTGTGTGTGTGTGTGTGTATATGTATGTATAAAGCTTTATATATAAATATTTATAATAGTTACTATAACTGAAAATGGCTAGTAAATGTGGAATGGAATAAAAAAAAGCACATATGAATCATATGGTTAGGTCCACAAACTTTTGTCCATATAGTGTATATGAAATATTGAATAAGAGGTTTAAATGGGGAGGGTTGTGTTAGGGAGAGCTTCCAGCGTAAATCATGTGCCAAATCAAATATGCGGATTACAAACCTGAATTTCATACCAGGTCTGTCGAGGCCCGGGTTACCAACGGCCACCACAGGTATTGTAAGCCAACAGGGTACAGGTGGAAATTGGGTGAAGAGAGTTTTTGATAGAGTGATTAATGTGAAGCTGGAAGTTGAAGGGGTGATGATAAATGTCATCAGTGCTTATGCTCTACAAATGGGTGTAAGGGAAAGATTCTGGAGTAAGTTAGAAGAAGTGGTGGAGAGTGTACGTAGGAATGAAAGATTGGTGATTGGGCCAGACTTTAATGGGCATGTTGGTCTAGGGAACATGAGGTGATGAGGAGATGATGGGTAGCTTTGGCTTTAAGGACAGGAATGTGGAAGGGCAGATGATGGTAGATTTTGCGAAAAAAGATGGAAATGGCAGTGGTAAACACTTATTTTAGGATGAAGGATGACCACATGGTGATGTATAAGAGTGGAGGAAGGTGCACACAGGTGGACTATGTTCTATGTAGGAGATGCAACCTGAAGGAGATTGGAGACTGTAAGGTGATGGCAGGGGACAGAGTAGCTATACAGCATCAGATGCTGGTCTGTAGGATGGTTTTAGTGGTGAAGAAGAATAAGCTGGTGGAAACTGAAGGAGGAAGACTGTAGTGTGAGATTCAGGAAAGAGGTCAGACAGGGGCTCGGTGGTGGTAAAGAGGTGCTGGATGATTGGGCAACTACTGCAGAAGTGAAAAGGGAGACAACTAGAAAGGTACTTGGTGTGACATCTAAAAAGAGAAAGGAAGACAAAGAGAAGTGGTTGTGAAATGAGAAGGTGCAGGAAAGCATAAGGAGAAAGAGGTTGGCAAAACAGAGGGTGAGGGTGAGAGGGTGGCAAAAGCTAAGGAAAAGGCATATGAGGAGCTGGATGAAAAATTGGACATTAAAGAAGGAGAAAGGTATTTATACCGAATGCCCAGGCAGAGGGACTGAGCTGGGAAGGATGTCCTGCAAGTTGGAATGCAAATGGAAATGTGTTGACTAGTGAGGAGAATGTGTTGAAAAGCTGGATGGAGTATTTTGAGCAGCTGATGAATTAGGAAAATGAGAGAGAGAGAAGGTTGGATGGTGTGGAAATGGTGAAGCAGAAAGTGGATTGGATTAGTAAGGAGGAAGTGAGAGCAGCGATTAAGAGGATGAAGAGTGTAAAGTAGGTTGGACCAGATGACATACCGGTAGAAGCATGGAGATGTTTAGGAGAGATGGCAGTAAAGTTTTTAACCAGATTGTTTAACAAGATTTTGAAAGGTAAGAGGATGCCTGAGGAATGGAGAAGGAGTGTGCTGGTACCGGTTTTTAAGCATAGGGGGGATGTACAGACCTGCAGTAACTACAGGGGAATAAAGTTGATCAGTCACCATGAAGTTATGGGAAAAAGTAGTGGAAGTCATGCTGAGAGAAGAGGTGACCATCTGTGAGCAACAGTATGGTTTCATGCCGAGGAAGAGCACCACAGATGCATTATTTGCTTTGAGAATGTTGATTGAGAAGTATAGAGAAGGTCAGAAGGAGTTGCATTGCGTGTTTGTGGATTTAGAGAAGGCGTGCGACAGGGTGCCGAGAGAGGAGTTGTGATATTGTATGAGGAAGTCAGGTGTGGCTAGAGAGCAGGGGAATTAAAGTCAGTAGGAGTAAGACAGAGTACGTGTGTAAATGAGAGGGAGGGCAGTGGAGTGGTGAAGGCAGTTGAAGGAAGAAAAGGTGGTGAAGGTGGAGGAGTTCAGGTACCTGGGGTCAACAGTGCAAAGTAATGGAGAGTGTGTTAGAGAAGTGAAGAAAAGAGTGCAGGCACCGTGGAGTGGGTGGAGAAGAGTGATCTGCTATCAGAGTGATTTGTTATAGAGGGGTATCTGCGAGAGTGAAAGGGAAAGTAATATTGTACTGTGGTGAGACCTGCTATGTTGTATGGTTTAGAGACAGTGGCATTAAACTAAAAGACAGGAGGCAGAGCTGGAGGTATCAGAGCTGAAGATGTTAAGGTTTTCGTTGGGAGTGACTAGGATGGACAAGATTAGAAATGAGTTTATTTGAGGGACAGTGCATGTAGGACGTTTTGTGGACAAAGTGATTGAGATGGTTTGGACATGGGGTATATCGGTAGGAGAATGCTGAGGATGGAGCCTTCAGGAAGGAGGAAAAGAGGAAGGCCAAGGAGGAGGTACATGGATGTGGTGAGGGAAGACATGCAGGTAGTGGGTTTGAAAGAGACAAATGTAGAGGACAAGAAGTATAAAGACGGATGATCCGCTGTGGCGACCCCTGATGGGAAAATGGAGAAGGAGGAACTGGTTAAACTATTGGTAAATTCTTAGTAATAATGTATAATGAGGCATGTTCCCATTATTAATTTTTTTTTTCAGAAATGTCTGTACGTGTGTGGGCGGGGCTTAGGTCCTTTAGTATAATCTGTACTGTTAGAAGCAAGTGCACTGCCATTATATAGTTACTGTATTGCTTGAGTGGCAGACTGACTTATGGTTTGAAATAAAATGGTTTATATAAGAGTATCTTCTCAATTGGGGCAAATTAATGTCTAAAACCCAAGAAAGGTAAAATTGTATGAAGATGAGGCACTGAGCGATTCTTTCATGACGCTACTAGACTTTTTTCTCCTGAGGCCTTTCCCCCCCCCCAGAAAGCGTACTCATTATGAGCTTTGTAACGTCTCCATGTCAGTGGTTATGTGGTTATGGATGACAGCTCTTAATGAAAATCCTGCTCCCCACCCCCACCTCCCCTTTCACAAATCTTACCTGACTTTAAGCCCTGTCACCCTCTCCCTCTAATGAGCAGTGCACCATCTGAAGCTGCCGTGACATTTTGGTCAGCGCATTTTTCCATTCCCTTCTCCACAGGAGCTCTCCAGGAAAATAACCTGATGCTGGTGGCTCCAGCTATTGATATTTCAAACAGCCGTTTTAGATCTTACTTATCCGGGTCTGGCTACCCTTTTCTCCCTGTCGTCACTGAATGCCAGCCATTTGGGGCGGGATCAAATATTAATGAGTGGTTGATCCACAGGCCTTGTTTTCCCTCTCAAGAGCGTGACGCTTCTCTCTGATTTGTCACCGAGCCTTCGTGAAACCTTCATAGCAGCGAGGTGCAGAATTAGCGTCTGTGAAAGAGCAATCTTTTGATGCCGGGTTTTTTTTTTTTTTTTTTTTTTTATCAGATGGAGAAGTGGAGGAGGTAAAATATTGTCAACATGATTCTGTCATGTAAAACAATTGTACACGGAGAACGCAGTTGATGCCTGCTTGACACGGCTGCCTCAAAGCTGAGGGCTTTTTTATTTCTTTATTTTTCCCTGAGAAAATGCCTGCAGGATATAACATTTAATTCCTCAAGGAGGATCCGTTTTCTTTATAAACGCCTGATGCAATAAAGGCTGTCAAAAGGAATGGTGAAAAAAGTGAAGGAGAAGAAACACTGCATAGTAAATGCTGCATTCGTATAGGAAATCTTCTTGCTCTCTCTGTTACCCCTCTCTCTCTCTCTCTCTCTCTCTCTCTCTCTCTCTCTCTCTCTCTCTCTCTCTCACCTGCTTTCTCTTTCTGCTTTCTGTGCTGATGTGTATATCTCCCTCATGGCATCATATACACAGCATCACAGCCTCCACCCTAGTTGTGTTATTCTTTCATTCCTGCAGCATGGCCCAGGTGGAAAAGGGAAACATGCTATCTAGATGTTCATGCACTCATTTAGACGTGTGGCTCGAGGGAGGCTCTGTCCTCTTTCCTCTCATTCTCAGTGTTTTCAGAAGAGAGCAGACGACTGTTAACTTCATGGCATGGTATTGTTGATTATCAAGAATGCAGAACGGCAGAGCGAGATGGTCTATTTCTGACCTTGAATGCATTAAGAAAGCAGTTTATCAACCCAACAGTACAACGTTGCTAATCTGGGTTGCTAATATGACCCGCAAAGCTCGACCTGAGCCAAAGGACAGAGTTGGAGCACTGCAGAAAAGTAATGCTTAGACCAATGAACAGGGAGAGATGGAAAAGATACAATACAGCTGCACAGCAAAATGTTTAAAACTCACTATTTAAACAATTTTATTTAATAGATTTAGCAATTAGCTCTGGGTTTTTGATGTTTGGATGTTTTTCTCCAGACAAGGTTTGTTCATTTTTTCCAGCATTTGGTTTGTCTACTGATACACAGTTTGGAACCAAATAGCAAACAACCTAAATGTACCAATTTTGCCCACATTCCGTCGACACTGCAAGCAGACTAATAGTTGTGCGAGAGTCCTTAAATTTGGAGCAGTGGTAAAGGGGCCACTTGTCCAATGCCATTCCTGAGCTCCTGTTTCCGCTGCTCATTAAGGAGCTGTGGCGTTTGTTACAGGCAGCTCCTCATTGGGAGAAACTGATGAGTCACGGTCTTCCCTGGAAAGCTTCCTCTTGCTCGGCGCACTCATTAGACTCCGTCGAAGCTGCAGCAGGAGCATAATGGCATCGCCTCGTGTGCAACGTTGCACGTTTGAAGAAATATTGACTCTCGTCCAGGTGTTACCTGCTGTTCAGAAGATGGACTGCACTTTTGTGGAATAGATTAGCCCATGGATTTTAACATGTTGTGAGGGGAAACACATAAATTGTGTCTGAGCTAAGACCCGAGTACTTGATTGGTGGTAATCGAACACTGATTAAGCCCACAAAGAGCCCTTCTCATGCATTCCTTTATTGCTCTCTCTGTATCTTTTATTTATTTTTTGTATATTTTTTAGGGTCATGTCAACTCATGTCAAGTAGGTTTATATTATACAGTACAGTACACAGTGGAACGAACCATCGTTTCTCCAGGACCGAGGTGCTACATGAAACATTAGAAATCAACACCAGAATGATTCAAAACACAAAAATAACAAGAACGCTTTATTAAGTGCACATGTGCAAGCAATACAACACAATGAGACAGTGACAATGTTGCACTGTCCAGTACAGCAAGTGTGTTAATGTTCAAATAAATTGTTCGTATTGGTGGATTAGCTGTAGGGATAAGCATCTCCATAACTGAGGCCGATACGATTCACATATTGATGCATAGCCAACGATACAATGTCTTAAAGATACAGTACATATGAAGCAGCTACGATGCGATGTGATACAATTTACCCCTATTACGATGCAGTGAGATCCGATTTCAATTAGACTCAACACAATGCGATTCAATGAAAATACCGTATATTTCGGACTATAAGCTGCTACTTTTTTCCCACGTTTTGAACCTGGGTTTTTTCCTGGGTTTTTCCCGGTTTCACAAACTTCTGAAACCCATAACATTAGACCAACGAAATTTCCGAACGGAAACGAAAAAACGCACCTCACCTGTGTTCTGAGCTGCACGGCATCGGGAGAAAAAACCTCCATCGGGTGATTTTTTTAAACGCACGATGATGCTAAAAGATAGTTATCGAGAGAAATTGTTGTGAAAGGAAGGAGGAAGACGGTGAACAATGACTTTCTTGGTAGGCTACTGTTTAGATACAAGCCGTTGTAACGTGTTGAGTCTGGGTAAAGAGAGAGCTCACTAACTCCAGTTGCAACAGAAATCATATAAGCACAGACAGGTTTTCAAAACTCGTGCTTTTTTATTTTTCTTGGCAACAGCGTTACGGTTCAGTCAAAAAAACTTAGAAATGAGCATCAGAAAATAATAAGGACATATTCCTCAGTCTCACACACACACAGTAATACTGGGAGAATGCAGTGGCATGCTATTCCCAAAATACCGCTAATAATTAAATATGAATAAATTGTTTTTTTTAAACAATGCAAATATATATATATAAAAAAAAAAAAAAAAAGATGTATCACGATACAAATGCCAACTTGTATCCTCTACACACTTTTATATCGATGCATTACATCGAATGCGTTTATGCCGATGCACTAGTGTGAATCTGTGAATCTTACCATCCCTAATTAGCAGCAGTTATTTGTGCAAAACATTTTAATGAGGATGTTTAGTTATAAGTGTGTGTGTCAGACCAGACCCTTTGCATTGAGGAGTCAAATGGCTTGTGGGAATGAACTGTTGCACAGACTGGTTGTGAGGACCCAAATGCTTCTGTACTTTTCCCCCCATATGGCAGGAGGGTGAGGGTTGTGTGTTAGGGGTGTGTACAAGGGCTGTGTTACCAGCTGTACCACCTGTTGTTTTGTGGATACAGCGTGTGGCCCCAAGACTCCACTTAGTGCAATAAATGTGGTGCTTCTACTGGGAGGAAAACCAGAGGACCCTGAGACCCCTTAAACTCGAGCTTAGAATTTATCCCCAAACCCTGGAGTGGCAGCCCTACCTGCACTTTTAAACATCACTGATTGCAAAATGTTTCACTGAACTACTAATTTCCGTTAAATTCCATCGCTCTCCGTTATGTTCTGAAGGCACTAGTCATTACCTCGAATTTGTGGCTGCTCCTGCTCAGCATTTCACTTTGTGATTTGCTCTGCTGATATTCTGCATGCAGGAACTTGAGCTCTCTGATGAATGGCCAGGGATGTCAATAGGCTCTATCTGAAATCGATCTGCCTCGAAACATTAATTGCCCCATCTGGCTCCGGCCGCAGGTTTCTCGCGAGTTCAGCGCAGGCGGACTTCACCTGCATGCTGCATTAGAGATGCGTCAGGCATGAAGTAGCCATTTATCAGCCAGAGGTGAATTCCGATCAATGGAGGCACAAGGAGGAATATTCCAGTGCCACTGAGGAGCATGCAATGATAAATCAATCTGCTGCTCTGTGACGTGACGAAGAAATGAGGTGTGTAGGTCTGTCTTTCTGTGGCTTTGAAATAAAGTGTGTACTTCTTCTGGTAAAAGCGAGAGTTGCTGAACCTAATCTTTGAGGTCAGAGGGGGAACAGAGCCTAGGGTGGGTTAATGATGTGGTGGACAGAGAGACTGGACAGGTGGCTAGGTAGTGTCCCTCTCCACTGGGATTAATGCCCTTCACTTTCCTCAACCCCTATGCCACTTGGACAGAGTGATGGAGAGCCCTTCTCTGGTGACCGCCACCTAGACTCATCCATCTGATCTATTTGAAATCAGGCACTTGTCTCTGGCTCTTTAATACACTGGGCATGATGCAGTAACCTGCTTATACTGAGGAACAGCAGGACAGCGTGAGTAGTAACTGAGAGTCAGGGATTAATCCACAGATAGATCACTGGGCTTCATTTACTTCTGGTAATAGACTTCATGAATTGGGATAGGATGAACATAATTTAATAACGCTCCCATAAAATGTTGAAAATTTGTATTGTTCACAAACATAATTTCTATTTTTTCCAAAGAAATCACTTCAGTTTAAATTCCCAGTCCCATGTGTTAATAGCTTGGAAACAAAGGTTGGCTAATTTGATGTAATAATGTATGGTAAGGAATTATTGACAAAAAGCTGTTCAATTATTAGAATTATAACACACACCTGAGGTTGTAATCATGTCAGGAGTAACACTCTTATTTTGAATGTTCTTTGTTATTTATGATTTTTTTAGAATTCAACAGGCCAGAGTCCATTTTTTTTGCTTTTTGCCACACTACAAGAGTTTTATTTTAAGATATTTGTCAGGTTTGTGTCCTTAAAATGCTCTTGTGTGTAGAACACATTTCTTACATCCTATTTTAAGCTTTTGTTGCTATTTCAAAAACATTATTTTAGAGCTAGGGAGAGTGAGATAGAGAGAGAGAGAGAGAGAGAGAGAGAGAGAGAGAGAAGGAAATTAAGCGTGTGAGAGAGCGAGTGTGATTACAGTAATGAGACAGAAAAGCCGTAAACAAGAACAAACATACATTTAAGTATTCTATTTTATTATCTGTAATAATTAGAAATGATAAAAGCCTGCTTACAAGATCTTTCTTTCTTTCTTTCTTTCTTTCTTTCTTTCTTTCTTTCTTTCTTTCTTTCTTTCTTTCTTTCTTTCTTTCTTTCTTTCTTAGCTGCAGATTAGCTGAAAAATAGTCGCACAACCAATCAGAATCAATTATTTAAAAAGAGCTACATTATAAGACAAACTGAATTACATGAGTATATATAAACATTATGATGAACAAATGAGTATATGTTCATTCTAATATTAAAATTGTTTATGTAGCACATTGTGATGTACCCTAAATCTAATATCAGTGTTGTGTCCTGGCCTATTATTGTTTGTATAAAAAAAACAAAAAAACAACCACCACCACCACCATTCACATATAGTCCCCATTTATTGTTATAATTCACTCCACTCTTCTTCCACGATGATGATTTTGGAGTGTGATTGTGGTGATTTGTGCTCATTCAGCCACAAGGGTGATAGTAAAGTCAGGTACTGATGGAGGGTAAGGAGGCCTGGGGTGCAGTCAGTGTTCAGTTTCTTTCGATAGGTATTCAGTAGGGTTGAGGTAAGAGCTCTATAGCGAGCCACTCAAGATCTTCTACTTCAAAGCATTTAAACTATATCTTCACAGAGCTGGCTATGTGTACAGAAACATTGTCATGCTGGAACAGATTTGGGGTCTCCAAATTTAAGTGAAAAGAAAATGTAAATGTTACTGCATCCAAAAACATCCTATGTTCTTTGTATGCCCTCAGCATAGTGCTAACAGTTTGAAAAGGAACCACATATGGCTGAAAAAGACAGGTGTCCCAATACTTCTATCCTTATAGTGTATTTAGTCCTCTTGTAGTAGGCAGGCGTTTTATCCAGGATCAATTCTGCACCTTTATTAATAGGATTGACTCTGAGGAGGAAAAGCGAAGAAGATGAATGAGTGAATTGATCTACTGTATTTTTGGTGATGGAGCCATCACTGCTTGTCTATCAGGCTGCTCTCTATAAACATGCCAATAGCAATACTTTAGAATGAACTAGTTTTTCAGTCGCATAAATGTTCTTATTAATAAACTCTTTACACTTTGTTGTTGTTTAAATGTTTTAATTGTCAGACAGCTAATTTTATTTCCATACAGAAACTTACACTTTGCTCTCTACTCAACGTATTAATCATGCCAGACAACCGATTAGATACACCTGCTCAATATCTTCAGACAGTAGGATTTTCACACGATGCAGCCTGACGAATTTTCACACATTGCCGTGACTTACTGTTGGTAAAAGCAGGGTCAGAAGAGAGACCAGTTGGACACAGAAGCTTCAACTAATTGTGTAACAGCTGTTTATAAAAGTGCTGTGCAGAAGTGTAGACGTTTGTTCGAACTCTTGATGTGCTGAGCCTTGAAATGGCTATTCTACAAGCGAAAGAAGACTAGACAAAGCGTCGCTTCCTATACCTAAGAACAAGGACTGGAATGTGTAGGTTCACTGAAAGGTGACTAGGTGATTGACGATTGTGAAACATTGCCTTGTTTAATGCAAGCCAACAGTGCTAGGATTACAATTTAAGATAATCAAAGTAATTCATCCTGCCCTGTGCTGGTGCTGCTGACTGGTGGGTGTGGTGTACTGGGTTGGACCACCTTAAAACACATCTCTCATGTTTGCGTACCTGTAAGTTATTTCTAACTAAAGGCTTGCCTTATTAACCAGATAGAAAGTTTAGATGATATATATTTGGACATGAATCTGTGTGAGTCTCTCATTCTGCATTCTGGTCTGTTCGATGACAAGCACAACTAAAGAATAAGCTAACCACGGCCGCTTTCAACCCGCCGCCAGTTTTGTCTTATCCTCCCCTTCAAATCAACTGGCATGGATACGGCCTTGGCGTGATTTCTTGAACCCGAGATAATGAAGCCAGCTCTCCAACCAATTAGACACAGATAAAAATCTCCCTTTGTTTTATGCGGCAGAAGCACGAGGGTTAGCAAGCAGGAATATTGAGGTCATTTTCATTACAATTGACGGTATTGTCTGGGCTTCCTTATTCTACCGCTCCCTTCTTTATCGATGTGATCACTGAAAGAGTTTGCTGTTTATTTAAATTGGCCACGTTCCAGCTGCTAGGTACGGGTAGAATTTTGTCCTAATGCATTACGGCTGACATAGATAAACGATTCTGTTTAATTCTATGTCAGTAAGCGATCACTGTGATGGACCTGAAAGACCAATCATGTGGGAAACTTTAGTGTTGATTGCAATGTATTTAAAAGTTGTCTTTAGGCTCATGGATGGCACAGTGGGTAGAGGGTATCTACACCCCCATGCTCTCAGTTGGATTCTGAGTTTAGGTTGCTATGCACTGTGATCTGGTTTCCTTTCAACTCCCAAATGCAAGCCAGGAGGTGAACTGAATACTTCAAATTACCCTTAAGTATAAATGTGTGTGGCATCACAACCATCTTGCATCCAAGATTCATAGTGACTGGGATAATAAAATTAATGAATTTAATATCCATAATGCTATAAGTAATTCTCACAGTCCAAAGGGTTTCCAAAATGTATTTCTTTTTCAGGGTGAAGACGTGCAGAATCACTGCACAAGACTATTTTTTTCTTAATGTAAATGTGTACCATTGATTGTATAATCCATTTCAATCATTTATTTCATTTCAGTGTTAGATTGCTGACTGACGCGGTGGTATTTTGTCATATATGCGCCGCCTCAAACAACCCGAACTTGCACTTTCGTGTTCATAAGTTTTATGTTTCAGGGTGCCGCGTTCGCCGGGCCGCGGGAGACCAAACTCATGTCGTTAACATTGATTTTCTCCTACTTCATAACACCTGCTGTTTGTCCACAGTGTTGAGGAGTTACAGAGACTTTGTCTACTGAAACAGAAAAAGAGCGAGAGAGAGAGAGATAAGGAAAAAAAACGATTAAAAATAACTAAGCTTCATCGAAAGAAATGGACGTAGACGGTGCATGGCACTGCTCTCTTTCCATCTCGTCCTAATGTCTATAAGAGCATGTGGATCCACAGCGCTGTCTCTGATGGACACATTATCATTGTTTTGAGCTTCATTCTTTGCTGTGTCACATGACTAGCTTGCATGTGCTCAGCCTGTGCATGATCATTAAAAAAAAATTTTTTTGCGTGTGTGTGTGTGTGTGTTAAAGCATGCATGTTTTTGTGAATGAGTGCTGTCATGATGTCCATGGTGTAAATCCTAAAGTGAAGCCCCGAGCGATGAATATTGGTGTGCAGAAATTCTGACAGCTCGTCTGTGTGACTGTGTAGCAGAAAAGTAAACGCAGAGTTTGAAGCCATTTCTTCATGTTTATGGCCTTTCAATGTAAGTCTAGTAAGACTATATATACAAAAAGTTTGCGGACACCTGACCATAAGATTCGCATGTACTTTTTGAACATCCCTTTCAACATTTAGTCCCCTGTCCCCTCTATTCTTCTGAGATGATGTTCAACCAGATTTTGGAGTTCGCTTGTGGAGATTTGTGCCCATTTAACCACAAGTGTGTTAGTAAAGGCAGGTTCTGGTGACTGATGTAGGTGTGGTGAGGAGGCCTGGAGTGCAGTCAGCGTTTCAATTCATCCTTCATGTAAACCATATCTTCATGGAACTAGCTTTGTGCACAGGGGCTCTGTCATGTTGGAACAGGTTTAGGTCTTTTAGTTGTAATGAATAGAAAATTAAATGCTACTGGAAACACATCCCATACAATTGTGTGTGCAATTTGTGAAAGAACCACATATGGCTAAAAAAGTCAGGTGTCCCAATAATTTTGATTATAGAGTGTACATAAAAAAATTATAATAATAATGATGTCAAATCAGTACTGAATATATATCAGGTATACATTTCGGCTTACACATTTATTGCTTATTTATTTTTACTCAGCATTTACTTTTCTGGAATGAATTAATGATAGGAGTATAATTTGCTACTTCATTCCAACCTCATAATAAAAGTCAATGAGTCTTTAGATATATAAAAAAGTTTATTTATTTCCCAGTGACAATTTTTTGATCATAAAAATCCAAAATATAAAAAAAAATGTGAAAATGTTTTTAAAAAAGATTTTTTTTTTTATTTTTTTTTTGCACTGGATTCTCAGATCCAGTAGTTTGCTTTTCAGTAGAACATAATGTTATTGACTGTTTGCCTCTTTTCTACAGAAATGTTTGAACATTTGATTGCTTAGATCGTCGATACCACTTTTTTTTCTTCCTTTTTTCTTTTTGCTCTGTAATGTATCAGGATATCAATGCAAGCTCGTTGTATCTCTGAGACGCCTTTTTGAAGGCTTGTGTTGTTCTTGTATTCTCTGTTTCCTCCATCTTCTCCGTTCTTGATCCTAGGTCCTCTTACAAAGAAACAGAACGATGAGTTAGGTGATAATGACGGTGCAGAGGATGAAGGTATTTTTTTTGACGCCAAACTGATATGCATGACAAGGAAACCCTCCAATTTTTTTCTTCTTATTTTTTTCTTACATTTCTTGTCCTTTTTTCGCAAGTGAAGATGTTTTTTTTTTTTTTTTTTTTTTTTTTCCCTTCCTAGTGTTTTTGCTGGATGTGTTTTGTCTTTTTTGCTTGATGTTCTACAAGTATGTCACATGTTTCCTGTCATTCCAGACATGCAATTGTTAACCTTCCATAGGTTTTGGCTTGAGTTTTCTTCTTTTTCTCCCCCTTTTTAATTTTCTTTTCTTTTTTATGTTGCATCCCACTGAAAAGAAAAAAACAAAACAAAAAACTAATAACTATAATACAAAATCTTGACACCTTTTTTGCATGATTTTTTTAACCTTCTTGTGTTTTGAGAACCAATCGAATTTTAGAAAATACAGCAACAATGGGGTTGCTGAAAACTCTTCCATTTCCTATGCAACAAGTTGAAATCTATATATCTCTATAAACAAATATCTATAAAACACTTTTTATTGTTTTGGGCCAGACTCATATTGAGAAAACTGTTTTATTTTTCATATATATTCCAAAATTATTTTTTTTTTTTTTACTGTTTTGTATATAATGACATCAATCATGAAATCAGAATTAGTTTTTTTACTTATGCTATAGCAGCTATAAACCGCCATTACTGTACCTCACTGACATATTTTCCCTGAGACAGAAACAAAACTCGACCAGGAAGTGCTCTATCCCAAAAATCAGGAGGTCAGGAGGCTAAACACCTAAACTATTTATGAAGATGTTATAGAAACAACTCATTTACTTTAACAGCATGTTGGCAGACACCCTTATCAAAAGTGAATTGTAATTACCATATCTCATTTACACATCTTAGCAGTTTAGGGGTAAGGGCCTTGCTCAAGGGCCCAGCAGTGGCAGCTTGGTGGTTTTGGGATTTAAACTCACGGCCTTTTGATCAATGGTCCAAACTTCTTTCTATAGTGTTTGATTGTGGCACTTATTATAAACTTCTCTTTTTTACAACACACCTACAAAATCCTTTATCAATACTGAGGGGTGAATGGAACTACAGTCAGGACTGTTAAATCAACACCTTAATTAAATGAATAAAGAAAGAAAGAAATATAGCCAAAGCTACCCAAGGTCATATTTAGTATAGTTGAGTGAAATAAGAATTAATTAGCAGCAGCTAAAACCAGGAAGGAACTTTCTTTGATCCTGGATCATAAGATGGCACAAATACACAGTGAGAATCCTGCCAAATATCAACTATTAACTCCATCAGGAAATTCACTCTTACATCTGAGAGACAATATGCTGCACCTCAGAGGAATACGTTCACACTGTTTCCACGAGCCTGGTGTGGAAAACAGCTAAAGTTACACTCAAGATGACCCATGTTTTTCGTTTCCTCAGAACCATCCCTTGCTCCTTGGTTCCTCTTTGCATTGGATCGTCAGTCAAGGCATGATCTGCTGGACTCGACTTTGTGAATAATATGGAGTCACTTCATCGTGTACTCCTCTATGAACCATCTTTTTCTTCTAGATCTTTCTAATCCAGCATCATGAAGACAGTAACGCATTGTGAGAGAATGGGGATGGCCTAGATCTCTGATTTGAAGGAAATTATGCTGCAGCAAAGCAGGCTTTTGATCATCTGAAGTAATGCTTCACTAAAATAAGTCTGTTCTAATGGGCAGAGCAAAAACATCAAGTGCTTCTTTTGATATAAAAGCAGTGTATAGGGAAAGCTATACTGAGTAACTCAGTAAAGTTTTCCATGATTAGTAGAATAATGTGACAGTTTGAAGAGTGGGTTTTTAGGCCTTGAGATTTTTGTGGGAATTCTATTTTTGTGTACAAAACAACAACAAACTCTAATGTTCTCTGGTTATTGTTTTACAATCCAGTTCAGTGCATAGGTTTCTTCTTTATGTTAAATGGTTAGAGAATTCACGCTGCACAATGATGCGGCACAGCCAGAGTTACTTTTCGTTTAAAGTTAACATGTTTTTTGGTCAAACTGAACACGGATTGACTTTAAATGTGATAATTTCCTTATAAATACATATAATTAAAGTATACTACTTTTTTCAGTCATCTGGTTACTTGAAGCTTGGGCTAAAGCAAAGAAAAGCAAAACACTTCACCAGATACAGTGTTCTAACGTATATTCTAACGTACATTCATATTCAACTCGCACTACACTTAAATAGATTTACAATAAGGAAAACAACTATTTATAGCTTTAACCGTATTATATATTAACTTTTTGAATTTAAAATCTAAACAATAGAGAACCCATTGTTGAATTTGTGCACGCCAAAGCAGGCGATCCGCTGCAAACGTGATTTGTGTGAAAGCACTATATGTGATGCTTCCACGCTGCGTACGTAATGCAAATGGAGTGTGTGTGAACCTGGAGGTTTAGATATAAAAGTATTCCACAATGAATTCCTCCACAAAAAGTTAAGTAAATTGATTCTGCTGGAATCTGGGTTCTGTAGAATGTCATAGTTGAATCAATGCGGTGGAACAAAAGCACTGCGATTTTGTGATAATAAAAAAATGTGTGCACATGCGTGCGGATATTTTTTGTGGAGAACGTTTATATTCTCATCAAGTCTATGTTCATAACTAACAGTTTAAACATAGTCATATTGATATATTAGCTGACTGTGTCCTAATGCCTAATGTCTAATAAGCCAATTAACTGCAGCTTTTGGGAAAACAGTACCTGTGTTCCAGTCAATATACTTTTTATATGATTTAATTATTTTTTATTTCATAATCTGCCTAGATTTTAAATCAATAAAAATAGAACTATTTGTGCTTTTTAATTATGAATATTTATTTATTTTATTTTATTACTGACAGGAATATAAAATGACTGCCATAAAATACAAGTGGATGCAAGGGCAAAAATATATTTTAATTAAGTTTGCATGTTTAAAGCAAACACAAAGCAACAAAGAAACAACAAAAAAACCCGGGTATGGATCAAACCTAGATGATAGCAGTGAGTCTACTGTATGTACAAGAGGCATTTGACAATGCGACTTGGGTTGGTGCAGTGGCTGATGGGGAGAGTGGGTCATTCCAGGTCTTTCAAGTCATCCAGGTCATTCAAGATCACTGATTAACTTTAGCCCTGGTCCTAATCGCAAAAAGAAATGTGTTCGCTTAAAACCTGTTTTGAGTGTGTAAACAAGTTTGTTTTTATTCCAAAATCGGACTTTATTTTCTCTTTTTTTTTCTGGACTAATGTTCCAGTCTGTACCTTTTTTTAACAAAGCACATTTGTGTATAATTTGGGTGAATGTAAACCAGTGTTATTTAATGCATGGCTATTATTTCTCATTATTTTCAGTTTGTTTTCTTAGTCCTTGCTGTGCCGGTTTATGATCTTCTTGGATCCAACTGCTTCTGTGTAATTAAATTTAATTAATTTATTTAAAAGAGTAGGAGATGTGAGGATGCACAATTTTTTCGGGAGGGGAGGACGGACGACAATGCAGCATAGTTTTGCAAGGTCCTTGTAACTGTTCGTGTCTTTAAGTGTATTTATCTACTGAGGTTGCATTATTTCACTTCTTTTCTAAAGTATTATGTCCTTCTTCTTAGTGGAATTGTGAAAAATAAAAAGATTCTGAAAGGAACACTCAATATAATAGCATCAGGTGCTACATAAATAACCCTTTGTACATAAGCGAGCAGAAAATAAATGAAGGATGAAGAAAAAAGGAAATGTTGAATTGGGACTAACTGTGAGCCCCTTGTCTCTAGGCCTAGAGAAAATATTTTTGGGGGGGAAAATAATTGCTTTTTTCATTTGTTTTCCACTTTGTTATGGGACCTCCCTGAAGACTTTCCCAGAGCGGCCAACTTCAATCAATTATCAGAGATTTATGTGGATACGTCGTGCCCGTGGTGTAATAGCTGTCTCCTTCATACAAGATAAAAGCTATTGCAAACATCGTTCTTATTTTGAAAAGAGTTCCCTACATGGACTGAAACCTTTTCCCTAAAGCTGGGAATCACTGGGCTGAGTGATGTATCCATGATATTATCAAAGCAACAACACGCAGTAAAAAAAAGTCGTAATTTGTTGGAAAATGTTCCAAATGTAAATTGAGAACAGTGAGTTGTTTCCTGTTATATGGTGTTCAATCTTGTACCAGCACTCAACTGACTCAATCAAAAAATTTGCATTCTGATAAATTATAGTAGTGGAGATTTATGAAGCAAGAAAATAAAGCAGGAAAAAGGAGGTGGTAGTTCAGTGGTTAAGATGTTGGACTTCTGAGCAGAAGGTCAGAATCCCAGTACCACCAAGCTTTCACTTCTGAGCCCTTAAATAATGCCCTCAGTTGCTCAGTGTGTATAAATGAGATCATTTAAAATTTCTTAGAATAAGGGCATCTGCCAAATGCTGTAAATGTAAATAGGCAAAACGCCAAAACCCCCCCCAAAAAAAACAACCTCCATTAGATGTTTGTCCAGTCACAAGAAACATGACACATGTTGCTTAGGAAATGAAGGATCTAATATTGAACTCTGGATATACACTTGCTCATTAAATAGTAGAGCCAAATGTGGCAAACTGGACCTAAAGGAAAAGCCAGACTCATTTCTGATTGCAACTTCAGCTGCCAGGTGGAATTTCTGATGTTTATTTATTTCTTGCTTCACTCACCTTGTAGACATCCGTGAGAGTGGAAGTCCCAAACCGGTGATGGTTTTCATCCATGGAGGATCTTATATGGAAGGCACAGGAAATATGTTTGATGGCAGCATCTTGGCCAGTTATGGCAATGTCATTGTCATAACCCTGAACTACCGGCTTGGCGTGCTAGGTAAGTGCTGTTTTTCTTTATTTTATTATTATTTTTTTTCCCTTTTAGTGCCTTTCACTAAGCATTAGATGAACACTGACAAATTGGCGTCAGACTAAAACGTCTAGGGAAAATGATTTTGCCATTTATTATCACCAATATATCCTATTCTCCTGTGACAGTGAATTCAACCTCCTGTAAAAAGTAATGCAACTCTTTAGCATAAAATGATGTGTCACTGAACTGATCTATTCAACAGCACACATGAACAGCAGTATGCATCTTCAAATTCAACTCAGGCATCAGTTATATAAATGAACCTGAGCATTTGGTCAGGAACGCTAATTCGGGAAATGCTATACATTTCCTTATACGAATGAGCTGTAATTGAATGGTTTGGTCAGAAGCACTGGATGGGAAACAGTGCAGCCTCGAAGAAATCGTGATCATTTGGAAACTTCGGTTTGCTCTTGAATAAAACCTGGAAACCCGACAGTGTTCTTGAAAGGTTGTTGTGCAAGGATTCCGCAGCACCTAGGATGAGTTGAGTGGCCCAGGTAAGTGCAATGTGGAAATGACTTGACATTCTGCTGCTTTACTTCTACTTGAGTAAAGTACTAAAGAGGAAAATAAATTCTATTGGTTACTATTTTCATATAAACTAGATTATCCTTATATTTTAGATGTATCAAGCAGATATTACGAGATGGTTAACGGAACAGTGAACATATAGAAATTGCAGATTGGACCCTACAACAAATGTATCTACATTAATAACTGAATATTCTTGTGGGAAATGCAGCATTATTACCAAATTTGAAAGAATTACTCAGCTCAGTCTCCTGGAGAATAAGTCAATCACCGCATTTAAACTTGAGCCTAATACATGCTAGTCAGCAGGATTCCTGTATTTCTTTCCTTTGGCAAAATATGTCTTTGTTAATATCTTTTATTAGGTCAAAAAAAAAAGCAAAATTGTAAAACGTTTGTTCACTGTAATCTACACAAAGTGTGTAGATGTCATGTATACAGAGTGTGTGGGTGTCATGAGTACGGAGTGTGAAGGTATTGTGTATACAGAGTGTGTGGTTTCATATATAGGGAGTGTGTAGATGGCATGTATGAGTGTGAAGGTGTTGTGTGTACAGAGTGTTGAAATGTCATGTATATAGAGTATATAGGAGCTCTTCTCTGTTCTGCTGATCGCATGACTGCGTAGGAGCATGGCTGACATTTCAGGATAGAAAATGAGAACCATAAAAGTCTTTTATTTAACAATATATTTAACCAAAATTATGCCAAATCATATTGTTGTCAATAAAGCAACAACCTGGATGTTTTTACTGAATTTAGCTGATGGGTTTTCCTGAACTGCCAGTTTTTATTAGAAGAAGTATCCTCATGTTTTGTTTTAGTGAGCAGTCAGAACCCTTAATGCACAGCAGTACACACTACTGTCTATACAGTATCATTATCAGTATTGTAGTTGATTTATAAAGCAATTCATATCTGTCATACTATTCAATACAAATGGTTCTCCCCTTTTGTTTTTCTTTTTTTTTTTCTTTTTTAAGCATTAGCTCTGCTTGGACTGGTTCCCTTTATCAATGAAATTGTTTATCCATATGCTTTTAGTCACATATCTTCCGGACACAATCTTTAAATCAATGTGCCCAGCTTGACAGGTTGGACATGGAGCACAGCCATGCTCAAGCCCTGGAGAACAATTAAGCTGCCAAACCAAATGAACCTATGAATTGAACTACCACCCGCCCCAAAACAACCCCAATGTTAATCTCTTCTTACAGATATCATTTCACAGACCAGCTCACACTTGTTTTAGTCAAATCCAGCCTATTATTCTCAATGCTGCTATATACTATGGTGCAAAACACACACGCTGGAACATCTGCTCTGGTAATCAGCTATCTCCAAGCAGAAAAAAAGTACAGCCTTTCATAACACCTAATGGTGGTGGCTAGAGAACAATGGCTTTTTAGTGCCAAGATGACAAATGTGCTTATAGCCAAGGTGCTAACTCTGTGTAAACACTGCCACTTTGACTTGCTTACATTCAGCAAAGGAGCATGTGTCCTGTCAGTGTGTCAGCATGAGTCGTAGAATGCAAATGTAGCCAGCGTGGGTTTAATTGTGTCTACAGTGTGTTTGCTTGCAGGCGCGTTAGCCTCTTTGTTTACTGGCTTTTCAAATCTTCACCATTGGCTTTTGTTCTCTTGGAAGTAATTGGTTTCGGTGTTTTCGTTCTTTGAAATGCCCTACGTTGTGATTTATTTTCATGCTTATTAATTTCTTCTTCGTCAAAACAAATACACCAGATACTTGCTTTCATTACACTTTTCCTTTTCTCTTGTTCTCCTTTACACTGTATACACTTTCTCGCTTATTAACTTTGAGCTTGCTCTCAGGTCTTAAAAAAACAAAGAGCCAAAGGTCTGGCTGCAACATGTGGTATTTATTAGTGGAAATCCAAAACCAAAGCCAACGTCCACAGCATGGGTCAAAGAACAGGTAGGCAACAATTACACTGGGTAATGTGTGAAAAATTGGGTATGAAACAAACTTGCATTGAAAGAGTTGAAACAAAAAATGCATGAAGTGACTTGAAAAAAATATATGAAAATTTTAGGGTGGAACTATGCAGACTTGTTGAGGACTCAACCTGGAACATGGGCACGCATTTGGAAAACAGGCTAGGGAATGATGAGCCAGGGGTGGAAACCGGACTAATACCCAAACAAAGGCGCACAGTCCTAACAAGCAGAACTACATGACATGCACACAAAACAGCGTGACTGCACTCGTCACACAGGGAAATGTGCCGCATGCTAAGAGGGCGAATTTTGTGACACCGGGCCTACTCTGAAGTCTTAGTTTTTTTCTGGAGATGCTTCATTTGTGTGTTTATTAATCTTTGAATTCAGAGACCCTCATTGTAATTTCTTTCCTCCTTGGCGGCATCAAGGTCACATACTTTGAGATAATATAATGATTGTAGTCAAACAACATTGCATGGATGATGAGCTGTGCTTTATTGATGAGATTTGCAGATGTACTATAAGCTATGTCCTCACTCTCACCGCTAGCCAGAATGTTTTCATTGGCTGTATGTAGCACTGGAGATAAGGTGTGGCTGACTTTATCTAAAATGGCAGTTTGATGTTATGTCTACTGGCCTTCTTGGTAGAGGGCAAAAGAGACGAGTGCCGGAGACGAGGCAACATGCCTTCAGAGAGCCAGTGTCGTGTGTGTCCATCTGGGCCAACTCTTCTCCCTCATCAGCCTCATACTTTCTATTAAACACTCTACCAGTCTTCATGTCTTTCCTTTAATGTATTTAATTTTGGACAAGAACAGGCACTGTGTTTTAATTTGAGAGATCTATGTTTTGTTTTCACAAATCAAATATATAAACGTAGCAGGCAAGTCGTAGTAAGTACCTTCTCAAAGTCAAGCATGAACACTGACATCTCAAGGACCTGCTCATCTCTGACGAGTCAAGTGATCATGGCTGTCTCTCCATGACATCACCTAAAAGATATGGTTTTATTTACTGTACCAGGACCCTGGCTGGGAAATTGCGGCCAAAGCTGTGTTTCACATGTTGCTTGTGTAATTTACAGCCCAGATCCGGCAGGAGTTATCTCCGAGCTTGGGGCGTCCTGTCACGCTGGCCACCTTTATTCCTAGCCCCAATGCTGCATTCATTTTGCTTGCTGACAGCAGCTGCTGTGAGGGGACAGGTAGGGGGTATCAACAGATGGATGAAGCCACATTGAGGCATTCGTCTCTGCTACGGATTTCGGCATTAGTCCTGCTTCTCTCCTGGGCAACTCGGTGGAGACCAACTGACGTTGTAGATGATCTAGGTGCTTACCAGGATTCACATGGAGATGTTGCCTAGAGAAAACAGATGGATATGTTTAACACCTAAGAAATGAGGTGCACCAGAGTTCCAAGTGAGTGTGGTGCAAGAGGAACTTGTTGAAAAATGAACGTCTTCACTTGTATGTCTGATTTTAATTTCTATTCCTTGACTTCAAAATATGGGTACTTTTATTAAAGATGAACAACGGAAGTTTTCTAAACAGATACAAATACAGACATGGCTAGGGGTATGCTGTTTGTCCTTCAGGGCTTTAGGTTATGACTAGATATTTGCATCAAGGGATGAACAAGACCACAGGCAATTCATCATACTTTTTATATTAAGCTTGCTGGACAAAGAAAACATTTTTTTACAGAGAATTTATTACAAACAAAAATAACACTGTAGGCAACACTGAACACATTATAGCCCCCTGCATGTGTGTAGTTAAGAGCAGTTTGTTGATGTAGCTGAGTTTAAAGAACTTTCAGAGCTAGGATTCACAAATCCATTAAAAAACTGGACATTTTGGGTTTAAATCTGAATACAGATGCGTTACCTCCCGGCCAGATGTTGCAAAGACGATATCAGTGTCCTTTTTAGCAGGCATGATGCACGCTGGTCGCTTCTAGTGACGTGTCGCCACATGTCAGTTTGTTGTTCCTTTAAGTCCTGCAACATTTTAGAGGTCAAAGACACCTCCCACTGGGAACAAGATGCTCACTGCCATGGTCGGTCAGCACTTTTAGCCCTATGCCCTCTGTTGGCAGATGGCAGTGTGGATGAAGGAGCGATGACATTTAATTTGCTGTAATCACACACTGATAATCTCTTCATATAAAATAGACATAGACAGCGATATTCTTGTGATAGTATGCGGTTTGTAGCATAAAGCAAGGTTCCTCAGGGTTTTGTCGTTTTGTATCTCTGTAAAACTCCGTAAGTTAAATTCTAACCAAATGAAGCAGTTAATACAGTAAGGGGATTACACATTGTCCAGAGTTCCTGGATTTGTGCCTATAGCTAAAACATCTTTTTTTTTTTCACAATGATGATCTCAGCCAAAGGGGATGGGAAGATGATACTGTAGTGGGATTGAGGAATCTGAGCTTTGAAGCTTTAATAGTAATTTTTACTTCCTGCCAAGCCTCTTAACACTGGAGTATCAAGCACTACTACCAGAATTCTCATAATATTTATTTTAAGGTTGTTTTTAGTAAAAAAATCAAGTAAATCACCTCTAACTCACAATCGTAATTTACCCGTAAAGATCAATAAATGCAATTGATTCATCATTTATCCATACATTGGTGCATCCATCCATTCATTCCTCCATACATAATAGCATTTATTGCCATTTCTGTGTAGATTTAGATATTTCTTGGCCATGTTCTGTGCTGCAAATATCTGATATTCTATACTTTTACAAACTGCTTAACTAAATCCCCTGCACTTCAAATAATGGTCTTTTTTTTTTATTATTCAGATATATTATTGTATCTTTTTGACATGAAAAGGTTAATCATAAAAGTGATCATAATTCTTGTAATCTACCTCAATCTGTCGACTATGGTGCCTTTTTTTATATCTTTTTTTTTGTATCAATTTAATCTATTGCTAAAGACATCAGCTTATACACTGTTTACAATTGGCACTGGCTTTGCAGATAGAGATTAATATCTCTTGTAATTTGTTTTACGTTGCTTGGCTGTTGAATCTTGCTTAGTAGGGAAGTTTGCATTCATTTACACAATGAAAAAAATCCATTCGAGTCCAGGTTTATTATTCTGTTATTAATTTTAACACTTATGATTAAGTAATTGCTATGCATTATTAAAAATAATGTGACAGAGGCGTATCAGATTACCAGAGTTAGAGTGTGGACAACAAAAAAACAACATTTTGTGGAGGATGTTGTTACTTCTGTTTCCAAGTAGGATTTTTCTTTTAGATGCCCCCAACTTAAAAAAATAAATAAATAAATACAACATACCATTCTGTATTCCAGCTATATTTTCATTGAACCTAATTGTAAAGACATGTAACATAAACATTTTTTCCTAATAATTCAGATTTAATAATATTTAAATTATCTGAAATAATAAGAAGATATTCTAGTTGTGGAAGACACTTTGATAGGAACTCCACTGTTTATTTATGCAATTCCTCAATACAGGTTAAGAGCTTGATATCAAGAGTTCAAATCAAACATCAGGATGAGGGGAATAAAAACAGAAACTCAGTGACTCAGTGGCATCTTTGTTGCTGTCAGCCTGGCTGGATTATAAGGAATTTAAACCTTCAGTGGGCACAGGTTCAGTGAAACTGCACAGTTAACAAGTTCTTTTTCCCATTTTCAACTGTTCATTTTCAGCGAGTCTCTCCTCATTGCAGCTTCACATCCAGTTCTTTGCTGATAAAAGTAGAACCTTTTGCTGTTGTAGCTCATCTGATTGAGAGTTGTTAAAAAAAAAAAAAAAAAAAGCTTTTCTGATCACTGTGGTTATGCAAGGTGCTTTTTCAGCACCCGTAGCCCCTCCCATATCCCCCGTGTGTCTGCCCATTTTCCTCTGACTACTTTCATCAACAAGACATTTGTACCCACATAGCTGCTGTTCACTGAATGTGTTCTTGTTTGTTTGTTGTTGCTGCCATATGATTGGGTGACTGCATAAATGACCAGGTGTACAGGTGTTCCTATTAAAATGACCAGAAATGTACCAGACGTTAAGCCAGTTGACGTACGGTTGAGTCTAATGCGCTGAGTATTGAAGACACAGGTTGATTTGCATCTTGAAATTACACAGCGCCATCATATTGCATCCCAGTGAATTCAATTACATAAATCATCATTAATAGGAACATTTTATCATTGATATTTAATCATTCTAATTATAGTTAATTCTCTCTCTCTCTCTCTCTCTCTCTCTCTCTCTCTCTCTCTCTCTCTCTCTCTCTCTCTCTCTCTCTCTCTCAAATGAGATAGTGAAGTGCTACTATGGAGCGTGCATATCATCATCTGTCATCAGTATTTATTTCCTATTACCTTTTGTTCTGTTCCAAATCTTTTTCTTTTCCTGTACAAACTGCCATCAGTCACAGCGACCACTAGACTATTAAATTTCCTTTGAAAGATGTTTGGGGAAAGTGCCCATCCATGCAGCATAATGCAGGTTAGAGGAAAGTAGAGCAGCTAGCATGGTAGCTTGTCACTGCAGGTTCCAAATGCTAAGTATTATCATTTAATAATATTAGTTAGAAATCTCAAAAACTGTATTCTCTCAGATTAACTGATTTGGTGTTTTATGTGCATGGGTGTGTGCAGGGTTTATCTGGAGTTACTGTACCTGGTGCGCAGGGCAGGTTCTTGCCAATTATATTAAGGTGGGCTGGCACCAATAAAAGGTGGGCAATCAGTGGTAGTGGCAGCATCCCTTCCCAGTTATTGTTCTGTCCATCCATCCTCTTTCTTTTATGTAGCATGGTGCAATGATAAGGAGTTAGGATTCTTGACAGTGTGGAGAAGAAACTCTTACATGATGCTATGGACACCAGGTGTTTAGCCATGGTTGTGTGTGAGACCAAGAAAGATTAAATGAGTAAAATACATTACCGAAAGCATGCTTTGAGTAATTAGCTAATTAAATATTTGTTGAAATCGTGAGCCGCCTGATCTGGGGCTGAAACAGGACTGAGGAGGTGCAGTGCTACCGGAGGGTAAACAGAAATCAGCTATAGCCTCTGATGTGCTAATAGCAGTATTGTTACAGACACATGCAGCACTAGGCTTGCTTATAGGTTTAAAAAAAACCTACATCACACATGTCAAGTTGAAACAAGTCTCTATCAATGAATAAATCTACACTGGTACGCTAGATTATAAACTATAGATAAAATGAAGATAAATCAGCCTAGGACTCTTTTGAGAGTTTTGTATTTATGTATGTTTTTCCAACGGCAGTTAAATAAAGTGTAATAAAATGTAATGGCGGGTAAATGAACATTCATTAGCTGCTGTACAACAATCACAAACTGAGAAAAGTAGATAAAAACAGCAGTATGAAGTTGAAGCTTGTAACGTGTCGAACTGAAAGTAGTGTGAGGTGAAAAACTATTCTTCGCTCTTGGGGCGGGGCTTTGGGTAGGACTGATAATTGTTCATTGGTTGTAGGCTGCCCACCTAATCAGAACTTAGAAATCATGCTGGTATTTTCTGTGCTGTTTTTTTTTCCTCTGACTTAAATAATAAAATAAAACATTTATTGGGAGAGCAAGACACTCAGCCCAACCCTGCCCAGTGCTCCCACCGGCCCTGCTGGTGGGTGGAATAACAAGGGAAGGCATGCCTTCGTGGAATAAAAAGGGTAGCACGATCAATAACAAATATCAGTCCAGAACTGCAACAGGAGAGTGACACTTGGCCTTGCAGGTCTATAACTGGCTCATAAAGAACAATAGCAGTGAGGGCTGCAGTCATGAGATGAGGATTTTAAACTCAATAAAAAAGGAAAAGTTCCTTGAAAAACTCCATAAAAAAATCTTGTTTTATGACATTTGTACAATATATACATTTAAAATTTAAGTTTCCTCCCTCCCATTGAACAGTTTTGCGTTTGAGTTTTTTTGATAACTTTTTTCTGCACTTCAGCTACTCATCAGACTTTCTACCAGTCAGAAGAATCACCAGCGTAAAAAAAAAAAAAAAAAACAGTTGTCATTGTTATGTTCATGAATGTCTAACTATTCTAATGAGTACATTTTTTCTTTCGCACTTGGGTGAAATGGCTCGAATTAAAAAATCCAACACATTGTTACTGCTGATTGCGAGCTCCTGTAAGCTAAACACTATTGGCTATGTAAAAAGTTCGAGGAGTAACATGATATATTTGATCTCAATCTAGCTTCTTGTCCTGTCCTGTCCTGTCTCAGTGGAAATTATGTTCCAAGGCACATTTTTTAATTGTAACTATAGTAAGTCCTTGGTATCAACGACTAACTTAGTAGCACAAAACTCTCTCTCCAGTTTTCCATTTATTTATTTATTGTTTCTAGAATTTAATAATTCAGAACCTCCTCTAGCTTACTGGGAAAATCCACAAAACACAAACTACTCTGGAAAACAAAAGTACAGACCCTAGAGTCTCTTTCCAGAAATGTTACATAGTGCTCTCCTTTCAGAAAACCTCACCATATAATTATTTTTTTTAGATGTGTTCGTTATTACACGTGAATTTTGTAGCAAGTCTGCTTTGCAGATGAGTTGTTTTAAATTAAAATGAGTGTGACTTTCAACCTGTGATTTTTCACAACTGGAACTATAACTGCTGTTATAGAAAAAAAGGAAAAACTCTTTCTGACCAATCAGATTAAAAAAGTGTGCTCATTTTGACACGATTGTCTGCAGTGCTATTTGGTGGGTGTTGCTCATTCTAGTCTCAGGACCTTGATGAGATGCCTCTCCTCTCCTCTTCTCTCCCCGAGAGCAGACAGAAGGTAAAGGAGTTGGAGGTTTACAAAGGGGGACAGTCTGTTAGGAGAATATCACATCTGAGAGCTTGGAGACCACGCAGTCCTGGTGCAATCGTCTGTGGCAGAAGCAGGTGAAGATAGAGGCTTTTGGCTGTGAGGATATTTTCTCCTGCCAGTGGACAGATGTTAAGATCCTCTGCAGATTTCCACAAAATCCTCATAGGCATGCTTCCAGCACTCATTGGACAAGGAGGCTGATCGGCTTTCACCTCACTTTTCAAAGCCACGTGATCTTAGAGACAACCCTGGAAATCCACGCTCTACACAGAAGGAAGGCTGAGGTTTTATGGTTTACTGGTTTGCTTTAGCAGTCTTTTATGAATGCTTAATTGCACCAGATGAAAAACATTAACTCGGAGAATGTTGTTTGTGTTTTGCAAGGTTGAACTGCATAAAGAGATTAATGGAACGGAATGAGCGTTAAGAAATGGAAATCAGGCCTGGAGATGTGAGGCGCTGGTTAAAGGTCTGGGTTTATGGTGTCATAAAATTGCTGAAATGGGTTGTTATCGGGAACACCACAAGCTTGCTTTATTCTTGGGTTCTTGGAAGTGCTGCAGCTGTGCACTTTATTGTAGGATATTGTTTAAAATTGTGTTAGGCAATATTAATTTACTGTCCCTCACTTGCTTTCTCATTAATCATCAGCTGGAGGGTTTGCAAAAAAAAAGGATTTAATAGGTTCAGATTTGGACGGAGAGTGTGTGGGGTGTCACGCCCCCCTGTCGTAACACGATTTGCTTGGACATGAGCTCAGCGCTACGTTTGGTCATTAGAATTCTGAACGAGCGAAATGTCTGTGCTTGTTTTGACTTTTTTGCTCTCTTTCCAAGATGGACATAGTTCTACAGCCCATACCCTCGTAATTCATTTCACAGCCACAGGACAGTGATGGATATTTATTAATGTATTTATCCTCAGTAAGCGCTTTATCCTGGATAGGGTCACGGTGGATCCAGAGTCTCTGCAGACAGCGAGGTGAGAATACGCCATGGATTAGACACCAGTCTGCTTACTCATACACATCTATGTGCAAAAGGAGCTACCAAATGGAGGAAAAATTCTGAAAATTACATAAGTACATAAGACTATCTGCATACGCTTATGAGCTTAGTGTGTGATTCATGCTCCAAATATTTGTCTTCTAATTACATTTTTTTTCTTTTCTTTTATTTTCAATTAACTAAATTTTTATTTAAACCAGCTTCCTTCCTTTAATCCTTTTTTTTCCTTCCTTTTTTATTTGTATCCTTCCTTCCTTCCTTCCTTCCTTCCTTCCTTCCTTCCTTCCTTCCTTCCTTCCTTCCTTCCTTCCTTCCTTCCGTCCTTCCTTTATTCTTTCTTTCTTTCTTTCTTTCTTTCTTTCTTTCTTTCTTTCTTTCTTTCTTTCTTTCTTTCTTTCTTTCTTTCTTTCTTTCTTTCTTTCTTTCTTTTTAAAAAACAAGCAGACAGTTACTAATTCTATAAATACATGAAGTCCCCACTGCACGTTCATGTTAATGATGCTGGTCTTTTAGTCGACTGTTGTGGCTGCCTGTAATGGGGCAATCACCTTCCTATTAGTACACACTCAGAACACACTCAGTTTCATCCCTAATATAGATGAACCTAAAAGCTAAAGTTCAAACAGGGGACTCTGGAGCTGTGAGTCAGCAATGCTACCTGCTGCCCTTGCTATGTGATGAATTTGCACTGCATTTTTACTGATGATTTAATCACATTGTTTGGTTCTAGCAGCTCCCATCAAGGCAGATTTTCAGCAGTAGTATCTGTTTAAATGGCAGCACTCTTTCAACCTGCAGTTCACTCAATTACCATTGCAAACATGTAGATCACATTTACTGCCATTATGCATCTCAATAGAGCCAGTTCTGACACTGCTTTGCAATAAATTTGGTGATTTTTTTTTTTATTATGCAGTTGCTTCAAACAATTACATTATTCCATTTCTCCACCTGCACCAAATAGCACAGGAAATAATAGTGATTGTCACCTGCATTGGTCATTTAGTTATTGAGAAAGACATTGTAATAACCAGACTCATTTAATAAAGCGCTAGCACTCGACGTGCTGGAATTTTTTATTGACTGGCAGCTGTCCCTGCCCTTAGAGTGGTGGAGTGAAAGAGTGTAGCGTCCCTGATTGCTATGTTTTGTACATTCCAATTGGTGGGCTGTATTAATCACAGTAATCCTATTACATGCAACTTTACCATATGTGTGCACTTAATGTCATGGGGCAAATCCACCGCAGGAAATCGCTGGCAAGTAAATTGGCTTTTATCCGAACGCGGCTTGTAAATCACACGATTTAGTGGGCAGATTGACTGCACTCGTCTGTATGTGTCAGTGCACCATGATGTCTGTCAGGTTAAGTCCTCCCTTTCTGGGGGGAAATGGAACTGACAGGCTAGATGCGTGCTCTTTAATGGCTACCATTGGTGCGGTACTATTTTCGGAGACAACACTTTTTATGGTGTGAAAGTGGTGACAGGGACAGCTGTCTGAACACAGAGCTAGCTAGTTCACACCTGCTTGGCGGTTCAAGCGCACAGGTCACCTCGAAGACGAACAGCAGAAATATATATAAGCCATATGGTCATAAGTTTGGTGACACCTGACCATCACACCCATATGTGCTTTTTTTGTACATTTCAGTTGCCATTATAATAGGCTTCACTATTTTGGGAAGGCGTTCCATTAAATCTGGAAGCATGGATGTAGGGGTTTGTGATCTTTTATCAGTAAGAATTAGACCTTGTTGGTTCCAGTGATGGAAAATTGTAAGGTATAGAAAGACATACTATACAAGTGTGTCCTTCCAACTTTGTGCCAGCTATGTGGGAAAGAAACCGCACGGATGTGATTGTGAGAAGTTAACAAACGTTTAGGCTTATAGTGTATGACTTATTATTAACAATTTGGCTTTATGGACCATACTTGTACCTTTCAATAGTTTAAGACTACTATAGATGAAAGATACTAAAATATCTTTACTGGGTGCCACCCCAGGTACAAGGAAAGGTACCGTTTTTAGTAGGATTTTTTTCGGTGTAGACACAAGTGGACTATGGAACATAAACACAGATTAGAGTTCTCTTGAATGATGCGATATTGTACAGGAGGAATCCCATCCGTATAAAATATCTCAGGGACAGATTATGTAATTAACAAAGCCGTCGACTTTGGAAATATACGCTGTGCAGCAGCAGGTCTCTGTGGATTCGGAGCATTAATGTAATTCATTGTCATTAAGTGAATTCATCAGGGAGAAAGCAAGCAGAACATAGTGAGCCCACTTTTCATTGTTCACTTTCACAATGAGCAAAAACCATACTCCCAGATGAAGAGGCAATGTTGTATCAGTCGGGGGATGCTGTGTAGTCATCCAATCACCACCCTCCTCCCATTTCATCAGTCAGCCTCTCTTGGTTTGTTTTTTTTGGTTTGTTTTTTTTTAAATGTAATTTCCCCTATCCAGATATAACACTGAAAAATAGTTTTCATTAGGATCTGACAATAACTGGGATATTTAAACAGATGACTGGGTTTCAATTTCATCCCCTTGTCACACAATGAGCATTTTAGGCCGGTGCCTTAGAGAGAAGCAGCATAGTGAAGAATCTATTGCTTTCCCTTCAGAGATTTATGGGAAATGCTTAGGATAGCTGGTGCTTATATGCGAATGAAGATTATTGGCTATATAATATAAAAATTGTGATAGCCTTATTATAAAAAAAAAAGTCAAATTACAAACCTTCCTGTGTATTTCGAGCGAATTGTAGACAAAATAGTTTTTACTGAGTATAACCACAACTATTTTTGTAAACGAGGAGCCGTTATAAAATTGTGGAATTTTATAATGGACATTTTGGGTTGGGGCTACATTACTACTACTACTACTTCCGCTGCTGCTGCTAATACTAGTACTACTAGTACTGCCACTAACACTGTTACTATTACTAGTACTACTTTTGCTGCTACTATTATTACAATTACTATTAATGCTGCTGATGCTACTACTAATACAAATACTACTACTTTTACTGCTGCTACTAGTAGTATTGCTACAACTACTAGTGGCAACACATTATGATGTCTAATACTATTGTTGCTACTATTACTACTATGACTACTACTGCTGCTGCTACTACTAGTAATATTGCTGCTACTACTACTAGTTACTAGTTGCTACTATTACTACTGACTATAACTGCTGCTGCTATTACTACCACTACTACTACTACTGCTGCTATTAGTAATGCAGCTACTATTAATACTGCTACTATTATTAGTGCTGCTGCTTGTATTGCTGCTAGTACTACTACTATTACTGCTGCTGCTGCTACTAGTAACAATACGTTATGATGTCTACTACTATTGTTGCTACCATTACTACTAATGACTACTAATACTGCTGCCGCTGTTGCTGTTACTACTACAACTACTACTACTGCTGCTGCTACTATTAGTACCATTGCTACTACTTCTAGTATGAATACTACTCCAAATAATGCATTTACATTTGTATTTACATTTATGGCTGTTGCCACCTACTATTACTACTATTGCAGCTACTAATAATGCTACTACTATTATTAGTGCTGCTGCTACAACTATTACTACTAATACTACTATTGCTACTACTCCTGTTACTGCTGCTACTACTAATGTTACTACTGTTGCTGCTGCTACTACTAGTATATATTATTGCTTCTACTTCTACTACTAATACTACTACAGAGATGGCAAAAGTACCCACATCCTTCCTTTAAGTAAAAAGATACTCATGTTTTAAACGACTCTGGTTAAAAACTTAAGTACTGACTACACTTTTTACGCAAGTTAAAGTAAAGCACTACTACCTGTTTTAGTGTGACACTGGTAACTGAACCTCAAGTCCTATTAATATATAAATACGAAATACTTTTCAATTTTGTTATCTAATGGATGTATCATTGCTGAACAACCGCCATATAGAACAAAAGCAGAGAAAAGATGATGCTGATCAAGAAAGTCTCTGTTCTCAGTCATGATTACATCACTGACTACTTCTGTCTCATCCACGTCAACCCCATACTTGTTAGCTTTGTAGGCTAGCCTATGTCTGTGGTGTGTGATTGCCAAAAATGATATAACAGTGGTTGGTTGAAAAAGCCACGCAATGATAAGAAATAGGTTGATGGGCTGCAAACAGCACGCAATAAGAACAAAAAATAGATTACAACTGAAGTACCGAGTCTGGTTTAAAAATGTACGAAGTAGAAAGTACAGATGATTGTGTAGAAAATGAAATGAGTGAAAGTAAAACGTTTTTCTGAAAAATAAATAGTGAAGAAATACTAGAAAAATCTACTTAAGTACAGTAACGAACTTACTAGTACTACTACTACTGCTTCTGGTATTATTACTACTTATTTGTTTTTCAAAGCCTATGACTGGAATGAATGAATGTAAAAATAACATAGATTTTTTTTTGCAACAGATAATAACTTGATTATCAGTGTGTAAAAAAAATAAAAAATTGAGAAAATCTAACCTAAAAGAGACTAGCATTGATATTTAAATTTGTAATTTTCTATTATTCACAAATTAATGACAACCTAGATTGTGAACAAAGGAAGTCTCATATCAAACAGAAGCTACAGTCAAATTGTAATTGTGGTCTTGTCAAATAGAACTTGTATCATAGAAAACTTGTATCATAGAAAACTTGTATCATAGAAAGCCTTTTGACTGTTTTTATTTATACTTTGTGCTGCTTTCTGGTTATAATGCGTCTAGCTCACCTTTGTCAATGTATCACAAACCTATCTGTCTCTAATAGTTTCTATGCTGCCATTTTTCCACAGCGCACTTGTCATGTCTTTTATGCAGCAGGTTATTAGCTGCTCCTACATTGTAACGTCCTCACTGGTCATATAAACCGCATCAAAAGTTTAATTTATATCCACAAGTGTCAATTCCAAGCCCTCTCCATAGAGCAACAATGTGGTTGCATCAATGTGGTTTTCAGATTTAGAGGAATTTCAGTCTGTCTAGTTAGTTGACATGACTGTAGCTGATAGGCTGCGAGAATCTGGATTCTTGGCAAGAAAAACAGTCCTGCATACCATCCTGGGCATGTTGCTTACAGCCAAATCGCAAGGAAACAGTAGAAGCGGCCTGATACGTGCAGGCAAGATGTGTGCAAGTGTCTTAATCAGCTCCCTGAATCTAATGTGATTGTTGATCACATTAAGCATGGAGGATGAGGAAATGAATGAACAGGGAAATAGAGGCCTGGCCTCTCTGTCATACTGCAGAAAAGCTAATCAGTACCATTCTCTCTCTGCCCTCCTCATAGGATAGCTGTGCCGCAATTATATCCAAATAGATCACGTTTCACACCCATTCATTTGCGGGCAACATGGTGCATGATAAACATTGTATTTCCTCATTAATAACCGGACGTCACCCTCATTAGTCCCCTTTTGTGCATGACTAACAGGAGGGATCATTAGTCAAAACCAATATTAACAGGTACATCCAATTTTCATACCTCCCACTATATTAGTAGAATTCCAACGCCAAGTGGCCATTTATCATGAGCTGGTGAGTCACATATACACACACACACACACACACCCGCACAAATGCACATGGGTACAACATGTACAGAATCTAATACAAAAATATTTCTGATGTTGTTAGCGATTCTGCTGCTAATTTGTCTCTGGTACTGTATGTTTGTAATTCCCATTAGAAGTTAGCAGTCGTCTCCCATGCTGGTGTCACAGCGGGACTTTACTAGCGTAATTAAAATGCCATTTAATTGGAAGAAAAACGCTCAACAAACTCGAATGTCGAGCTTTCACTGTCAGCTCATCATTTTCATCAACGTTCAATGTCGAATTAATGAGGAGAGAATTCTGGAAACTCAGGACTCAGCAAAATTGTGGAGATGTGTGACGATGAAAACTCGTCCAGCCAGGAGCAGGGGCTCGATGAGTGACAGTTCAGAGTCTTGGTTTAATTCTGAAGAAATATCTCCAAAGCCTGGGTAAACAACTTGCTGTATTAGATCTCCCGATGTGTGGGAGTCACTGAGACAGTGCCACCCATAATCTCCTGCAAGAGCAGCCCATAGCACACTTTTAATTTAGTTTTTGCCCTAGTGGCTAAGCCGTCTGCCTGCACTATCTGGACCCTTCTATTTACAGGCAGTATACTGTGGTCTGCTTCTCAGGGGCTGAGCTTTCTATATTGCTCAGTAGAGGGCAGGAGGGTAGAAGAGAAGCAGATTCACCACTCAAACTTTGATACAGACACATAAACAGACACACTTACTGTCACTGACCCATTTTCAAACCTGTCTACTTCACTAAAGCCTCCACTTGAGTATTCGAACTGTAAAGGCAATACACATCCAAACCAGGCGATACAGCTCAATTAGCTCGCATAACTGAGTGTGTTGAAGAAATAAGAGATTGGATGACCCATAACTTTCTGCTATTAAATTCTGATAAAACGGTGATTTTGCTCATCGGCCCAAAAAATAGTACACAGAAGCTCCAGCATCTCAGCCTGCATTTAGACGGTTGTTCTGTAACTACTAGTTCAACGGTAAAAGACCTGGGAGTTATTTTAGACAGCAACTTATCTTTTAATAATCACATCAATCAAGTTACAAAAACAGCCTTCTTTCACCTTAGAAATATTTCTAAGCTAAGAAATATGTTATCTATATCTGATGCAGAGAAGCTCGTCCATGCGTTTATGACCTCTAGAATAGACTACTGTAATGCATTACTAGGTGGATGTCCTGCATCATTAATAAACAAGCTTCAGTTAGTTCAGAATGCCGCAGCAAGAGTTCTTACTAGGTCAAGAAAATACGATCATATAACCCCAATCTTATCGTCCCTACATTGTCCCTACAAACTACTGCTACTCACTTATAAAGCACTAAATGGTTTGGCTCCCATGTATCTATCCAGTCTTTTAACACGCTACAATCAGTCACGCTCCCTGAGATCTCAAAACTCTGGGCTTCTAGTAGTTCCTAAAATAGCAAAGTCCACTAAAGGTGGTAGAGCATTTTCACATTTAGCTCCTAAACTCTGGAATAGTCTTCCTGACAGTGTTCGGGGTTCAGATACACTCTCCCAGTTTAAGTGTAGATTAAAAACATATCTTTTTAGCAAAGCCCACACATAACACACATCACACACATCACATCACAACCTTGTGCTCCAGAACATCTGATCACATGCACATTATCAACTTGTGCTGTTAATATCATGAACAGCAGCTACGCTAATTCCTCTCCACTGCTTCTCTTTCTCTCCCCATCCCGAGGCATCCTGAGGTTTGGCCAGCTCCAGTCACGTCCCACCTCGTGAAGATTATGGACCTATGGATGATCATGGAGAAGTAGATGCCGAGTGTTTAAAGGCCCTGGCATGGAGAAGCTGATGCTGGATCTATGATGATCACAAATGTTTCTGTATTGTTGAAAGATTTATGACCAAACTCTTGATGTCACCCATATGAGGATGGGTTCCCCTTTGAGTCTGGTTCCTCTCAAGGTTTCTTCCTCATATCATCTAAGGGAGTTTTTCCTTGCCACTGTTGCCACGGCTTGCTCATCAGGGACAAACGCACACCATTTACCTTCACTGTTGTTTTCTGTAAAGCTGCTTTAAGACAATGTCTGTTGTGAAAAGCGCTATACAAATAAACTTGACTTGACTTGACTTGACTTGACTTGACATACAATGATGTATTAAGCATTGCTCATTCCGGAAATCCAGTTCTGATTGAATCTTGGAAACAAACACGCGGAAATCTTGGAAACAACATTTGGGCCAGGCCTCCTGGAAGAAGCAGTCATACATCCCTGGACAATCAGATCACAATCAAATTGGCTTCATCTTATTATCTTGTGAATGGCAATAAAGCAGTTCAAGCAAGTCAAGACCTTGATTATTCAAAAATATAATTCCATGCTCTAAGCTTTTCCTCTGAATGATGTCTTGCGCTCTCAGATGTTTCCTTCCCTTATCAGTACTGGCGTGTCATTATAGCAAGGACATCAGCAGACACTTTAACCTTTTTTTTTACTCTTCTTGACACAGTGCACATTAAGTGTGTATATGGCTTGTTTAATATTAGCAAGACCTTGGGATATTCTGATTGAACAGATACAGATTCCAATAAGGGACGCACTTATCATTTCTTGTTTAGCCTTTAGAAAGCTTGCCAAAGAAAGTTTCATCTGTTTGATAGAAGATGTGTGCATTAGGGCCAGGATATCTGGTTAAAAACGGAATGCATATACAAACAGTTGGAGTATTAACAGATGCAGTTCCTAAAGAGCCCTTCTTGTAGTTGGTGAACTAACACAAACGTGGCAGTCACAGATTGTTAGCACAAAACCAACGCAGCGAGTTCTGCTGCACTTCTCAAAATCTGGAGCGTAGATCATTCTCGTCAGAAAGAGCACAACGTCCTTGTCATCTCCGCGAATGGGCATTTCCAATTTGTCACGGAATGTTTTATGAGGAAACAGATGGTTGTCACAGGCAAATAAAAACCCTTGGCTTTGCCAGCTTTCTGTGAGTTTACAAGATGAGTTATCACTTTAGGGGAAAAAAACAAACAAGGTTTGAAATTTCATAATGAGATTGGTCGCTAAAATGGTAAACAAGTTTACTTTTTGGGGTGAATCTTTCTAAAGATACTGATTTATAGACATGTTTATAAATACATTGCTCAGTTATTACCGCTTATATATTTTGAATTTGTCACAATCAATGTCCATGTTCATGTCACAATTAATGTGGATCTGCTCTTGTTTTCCTGTCATTGTCTCGATGCTCTATGATCCAACGAGCCTTACAGTGCAACCGGAAACTAATCACAGCACTTCACTTTTTCCACATTTTGTTGTTACCGTCTTATTTTAAAATGGATCAAATTCATTATTTTCCTCAAAACTCTACAATCAGTATCCCGTAAGGACAATGTGAAAGAGGTGACCAGGAACTCAATAGTCACTCTGAAAGAAAAATTAGTTTCTCTGTGCAGAGCTTAGAACCAGAAGAACAACCATCTCTGCAGCAATCAGGCCTGTAAGGTAGAGTGGCCAGACATAAGCCACTCCTCAGTAAAAGGCCTGAGGGCCCGCCTACAGTTAGAGAATAGAGAATAGCCTTTATTTGTCACATATACATTACAGCATAGTGAAATTTGTTCTTCGCATATCCCAGCTTGCTTAGAAGCTGGGGTCAGAGCACAGGGTCGGCCATGATACGGCACCCCTGGAGCATAGAGGGTTAAGGGCCTTGCTCAAGGGCATAAGAGTGGCAGCTTGGTGATACTTGATGGGCTTGAACCCCCGACCTTCTGATCAGTAACCCAGCGCCTTAACCCCTGGAGCTACCACTCCCCCTGAGTTTGCCTAAGGCACAAAATTCTTTGGTCTGTTGAAACAAAGATTGAAGACTTGGCCTGATTGCCAAGTGTCATGTCTGGAGGAAACTAAGCACTGCTCATCACCTGGCCAATATCATCCCAACAGTGAAGCTTGGTGGTGGCAGCATTATGCTGTGGGGATGTTTTTCAGCAGCAGGAACTAGTCAGGATCGAGAGAAAGATGAATGCAGCAATATAAAGAGACATCCTGGATAAAAACATGCTCCCTGGACTTCAGACTGGGGTGACGGTTCATCTTCTAACAGGACAGCGACACAACACAGCCAAGATAACAAATGAGTGGCTATGGGATGACTCTGTGAATGACGTTGAGTAGCGCAGCCAGAGAACAGACTTGAACCCGATTGAAAGGATTTGTCTCTGAAAAGATCTGAAAATGGCTGTGCACAGACGCTCCCCATCCAACCTGGTGGAGCTTGAGAGGTTCTGCAAAGAAGAATGGGAGAAACTGCCCAAACATAGGTGTTCCAAGACAAAAAAGACTTGAAGTTGAAATTGGTGCCGAAGGTTCTTTAACAAAATATTGAGCAAAGGCTGGGAATACTTATGTACATGTGTTTTTTGTTTTTTAGATTTTAATACATTTGCAAAGATTTCAAACAAACTTCTTTCACGTTGTCTTTATGGGGTATTGTTTGTAGAATTTTTGGGAAAATAACGAATTTAATCGATTTTGGAAGGCCGTAACATAACAAAATGTGCAAAAAAAGTGAATCGCCTTTAATACTTTTCTGATGCACTGTATGTATAAAAAGTACCAAACTGCTGACTTCTTGTAAAGTTAAGGTAACTATTTTTTTATAAATCTAGAATAAGTTATCTAGTAATATAAGAATACTTGTTTAACATTGTATGGAAGAAGCTTTGCAGGGTCATCAGTTTTGTAACAGTTTTTTTGCCACACCATCTATAACTCGTGCATTTGTATTTTTGAAGTTTCACCCAAGGTTAATTTTTAGTCAATCGTGGTGGTGCTAAGGTCAGGAATCGAAGTATATTTTCGAAGTACATTTTCAGTATAGTTTGTTTTAGGCAAAAATAAACTAAAAACAGATAATAAGACATCAATGTGTCAGATAAATGACATTACTGGGGTCAACCTAGAAATCATGAATTTAGTTTTGCAGTTTAAGTAAGCTTAGTTAGTGTTGCCTGTTAGTGTTTCTTGTGCTGCTGTAAAAGATTATTAAAATGGATATCAATTTGTTGCATGAATCCACTTTTTTTTTTTTTTACCTCTAATCTGACTCCAATTTATAATAAGGATTTTACTTGAATATATCAAATTCAAGTTGATCACTTTATTGGTTGTATTTCTTCTTTAATTTTAAGAGATTGTTCTAAACATTCCGTCTTTTAAATTAATCATTAATTATGGAGTCGCTTAGAGACTTGTGCTTGGCTTACAATACCTGCTCACGGAGGCAAGTTGGTGAGTCTGAATCTTAGTCAGAGGATGTAACGGTAAACTAATATTCTTTAAGTAGGCCGCTTAATGCTTGCTCATTCATAAAGAATAAATCATTTAGTCACTTGGTCAGTGATAGTCAGAAATCAGAAGGTCCCAGACGTTGTGCTCTATGCTCCATCCATTTATGAGCCTTCAGTTTGTACTATCATGGTCAGAGATTTACAGTAACACCAGGCTACATCATCAACTAATTATTACATTATGCAAGTACAGTTGTTTGAATTTTGGGAACTTCTAAGTCACCTTTCCATGACCTGGCCATCTCCCCAAGAGGGAAAAAGGCGCTCAAGGATGGGGGAGCGGGCAGCTGAACAAATGGCTTTCTTTCCTCAGATTAAAGAGATCCTCTCCTCAGATTAGATGGTTTATTGTTTTGTTGCATGGCAGTTCTCAGGGTCTGGGATCATGAAGAAATCTGACCATCCTTACAATGGCCAATTAGAGAACGGGATTATTTATACTGTAATCTAGTGAATAATATATTTTCAAGTTTGGTTCCTCTCATGAGTGAGACTTTTTTTGCTAGTTTCGAAAACAAGTTATTCAGTGTTGTTCACCAGTATTAAAGTTAAATTTATATATTGATGATTTTACTTAATCTTTTTATGTGAAATAAAATGGAAGTATAGATGAAAGGAAGAGGAGGGGATTCCTACTGTCATACTGAACTTGACATACAGTACATAACCTTCAGTACACAACCTACAGTGCCTGACATACAATACATTGCATACAGTACATGGCAAAAAGAACCTGGCATGCAGTCTGACATACAGTACATGGCATACAGTATGTGGCATATAGTGTCTGTTAACTATATATTTGAAAATACAGTATAATGATGCATTTTGCTTTTACATTGTTGAACTCACTGTCTATTTAAAAAAAAATAAATAAATAAATGTATGAATGTTTCGATCAGTAAATTCGAGTCAAGATGAGAGTGGTGGATGAAATGTTAGGGGGTGGGGCTTCCAGGGGGCATCGGGTTAATATCAGGAAAGTTTGTTGAAACAGTGTGTTGAAAGATTGTTAATATAACCATATCAGAGACCTGGAATAAAAACATGAAATTGTTCAAGATTGCTTCAGCCTTTCTAAAGAATACTGCTTGTTAAAGCTGGGCCAGCACAGTAGCAGGAGACTTCTAACTGTCCCACCTCAAATGCTGCAGATGATTAGCTTTTTCCGATGTTCAGTGTATATGAAAATGGTTGAGCGATGTTGAATAATTTCCTTGCATCTGCATTGTCATGGCTCTCAGTGGAAAATTCTCTGTATTGCGAGTTGTATTAGAAGTCTATTTTATGCTGCATTGTTAGGAGTCACGGTGTTCATGTGGCCCTGTGGAGACCCTTATTTCCAGATTCTCCATGGAAAATATGTGAGCATATTCGTACAAAGGAGTGATTTATTTGCATTTCAGAAAGCACAAGCTCATAGAATACAAAAGGAGCTTGATGGTTGCAGCAAGGCGCTGACTTTAGCGTTCACATCCCATTCCTACGTTCTCGCCATTCACAAATGAAGCCCATTACATTTGGGAGTTAAGGGAGTGAGGAGTAGCCACCTCAGCTTATTCATCTGCTGGTTCTGGGAGGATGTTTGATTTAACCTTTCAGCTACATGCATCTTCGACAGCAAATAGGCGCAGTAAGTGCGTAATTGTCTGTTTGTTTAGCATTCACGGCGCAAACTTTATTTCATGTACAGGTGACATGATGCTTAAACCCCATTACACCCTTCTCATCTAGCTTTCAGTGCTAAGGTTGTTTCCACACAATGTCTGCTATATGAATAGCTAAATAAAGCAGTGAAAGGAAGAAAAAGATTGTTAGATTTAGATATTTTTACCCTAAAGCAGCTGGTTAAAGCATTTAAAAGATGTACATAGGAGTCTGTTGCTCTCAAATGTAGTGCTTTTTTCCCTCATTGCTTTTCCATTCGTTTACAATATAGACAGCTTATGATGTTTCTCTTGGCAGAGAGGGCAGAGTCAGCTGAAGAGGTCAGTGGCATGAGCAAAATCAGGTTTCCCAGACTGATGTGTGTGTTGGTGTGGGTGGTGAACGAACATGTTTTGCCAAATGGTCCAAGAGTTTAGCCGCCTACACACACCAACGTTTCATGAGTCGGCGACTAAATGGCCAGCATGGTTTATGTTGCTGTGTAGAAACAGATTTTGAGGTCCCACTGCTCGGTTGACTACAACGATCTGGCAGTTGACAGGAGGATATTGAACTCTCTTTATGCTCACTATTATTTTAGTTGAACAAAGAATCAGTTAAATGAAAGCAGCTTCATTAAACACATCATGGCCACACAAGTGCATTGATTACTGAATTAGAATTCAGTGAAGGATCATCCTGTCTCTATTTTGAACTATTAGGATTGGTGATATATCACTGAGTACATAATGTACTGTACAGGAAGTCCTGTTTAGAAGACATGATCCATCTGTTCCATGCTTCCCAGCCACCAGGTGTGTATATGTGAAAGACTTGAATACTTTTCCATTGAAATAAATTGATTATTGACCTTTTTGCAACCATTAATGCTACACTTTAAATGAAGGCCAAATCTAAAGTAAACTACAAACACATTCATAACACACAATGACATGCATTCTTATGGTCTTATTGTTTTTGGCATCACCAATGCAAAGAAAACTTAGTGCCATACAGAACAAGGTATTTTTTTTTTTTTAATTCTTTAGTGCACTTCTCTGTATAAATCTGCAGTGACATTTTAGGCTTGATAAAACTCTTTTTTTTACAAAAATTACACCCGCTAGTTTAAACCTGTTTCAATATCTCACTCTGTGCTCACAAATACCATTTTAAAATGATAAGAATTAACCAGCGATTTCATTTGTCCATCAAACCTACAGTACAGTCAAAATTACAGTTATATAAAATGGATAAATGTAAAAGTCTCAGGACTTTAACAGGTTGTCCTATTACTTTATTATACAATGATTTACAGCAAGCTGAATAGTTTGTAATCCTTTATTGGTTATTGAAGACAACAATTAAAATATGATTATTCGAACAATGCTTCTTCATGGAAGCCATCAAAAGATGTATTTTAATTGTAAAACAATTTCTGAAAACATGGCTTTTAATGGACAGTATATATTATTGTTAAATCATGAAAAGAACAATAAAATGTTTGAACTCGATTTGATTTTACAGCGTCAATTTTTTAGATTTTTCTAAACTTAAAACTACATGAATACAACTAAAACCACTATTTGAATTATATATATGGAATATATATGGATATTAAGATTGGGGCAAAAAAAAAAAGAAATGTAATTGGACACTGAACAGAGAAACATTCTGAAATAAACAGTATCGAGTTTGACTATTTAATATCATCACAATATAACAGAAGAACTGTTATAGAGAGAATTTATCTTACATTTGAGTAAAATAATAATATGAGCAGTTGTCATGCCACTGTGACTGGCTTTAAAACAGGAATCTTTGGAGGACATATGCTCAATAACAAGAACATTGCAATAACCAGCACAAGGGTGAAAGTCTTATATTGGGTAGCTGGAAGGAGCAGTAAATACTCGGTGTTATTGTTTCTTTCATTGCACTTGTTTTCCTTTCATCTGCTCTCGTCCCTGCATCTTTTGCCTCAGGAAGATCTATAAAAAAAAACAAAAAACGTGTGATCATTCATTGTTTTCCGTCTACTTGCCCTTTGCAACTTTGGGATTTGTTACTGTACATCTTCACCCTTATACGTCAACAGGTGGAGCAATAAAAATGAAGGAGAAACAATATTAATTTTCTTTACGATTTTTGCCATAGGGGAGCCTCCTTGCTAGTTGCGCACAAGTGGGAGAGAAAAGCAGATTGGGGCTGCTTTAACAGCTCCACTGGTCCTGCAATGGAAGACATTGACTGCATTGCGCCTGGAGGTCAATCGAAATTCACGAGCTGAGACGATATTTATGACAATCTATAAAAACACAGGCCTTAAAAGTACAGTGGAGCTGGTGAGCTCCTGGAATTTGGTGTCAGATTGATTGCCTCTGTTTGCAGGTATTGCTTTTTTCCCATTCTCTAACTGCTCCTATTAGTTTTATTTTTGTTTATTTACTTCTTTTTTTCATTTGCACTTTTTTTTCCCAGTTTGACAATAAGCCTTGACCTTGTACACTTTACTCCCAAAAAATGAAGTTAAACTGATTTGTGCTTGCAGTTGTCATGAGAAATGATGAACTCCTAAAAGATAGAAAAGAAAGAAAGACTTGGATAAGTGCACACTTTTAAAATGGACCAGGTTTTCTGCATTATTTTGCTCTTCAGTGTGTTCATTGGTCTTGAGAAAAAAAAAAATGCTGTCAGTCAGCAAGTCATGTGGAAATTCAACAGGACTGGCTTCCCTGTAGAATGTTTTTTTTTTAATCTAAGATTTTTATTTTTATTTTTTTTACTTTATGAAGACTTAGATCTCAAACCAAAATAATCTCCACTCATTTGGCTTGAAACATTCTTAATGAGGTGATAGCATTTCTTTGTTAATGAGGGAGGTTGGACTGAGGGGCTAGAGGCTAATCTTGTTTAATAAACCTGCTCTTGGCTAATATGATGCCTGCAAAGACCAAAAGCTCTACACCTGATGCCACCAAATCACCTCCAACCTGCTAAAGCCATAAACAGGTGAACAAGTTAATTCTTCTCGAATAATGTGCTTGTGTATGCATAATGAGAGAGACCTAGCAGGTGAGTGAGTGAGTATTTGGTCTCATTTATCTCCATGACTCAGCTACTCACCTTCCCTTTCTGTTCCTCTCCTCCATTTTTTCCTTTTGGCAAAGTCATGCCAATGTTCTGACCACGATCCCTGTTGGTAGCCAGTCTAGGATAAATCAGTAATAAGACTATATAGCTGTGTGTTTTCAGGAGTGATGGTCTAGATATGTGCCACAAAGCCACTCTAAGCTCTGTGGGTCTGACCCCTAGCTGCATATTCTTACCCAGCTGCAGTGGACACTTGCTAAAAATACAGTTCCTCCTCTAGGGCTACAGAGTAAACTTTGCAACATGTGCTGACTCTGAGCTGGAAACCTTTATCAAACACCATTCTGTCAGGATTATATAGACTTCTGTAAGCTATATGTTAATTTTCTGCAACATTATATGGACATAATAAGGTCTGCAAGGGGCTTATGACCAGTTAGCGCCCAGTATTGGTGAACAAATTTGAAGGTAAATGACAAAGCAATCCTGATAACCCCCTGTGAATGGTGCAAACAAAGCTATGTGTTCCTGGTCTGGCTTAGGGCATCTAATATGTACCTTCGGAGCTGGGCCTTGGGGTTGTCCGCAGGCAAGTGTCTACTGACCAGGTCATGCAGGTAACCTGGGCACAACATCTGCAGCATAAAGGGGGGAGGTCAGGTGCAATGCGGTGTCAGGCAGCAGGTATGTGAAGAACAATCTTAGACTGACTAGCCCCTTGGAATGGAAACTGGCCTTGAAATAATTCTTTCTGTGTTTTTTTTTTTTTTTTTTTTTTTTACAAATGATGCACCTTTTTATCCTCTGCTGCAATTGCCGCACTGCAGATCACTTTTGATAAAACCATTTGTAGCTGAATGTAAGGTCTAAGCTGATGTGCACTGTCCATGTTCTGCTAAGATCAATACTACACTATTTTGCTTTCCTGTCGTGTAACCTCTTGTGCCTGACACATTGACATCAATTCCCTCTGACAGATGACAAAATTCTGCTATGCACCATCTGTCTCTCACCAAAGCCCTGGAAAGGGACCTTTCAGGGTAATAGGCACTAATAGTCTCTCTCCTTGAGTGGTGAATTTCTCTTGCCAAAGACACTCCGGCAAAGGTGTCTTCTACTAGTAGTCACCAGGGGACGATTTGTATAAAAGCTCAGCAAGGCAGCATGAGGAATAGCTACCAAGACTCCAGCAGTATCTGTCTGCAGCTTTGGCAACAAATCCCCCCATCTCCTGGTGGCGTAAAAGGAGGAATTATTTTCCCTGATGCAACTTAGCCAGGCATTGTGAGGCAAAGTTATTATCATGTGTGGAGAATATAGATGACTTGACTTTTTCCCACAAAGTGGAGAGGGCAGGCTTTTTCCAGACGTGGCACACGATTAAATTCCGACTCTGGGAAGTGAAAATCCGTGTGAAATGCTGCGGGAGACTTTATTTCTTTTGCTAGCACTTCTGTGTAATGTACAGAGTTGAATCGGATACGGTAGGCAAATAAATAGGCTGTACAGACAGAGTTCGTTTTGTGCTTGGATTATGATATTAGGCCACGCTCTGAATAGTTAATCACTGCCTTCAGTGTGACTCACTGAATAGTGGATGCCAAGATGCTCCTTAAGCAAGAGTGCTTACTGTAGTCCCTGGTCATAAAGGCAACATTAATCAGTCCATAGCTCGGTGTGCAAATGTTTTACAAAGGTTTTATCTGACAGGTCTGTGTAAAGTTTTTTTTAGCTTGTCTACACATATACAGTTCCAAACAATGCACATTAGGACTGAATTTGATCATTTACCAGTAGACCATAAAACCATAAAAGTAGACAAAAATATATTGTCCATACTGTAGTTATTTATTTATTTATTTATTTATTTATTTATTTATTTATTTATTTATTTATTTATTTATTTTTGTTTCTTTGGTTCAAGATTTCACATGCTATATGCTCTGAGATGCTTTTCTGCTTCATATGGTTGTAAATAGTGGCTGTGAGACATAAAACCCTGTTAGCCAGGACCAGTTTGACCATGGCTCTGTTTAAAGTCTGAGAAGATCTCTTGTAGGAGATCAGCAGCCCTTTTGGCACCAGCAACCGTACCCAGTGAAAGATTCTGGGATTGTTTTTTTGTTTTTATTTCCATGCTGATGTCTGATGTGAACATTAACTGCTAATCTTGACCAGAACCTGCAGGATTTTATGTATTGAGCTACAGCTCTAAGATTGACTTCTTGAATACTTTCATGACTAAACAGGGGATAATCAGAGGTTTTCCTAATATAGACAGACGCACAGATAGATGAATCACACACTTTCCATGTTATTTATGTCTTAATTATACTGAAAAAGTGCTTTTTCAGAGCCAGCAAGAACCAAATAAACAGATCCAAATAAAATGACAAATTATTTTCCCGCCTATTGTTTAAATTATTTATTTCCTGCTTTGTAAAGGTTCCCAGGTGGTCTAGTGGTCTAGTGGTTAGTGGACCCCAGCCATTAGGGTTGCACAAGCCTTAGTGCCGGTCCCAAGCCCGGATAAATGGGGAGGGTTGTGTTAGGAAGGGCATCCAGCGTAAAAACATGTGCCCGAACAAACATGCGGACGGTTCGCTGTGGCGCCCCCTAACGGGAGAAGCCGAAAGAAAGTTTATTTCCTGCTTTGTAAAATTGCTTCTTTATTAGCTAAGCATTTATTTTGAAGCATAACTTATATGCTCGCTAACACATTAGTACAGCACCGTATTTCAATTCAATAATAATTACAGGGTGAAAGCTCTTTTCTATCTTTCTTTCTTTCTTTCTTTCTTTCTTTCTTTCTTTCTTTCTTTCTTTCTTTCTTTCTTTCTTTCTTTCTTTCTTTCTTTCTTTCTTTTTTGTAAATGACTCCATGAATATATTGGTTACAGAGCTAAAGGTATTTGTGAGGGTTTATATAAAAATACTAATATAACACTACAGTAATTTGTGATTTTTAAACGAATTAATTAATTCAAACTACATTCTGGTATGTAATATTTTACAGCAAAAAAAAAAAAATCCCAGTGCATTAAAACAGGTATGATTGGGCTGATAGGGTGAGTTCTTTTTTTTTTTTTGTGGGTGTTGAGTATGGAACCTGAGTGCCACTTATCTGTCATCTCCTGAGCGCAACGTAAAGCACAGTTAGCATGTATTCCATTCCCTCGCACACTGATCCACTCAGAGTCCTTAGAAGCCGTCAGTTCTCTTTGAGTACGGTGTAAGACGGGTGTGGATGTTAACACTAACCGACAGAGCAGGAGATTATATATTTTGTCAAATCGCGTTCTTTTCTACGCCTCATCTCTTTGCACATAAGGACTAGGCGATGGTTTCACGATGTCAATATTATTCCTCGAGGCATCCACATTAAACGCATATGATGAGAAAGTGTCAATAGATATGCACTAATGTACACCAGTACTTACGGTCGCATAGTGTTTATTTCGTTCTGTACATGCAGGTGAAGACAAAGTGCTGATAATGTGTTCAAATGACTCGATTCAAAGTGGAAGTATCCGACTAAACAAATCCTTGTACCAGGTTATAAGTGATAAAATGAAGTTTTAATATTAATACTTTGATTTTTATTGTTGTTATTATTATTATAATACCAGTTTTTAATAAGCTGTTTTACCTGAAAATGTCATTCAAATGCTGTAAGTTTGCTACACACTAGCAGGCTTATGTCTATAGACCTACCTCTTCCTTATCCAACAGAAGTCTGATGTCTGTTGAGATTAGCTTTTCTGAACTACATTCGCTGTTTTGAGACTGAATGTATTCTTAGACTGTGACCTCATGAACCAGTATCTGAATATACTTATTGATATAGACTTTAAAGCTGCGGATCAGGAAGTCTGCTCAGTGCGATAAATGAAAATGAAAGTTGTGTGTGACTCATGCAATGCAGGTATTTACAAGTAAAATAAAGCAAATGAATGACCATTATTTGTCTCAGACCTACACAGATTTTGACTTACCACCTAGATGATGGAATTGATGCTAGTCTAATTTAGCACCAAAGTTTAGACTTGCAAAAAAAAATTAAAAATGTCCACAGTCAATGGTTGGTCAGCATATTTGAGTTGGGCCCAGAAACCCTACCTGACACAAATTTTTTATTTATTCCAAGCACAGGATCAGCACCGGGAGCACACTAGCTAGCAGTTAGAGGTGGGATCCTAGTTTGCTAGATCACAAAAAAAGTAGACTAACAAAAAGTGACTTAATTATATCTAACCAGGTAATAATAGCAAATTAGAAACACATACCCCAACATGATTTAAAAAAAATTTAATTAAGTTAATCGATTCTATGAAATCTCGAAAAAGGAGACACCTGAAAATCCAGCATATTGTACCTTTATATGGAGGGTGAGCCAGGGTTCACATTCTCAAGTTATATGCTGCAGCCTGGTCGATAACTGAACAGTCAAATTCACACAGATAAACCTAACTGCATGTGTAGCAGCTGAAGGTTGCTGCAGATGATGAACCTGCATGACTCCTGGTCATTTTTTGTTCTCCATTAATGAACTCCATCGGATGTTTCATACAGAAACGATTGGAGGCTATATCGAGCATATTATTGCGATTTATACTGGTTGGATTGGAGAAGAAGGGACCTTTCAGAAACTGGCTTTAAAGCTCTCCAAAGAGGAGAAATACATTTATTTTATCTACAAGTATTCACTTCTAATAACAGGCAAGTATAAATATGTCAGAACAATTAATACAATCGCTCAAGCTCTGTGTATAGGTCGTAATTATATAACATGCAAAACGGCTATCCAGGCATTTTTGTATTTTTGTATTTTTTTTTTTTAAGCATAATTGGAAATCAATAGAACTCCTGTTGTTGATGTTTTCATAAAAGCGCTTTCTTCTTCCCGTAGAACTTGCTGCTGTTCTTATTGATTTCGCTGTTGGCCTTGCCATGTAACGTTTTTATGTTCTGGTTGTCACTTTATCTTTGCTTTAATTCATTGACTATGGCTTTATAAACTAAGCTGAATATTGCAGAAAAAAAAAAAAAGGATGTATTTCCTAATCTGTTATATTCTTCATAAAGCACACTGTCTGGTTCTAAATCTAAAAAAGCAACACTGGTAAAGGAATCCATGTGTTTTTGAGTTACGGACATGGCCTAGAATTCGACGAGCAGCGAAATCTAGTCCTGTAAGACTCCCTCAGCAATCTGACCATGAGGACTTGTGCAAAAAAAAAAAAACCCCACAAAAAAAACAGTACGTTTTCATGCCCTTGGTTCTAATCAAGCAGACATCGCTGAGCAATTGTAATTATCTCCTGTAAGCCTGCATTTGCCCTTCATTGCTTCCCGGCCTCTAGTTTGGGTATTTAATTAAAAGGTAGAGTTTTTTTTTTTTATGCCAAGTACGCTTCGACTTAATCAGTCCAAATGATTCAAGGCTTTCCCACCAGGTATGCAAATTGCCCTTCTGTGGTTGACGTCCTGGTGGGAAAATTTAACCCCTGAAATGAAAGTTAGAATAGAGCCCCCATTTAGATTACTAGTTCACTCCATGCTTGATTGTACATTAATAATGATCAGAGTATAGCGATTCGTTATTTCAGAGCATCTTATCATATATCGGATAGGTCCGTGATTCGGTCCGTGATTCGGGGTTGTGTTCTATTTCAACAACTTTTTGTCTTTTTTGGAGGTGTTTGACTGCCAGCCGATGCAAAGAGCCAAAGCACGCTCATGATGCTTATGGATTAATCATTTTGTCTTCATGAGCTTTTTTTAAGTAAGGATCGTAAGGCTTGAATACAGATATCACTGTTTATTCCAGGCAGAAAAGAATTACTACACACAGACTAGAGTACAAATAATGTAGCTGAGTATAAACACAACCAGTCTGGTCAATGTGGAGAATATTGTGTCATGTTACAATGCTAATAGTCAACAAGTCTATCTATCTATCTATCTATCTATCTATCTATCTATCTATCTATCTATCTATCTATCTATCTATCTATCTATCTATCTATCTATCTATCTATCTATCTATCTATCTATCTATCTATCTATCTATCTATCTATCTATCTATCTATCTATCTATCTATCTATCTATCTATCTATCTATCTATCTTACCCAATTCCCTGTGTTTCACTTCAACATCATGCACGTATGAGGGGGGAGTGGTGGCTCCAGCGGTTAAGGCGCTGGGTTGCCGATCGGAAGGTCTGAGGTTCGAGCCCCCGTATCGCCAAGCTGCCACTCTTGGGCCCTTGAGCAAGGCCCTTAACCCTCTATGCTCCAGGGGTCCATTACGAGGGAAATATCAAGGTCTGTCGGAGTGACGTGGGGCCGCCTTCCTGTGGGCTCACCACCTGCAGGAGGGACCGTAAGGGACGGTGCTGTGAGGATTGGGCAGCAGTCGGAGGTGGGGGCCTGCTTAGACTGCTGCCCCCGCGACCCGAATTACGGATAAGCGGGAGAAAATGAATGAATGAATTAATCATGCACGTAATCAGTTTTTCTAATAAATTAATAATAATTTAATAATAACCATTTTCCCATTATTTTTATTTCATTTGAAATAAAACACAAACTTTATGGTTCTTCAGGCTTGAACTTTTTCCTTCAGAGAAACAGAAGAAGAATGAAAACGAGTTTCCATTATTGCAGTTGCAGAGAAACTTTTTTACGCGCACACATACACACACATACACACACATACACACACAAGGCCGAATGCCCTGCAATGTGATCGTTTTTTGTTTTTTTTTTGCCTGGAGGTTCTGCTGTGTTATTCTGAGGCAGAAAAGCAGAACAAGGCGGAGTCACTGAGAGAGAACGCAACAGATTCACGCTTTACGACCTGCTGCTGGCTTCACCGACACACATGATGGTGCTTTAGCAGCAATTATTGTTATCATCTGTTTGGCGGAAAAAGAGGAAAAACCTCTGAACGCAACATTAAATCAGATTAATTGTGAGTAACAGCCTGAGGAAAGGAAGCTGGACAGAATCGAACAGCGACTGTAGTGAAATATTAATAGTCCTGATTTATAGTAAAACTTATGTAGTAATATACTACAGTAATTTATCGTAATCTGTAACTTAGCTGGCTGGAATTTAGTTCTGATTTAGTTTAGTATGGAATAAAAAAAAACAGTTCCATACACTTTTGTTATTTATTCTTGTGTTATTTATATGGTGCTGTGGTTGCCAAATAACGCTACGAAAAGTGAACACGTTTATTCTTTGATTTCTGTATAAATTACTCTTTATTATATATGACTTAAAACAAGTCTAGTTGTTATTGCTAAATATATAAAAGTTAAAGTGTTAGTTTCAACAGAAAGAAACACCAAAATAGGGTAAAATTAGCTGAATAAGCACAAATAAAACAATAAGATAAAGTAAAGCATTATGGGATGGTTTTTCTCTTGTATTTATTTTTTTTTTAATGTCAGTGTCGTTCAATGCAATGCGTTTGAGCTTTAAAAGCTTTCCCTACAAGAAGACTATAAAAGCTCATTTTTGCCCCGTTTCTAGCATTTCTAGCAAAAGCAAAGCAAATGTGGCACAAGAGGCCTCACAAGTGTCTTTTTTTTATACTTGCTCTATTTTTGATTAATGGTTTTATGTTAAGATCATTAAATTTACAGATTTCCAGTTTGGGCCTGGTCTATGAACATACAGTACATTATTAATACCAACTTTCTTTTTTTCGGCTTCTCCCATTAGGGGTCGCCACAGCGGATCATCCGTATTCATGTTTTTACGCTGGATGTCCTTCCTAACACAAGCCGCCCTATTTATCCGGGCTTGGGACCGGCACTAAGGCTTGTGCAACCCTAATGGCTGGGGTTGGTTCCCTAACCAGAGATCGAACCCGGGCCTCAGCGGTGAGAGCGCTGCATTCTAACCACTAGACCACCAGGGATCACCTGTACAGTACATTATTAATACATAAAAAAAATGATTAGATGATTCACTCGTAATGTAAAGCATCGCGTTTTGTGCCTTTTCAAAAAGTTGACTATTAGATGAGTCGAAATCAATGGGACTTTCTGTTTTTAAAATATGCAATAACACGTTCCCTGTGTTTATACAGTATACTTTATACAGTAAAGATCCCTCTAATGTCATCACTCAGCATGATCTGGGCTCGTGTAAAAAACGTGTTTGCATGAAGCGCTCGCTATAATAGTGCCAATGTTCCATTTCGAGACACCAAATGATAAAAATAGAGCTCTTGTTTGTCAGTCTAGTGGCGTGTGCATTAGCGCTGAGAGGCGTTAGGGACGTGACGATGTCAATATTTGAAATGATCACTTGTTCAAATGCAAAAAGAAAGAGTTTCGAGTAAAATCCTGTGTCATCCAGCTCGCTGTTGTCTTCAGCCAGGCATCGTAGCGGGGTGCAAACACTGAAACTTTGAAACCGACAGAAGTCTTCTCAAATCTTTATATTCATTTTTTTTTTATACAGCGTACTGTTTTGGCCTGTGATAGTAAAATCGGGCTGGGAATCCTAAAGCAGGCTACAGCATACAGCCGGCTTTAAAAGGGAAAAAAATAATAAAATAGGAATTGAATTTTTAAAAATATCCATCTCCAGAGCATGCACTTGCTGATCCACAGCAGGACCTTCCCCGCTGTCTCTTTCTTTCTTTGTTCCTTATTTGCTTTTGCTCTCTGCCTCTTTTGTTCTCTCTCTCTCTCTCTCTCTCTCTCTCTCTCTCTCTCTCTCTCTCTCTCTCTCTCTCTCTCTCTCTCTCTCTCTCTCTCTCTCTCTCTCTCTTCTCTCCCCACTCCTTGCTCATAAGTGAATAGTTATGTGATGAATAACCATTGGATACTTCTTTCTCTATAAATAAATCTTTCCCTGAGATTGGAATGTGGGCAATGAGAAAGTTTGTAGGGGTGACTCAGGGAGCTTGGAGTTGGATCGTCTCATTTGGTAATTGGCGTCGTTAAACAGGATGAAGAGGAGCTGCCGGGATTGACTGCGAATTAAATGGGAGAAGGAGGAGATCATCAAATCGGCCCTCATCTTATCAGGTGTGTCTGTTGATGGAGGGAGAAAGACAGGAGTGCCGTGTGTGTGTGTGTGTGTGTGTGTGTGTGCGTGTGTAAACATTTTCCTCCCCGAGGCTAAGTGGAAGAGCACAGGCATAAAAATCATGCAGGCTTGCTATCAGTGGTAGCTCATCAGGAGAGCACAAGCAGAAGGGCAATGAGGCCTGTAATTCAGCCGGCATGGTTCGGGCCCTGCAGACTGGGCTTTAGCGTGGTGGAGAGGCAAGTAGCTGAGGACGGGACAACTAGCAGGTGTTTCACTTATAGAGACATCGATTCGACTCTCTAGAGAGCTGCAGCCACATTTGTATGACACACTCTTGGTGAAATGAACGTGGGAGAGTTGCAGTTTCTGTATAGTATCACACATCGAATCTGATGTCTCTGATGCATATGATGAGAGGCGTTGTGCTGAGGAGATGATAGTGCTTATGCATCTGTGCTGTAAGTTGTGCTATGAGGTGGCTATCATGTGATTCCTTTCATACAGACCAGAATCACATGCTCACTGAAAATTGGAGATTGAATAACAAGCACAAAAAACATATATAGTGTATAGACAAATGTATTAGGGGGAACACAATTTTTTTAGAAGAGTGGAAATCATTATAGCTTCAAATTTGGGCAATACCCGCATAATATAATGACATTACAACATTATGAGTGGTGAAGTGATTAACACTGATTATCTCCTCATTATGGCACCTGTTAGTGTGTGGGATTTATTAGGCAGCAAATTGCCTTTAAAGTTGATGTGTTTGAAGCAGGAAAAATGGGCAAGCGTATGGATTTGAGTTTGACAAAGGACCAAATTAGGATGACTAGACTACTGGGTCAAGGCATCTCCAAAAGCTCTTGTGGGGTTTTCCTGGTCTGCAGTGGTCAGTATCAGGTGGCCATAAAGTTATGCCTGGTTGGTGTTGGTGTTGGTGTCACATGTATGTTACAGCACAGCAAAACTCTTTGCATATCCCAGTGATGTGGGGTCAGAGTGCAGGGGCAGCCATAATACAGAGCCCCTGGAGCACAAAGGGGGTTTTGGGTTTGCGATACCCAGGCTTGAACCCCCAACCTTCTGATCAGTAACCCAGAATCTTAACCAATGAGTAAGCACATATGAATCCTATGGTCAGGTGTCCACAAACGTTTGTCTATGTATAGTGTACATTAGGAATATAATTACATGCACATAATGACAGAACACCCTTCAGGCTAAGAACTGATTGCTTGGATTCTAATTACTGCAACACTCTCACAGCTCATGAGCATTTTCTTAGTTTGATTACAAGCGCGACGGATGGAATTGTAATGCATTACAGGACTGAATTGAAACAGCTGCATGTATTAGTTCATGTACTGCATGTAAAAATAGATTCACTCTCACTCTTGTTCTATTGCTAGAGATACGGTATAAAGCCATTATACTGACCTGACTATACTGGCCATCGTTGCTGGGTGACATGTTAGCTGGTTACACAGTTTTACAGCTAAAGTTCTATGTTTCTTGAAACAGCTCCAGATGGCCAGATGGTTCGACCCCTTTTGCACCAAGTGCCATTTTTGCTCCACATCATTTGACAGAAATGAGGATGAGGAAAGTGGCCAAGCTGAGGGAAGCAGAGCAGCACCTCAGTCATGTTTAACAAGCCATTAAATATAAAGATACAGAACAGGTGTCTCCTCAGTGTCTGTCTATTTTTTTCCTCTTTTTTTTCACTAGATATAATTGTCTTGCTTAAATAAAAGGCCTAATCGGGAAAAAATATCCTGTATCTGCCTCTGGACAAGTACACAAATCTTCATTAAATTATCCACTGTATTTTTATTTTAAATTTTTATTATAGAACAACAAACAAGCATACAACAGATTAAGATAAAAAAAAAAAAAAAAACACGCTTGAAGGAGCCAAATATTTGTCTCAATACAGGCTAATTTATCACAGTCCTGTTGCCAGGGCAACCGCGGCTTTTTCGGTGTCATGTGAATGTTGGTCATTTTATAGCCATCAGTGACTTATAAAAGGCGAGGATTTAAAAGCGAGGCTTCCTGTGTGGTGATTATGGGCAAGCGGAAAGGAGTGTCTCCTAATCGCAGGCCGATGACGGCCAGCTGTGGAGCCAAAAGACGACACGCTCCGAATTTCGTCGCAATATTCACACGAAGTGCTCTTTTTTCTTTTAAATTGTGCTTATCAAAAGTGTCTTGTGTCTTGCGTGTGTTTGCGTGAGCAGGCGTGCGCTTGCCCGCCGGTTGCGGATGAATTTAAATGGCCCTGAAGCGAGCTGTGCTGCCGAGTAACACTTTCTCTTTGTGACAGGCTGGCTGGCTGCCTTGCAAATGCTCGGGGGTGGATGGAAGGGTTAGCAAAAGCACACACACACACACACACACACACACACACACACACACACACACACACACACACACACACACACACACTGTGCCACAGAGCTGTCATCTCGAGTTCATTGTATAGGAACTTGCAGGGTTTACATAACCGAATGATTCCAGATTGGCATAAAGGTGAAATAAGATACAGTCTTATGGAACAAGCGAAGCTGCACCTCTTTTCCTTAAACTGACCTGTCCATCTGTCTAACTGGAGCAGAATTTGTAGTACAATGCTGATAAACAACAGTAACAAATGGTTAAAAAAATGCACTGTACTTAACAGCCATACACAGCTTCGCTGAATTTTATCATTCAGTGTCAAAAAATTATAAATTAATGGATTGAGCATGCAATATCATATTAAGTGTAAAATGAATCGATATCATGATCATGCAGACAAAAATGTATATCGGCTTAGGGTTTCGCAATGGTAGAAGTTCACCAGGATGTAAGAAGAGAGATGGCTCTCTTGGTTGAATCTAATCTAGTTTTAAGTGAACGTATGAGTAGGATAGTCTTCACTCTGGTTTACATTATCCACAATTCAAAAGTCTTATACAAATTTACTCAGTACAAAATGTAGCTTTTTATTTATATATTTATTAATTTGACTAAACAACATGACCTTCAAAAAAGAAAAAAGGGGCAAGCATGTTGCTGACATATTTTTGTTGCAGAACATGTGTGAATACAGTGTAAGGAGAATTGTCTATAACCAAGTCAAGTCAAGTCAAGAAGCTTTTATTGTAATTTCAACCATATATAGCTGGCGTAGTACACAGTGAAATGAAACAACGTTCCTCCAGGACATTGGTGCTACATAGACAACATAAAGCTACATAACAGAAAACAAAGAGCTAAGGACTAGTAAGTGTCCTCGCCACATAAAGTGCATCGTGTGCAAACTGGCGCAAACAGTGCAAGACAGGCAGTGCAAAGACAACACAAGACAGTGTAGGACAAATACACAAAACACAAAATGTAAACAAACTGCTTTGAGCAAAAAAGCAATAGCAGCAGTCAAAAAAGATGTGCAAAAACTGCATGTAGTACATTTTGTTGTAATGAAGTGATATAATATGGGCATGGATGTGTGAAGTGAGTACGGTTGTGTGTTTGAGTCCGGGTTGTACAGATCAGTCACACAGTTGAGTGTGTGTGTGTGTGCTTGAGTTTTTAGTTTGGTTCACTTATAAGAACAATGTTCATAACATCTCCTGGATTGGCAAAAGAAAAGCAAAAAACAGGATGCACCAGTTCTTAAAGGTGGATGTACTCAAACTGTACAGCATGGAAGCTCATGTCTATCAACTGAGCTGTGCTAATAGCTTCCTTACACACAGGCTGCTGAGACAACAGTGCTATTTGAAAGATATTTCAAGGATAATGATGATGAATCAGGACTTGAACATGGTGCAGATAGGTGTAAAAACAAGTTTGATAACGATGTTCGAGGTGCAGCACGAAAGCAGTAAGGATTTTTTTGACATTTTATTTACATTTAAAGGGCAATAAAAAACATTCTATGTTACCTGTATGGTGTGTCTGTTACATTTTCCCTTTACTGGAACTCAAACCTGTTCCAGCATGACAGCTCCATGAAGATATGCTTTACATGGGTTAGAGTGGAAGATCTTGAATGGCCTGCTATAGAGCTCTGACTGCAGGTGGAGGTGATTATAACAGCAAACAGGGACTACAACTGCTGCTTACGAATCTTATAGCAAGGTGTCCACAAACTTTTGTCTATACAAACTATTCCCAGTGCAGTCTTATATATTGTAGGCTAAATATAAATGCTTAATCTAGAAGTCTATACAGCTTCTAATGTGTAGTATATAGCAGTGGCCCCCACCTTTTTGCACTGGAATAACGTCAGACAATATTTTCACAGACCGGCCTTTAAGGTGTGGCGGAAATATACAACAAAATAAAATGATACGACCGCCATTATTTTCTAAATAACTAAATATAATAATAAACGTAAATCCACTGTGTTGTTTTTTGCTAACTTGGGGGTTTTAGATTAGAGGTAATGTATTACGTGTTAGCGGCCGGAGCAGCCCCCTTATGAAGGTAGCGGATGGAGGTAAGACATGTGACCGAGGCATCATGACACGCATCAAGAGTGAGCCATAGACAGATGTGGCGGAGAGAATCCGGTAATTTTCCAAAATAAAACATCGTTCAGAATCAGATAAATAAATTAAACAGAAATAATGTAAGTTATGTATTCTTTCAGTGCGGCCCGGTACCAATTGACCCATGGACCGGTGGCGGTCCACGGCCAGGGGGTTGGGGACCACTGGTATGTAGTGTGTAGTGGTAGTAGTGGAAGGACAGTATTTGAAGAGCGTCAGAATCAAGAGAAGATTAGAAAACACCCTTACCTATCTAACAATTAACAGACTAGAGTATACATCCATTATTATAGTGATTTGTGTTTGTTTTTTTGTTTTTTCTTCATTTGGTTTAAACCAATTTTTTTTTGGGGAGCTTATTTTACTTTTTGCACTGCACCCCATCCCCCCTCCCACCCCAATTCCAAGGACAGTTTCACCTCCTTTGTCAGTTCAGCAAAAGTGGCCATTTGAGAAGATTACACACTCAACCGTTGCAGTCGTTTCGCAACCCAAATAACATCTGCGTTCGTTTGAAGGACGGGGGGTGTCATTTCTGAGGCAGCCTCGCATGTCGACGTACAACGCAACTTCGTGTAGGTCGTATTTTTACAGGAGCATTTAATTAATACATACAAGACATAGTGCACGAGCCTCAATGTGCGACAGAAGAGAACAAGACCTAATACGCATCTCTGTGATCTGTCTGCTACTGTATGTATGCTTTGTAAATATCATGGTAGTTTGCTAGCTGTCAATGGTGAAAACTTGCTGTTATGGTTCAGCTCATTGTTTTTTTTTATCATTGCAGAGATTGAAGAGGAGAAATTAGGATTAAAGGTGCTCTTTGTTGGGTTTGGCGGAATGTTTGCCTATGTCTCTTTGGTCTGTTGGTAAATGGGGCACTTTATTAGCACCAGTAGGTTAGTTTTGATTTGAAGCATACATAAAGAATTATACGGAGAAAAAAAAGAACGGACATATTTGGTAATGTTGGTCTGCTGTTGTAACACATCATTTTGATGTGCTCTGAGATACTTTTCTGCTCAATACAGTTGTTAAGAGATGTTTTTTTGTTTGTTGCACCAACTTTAAAGATTGTTGTGTGCGAACATTCTAGAAAATCAGCACTTTCTGAAAGACTCAAACTAGCCCTTCTGGCACCACCAAGCATGTCTGCATATATCATAGTCTGGACAATTGCATGAATTGATTAACGTCCACACATCAGTTTTAATTTGAGATTCATTAGGTGTAAACCTTTCATCTGACATGTCATTTGCTTGTCTAACAAAACATAAAAAAAAAAAATTCCTATTAAAGGATTCAAGAAGATGAAATGCTCCTTATGACCAAGAGCAGTTCACATATTTTCTCTTTTTTTTCTCTCAGACAGGTTATACCTGTGAGTGCTTTGCTGCTGTCGCTTTCCTTCAGACTAGGGGTGTAATAGGATCTTTTAATTGGGTTATGCTGTGTGACAGGCATTCTAGGATGAAAGTGTAATCTGCGGCTACTCTGTGCTAACATAAATCAGTTTTGCATGGTTATCCTTGAAGACACTGCTTGTGTGCTCCTCTCTCCGTGGCGTCGCCCTGGTTAGCATTCGAAGTTGGACGAGCGTTGACAAAATTTTAAATTGACACACACAAAAAAAAAAAACTCTCATAAATAAAAGAGTCTGTATTTTCCGTATTGCTGGTGTACATCAAGGGAACATCTTTTCTACACTACGATTGGACTTGAAAGCCTTTAAAGCTTTACTCTGAAAGCTACTTAAAGGCGAACCACTTACATGGTTGAAAGATGTATACCAAAGGTACAAAAGATCCGTCAAGTCACAAAGGATGTTACGTTCATGTTTGTAAAAAAAATAAATAATAATAATTAGTAAAACCTACATAAAGCAGCTTTTTATTACTCAGTAAATATGGGTCAGTGAAGTGTTTTTGACAAGGCAGCACATTTCCTGTTCTCTGCTTATTCATCACCATTCAAGACCTTTTAGCCTACAAAAACCACACAGTGTAGATATTTCAAGGCACTGGCTGGTGACATTGAAGCTAAAAGCATTGCTAAATTTGCCACTTGAGTGACAGAGCATCAGCAGTCATGGAGTTGAATTACGAACACAGTTGAGTACCTCCTTGAGAAATAGTTTGGAAACCTATGTTGCGTTATCATGGCCTATTGCATTGTAGCAGTAGTATCATTGACCTTTGAGCAACTTGACCTGTTTATCAGAATATGTTAAGATTGAAATACATTTTTTTTTTCATACAAGGTTTAAAGCCTACCTGGTTTGTCAAGAAGCCTAATTAGGAGGCAGTGGGTGGTCTGTGTGAGGACTGCGCCACAAGCTTGTGACATTTTACTCCAGCCTGCTGAAAGGAAGGAGGAATCAGAATAACAAGGCAGAAATTAAAAACTAATTTGTTTATCATGCCGGCTCTTATCAAAGCCACACCAAATATCAGGCATGATAAATTGGTTCCTCTGTATCTTTGTGTATGTGATTGACGGTGGGAAGAATCATAATAAATGGAAATGAAGTCCAGGAGAGATCACAGGCAATGGTTTTCCCAATCCTGCCAGTCAGAACATGCAAGAAAGGAAGCTGTCTGCAAGTATAATTCTACATCTAAGCTATATTAGACTCATTGTGCCTGGGCTGGCTGTATGATATCTCCTGGACTGATTTTTTCTTTTCACCTCAGGCCAATTAAATGCAAGACAGCATTGTGGTAGGAAGTTAGTACTTTAGGGTAAAGGAGGTTGTCTGGAATTAGATGAAGAGCGAGATGAGGCCTGACATACAGCCTCTTCAATTTCGCTCAACACAAATAGCTTTGGGGGAGCCATAATCATCTTCGGTTGTGTCCATTAAGATTTGAGATGGAGTACTAATATGATGCTATTATGCAGAAAGGATGAAAAATGCTTCCCCTTTTTCAAAAAAAAAAAAAGAGATGAAAGAAAAATCTGGTCAGAGATGCTCGGCATCCCGCAAGTGTTTTTTCCCCGTTTGGAACTCAGGTGTGTTCCGAAAGCGAAATTAATTGGCGTAATAGGCTGTATATCACAAAAATAAGTTACACAGATCTGATAGTGACCTCCCCAGATTTAAAGCTGCGTAGAATAAATACGGACTAAGGAGTGCAATTTTCATTTTCATTAAGCAGCACTTTTAGAGGCACCCAGCCAACCGCCGTGGGGATAGACAGCGCATTTCTGGAGTAGTAGCAAAGTAAATGAAGCTACCTCGCATGCCCTCACTTACTCACTCACTCAAGCTCCGTGTTCAGTTCACTTAGTCTGAGGTCCTTTGATAAATTCATGCAGTTCATCTACAGTATATAGATGCATTCGTTAGATATTCTGGGTATGAATTCCACTCATGAAACGATGTATATATTAAAACTTCACACTCATCTTTATTCATCTTTATCTTTGTCCACCCAGTAGGGCAACTTTGTCGTCTTTGGCCAAAGCCTTTTCAATGCATTATAGTTTGCACACTGTTTGAGATATACTAGGACATTTTGGGCTTTTTTTGTGGTTACCAAACTTGCTGCTTGAGTAGACATGCACCTTGTTTCCTTTTCTTTTTTACTCGTAATCCAATTACCCAGCTAACAAACAAATGCATTTAGCCAACCATATCAGGCCTGAAGGGGCATCTCTAATTGTCCAGGATCCCAAGCAATTGATCATTGGTTACTAATTCTCCTAAAACGGGAAATCAAGCCGGATGTACTCTGTATCCCTATTTAATACTTTGTATAGTCTGTTTTTGTCTTGTCTTGTCTGTTTTGTCTTGTATAGTCCAAGCTGAATGTATAGTGTTATTTATGTCTGTACTTTGAGAGTCACTAACAGCTGGAACCAAATTCCGTGTGTGTGCCAACAAACCTGGTTCTGAATACGCAATGTTGGTTCATTGCAGAACACTACGCACATATTCACCCAAATGGGCAATTTACATTACTTATAGCACCTAGATGAATGATTTTAGAAATGGGAGGAAACCGGAAAACCTGAAGGGACACTTCTGCAAGTTTGCTTAATTCATCTCAGGCAGTAATCTACTCTCATGACTGAATTTAGGAACCTGGAGTTGTGAGGTGGCAAAGCAACCTGCTGATCCATCATGCCTCTATGCCACCACCTCGTCAAAAACAATAATACACTTACTAGAACGAGTACCACAGGTGTTTTGTTTTATTTTCTTTATGGGTTAAAAGTTAAGCTAGCCATCTGCCAACACCTTTTTTTATCAGACGTAATTAATTTTATCCTGCAACCTTGATCCATTTGCCTAACCGTATGCCATTTTCTTCTCCCTCGCAGCAGTCAAACTTTTTCACATCGTGCAACGTGTAGTGAAAGGGGATATGGTGACATTAAAAGCACCTCACAACTGGCACCTCAATTACCAAGACCTCGGGTGGTGCGACTAAAAATTGGGAAACGCTGCTGTCAAAGAATACTGGAAAGACACTCTGAAAGGATTCGCCTCAGTCAAATGACAAGAACCGGCAGACTAGACATGCAAGTGGAGCAGAAACTCTAAAGGCATTTCCATCTCTTCTGAAGAAAAGCGTTTATAGATTGTTAAGTGTCTAGTGCTTGTGTATTCTGTGAAGATTTCTTTGAGTTACACAGAGAGCAGTCTATGATCATGATGTATTATATACTATACTATAGTACAGTACTTCAAGCAGGTTCGGGTGCGTGTATATGCGTGTGTGTCCAGAGCTGTTTATATACTATAAGCCCAGTGTTGATTCTTATCATACAATGGAACAAATAATTTACATTTTACGAAGGTTTTTTTCAACTCCAGAAAATGTTACTTTTTCCATTCGATTTCATTAAAAAGTAATTAGATGTCCACAACATGCCCTTATTACCACCTCACAACAGCTATGAACAGATGTTTATCGTGATAATCTTTCAGGGGGAAAAAAAACCCCTACAGTTTTCTCCTCTGACTGTTCCGACCACTCGCACCGTACACTCTTTCTCTTCTCAGTATCAACGATTATGTTTTTCTTTTCTAAATGTCATGTTAGTGAAGGTCAGGAAGTCCAAAAGGCCATGCATACAAGAAGTAAAGCAACTCTTTCTTTTTTTTTTTTTGTTTCTAACCAAAAATTGTGTATTTTCCAACACATTATATTCTCGCTCACGGTTCGTCAGCGACATTTAATGTCACATTAATCAGAAATCCAGTTTAGTTACAAACTTTGCAAACAGCACAGCTCATCTAGTCTGCAAGCTACAAGATGGCGTTATGGGTAATGCAGGAAACCAAAAAAAAAAAAAAAAAAAGCAGCCCATCGAGTCAATGAAAGTCATTATAGAATTTCATTATAAACAGAATCTAGGAAGTTAGTAAAATTATTAATATGCAGATTGATGTGCCAATTTTAATTATGCTTCTGCCCAAAGGAAAAACAATAATCTACATTTTGGTATTAATATGGAAACTAGGGATATATTCCGGAAATATTTGCTCTATTTCTCTGCTTGTTGTTAATATAAGGCAGCAGACACATAGCAGAATGATGAATTAAAAGACAAGGAGCTGTGCATCCATCAACATGAAGGATCCGGTGGCCATAACAAACGATCGTCATGGTCATGATCAACCGCACACTGACAGGGGTCCTATTCAGCAATATCAGCCACAGTGAATCAGGCAATGGCGTGCATATATGCTAATGATGAGCCTTCTCTGTCTGTAACTCTCCAAGGTGGATGAGTATCGACAGAATGCTTTGCTGTGGGGAAGAATGAGATCGACCGTCATAATTATTCTGCACGGCCTTTGCCGAGTTCCGAATGGCGGAAGCCCCTGAATTATTGGAATGTGCATTTTTATGATGGAGGTAATACACAATCTCATTTCTGTTTTGAAGATGAAATATATAATGGCTTGCACATTGGCCCAGGTTTGCCATCAACAACAACAACAAAAAAAATAAAAAAACACTAAACTAAAAGTGTGGGGGAGGCGGTCAGAACCGAGAATAAGAGCGCAACGGAGTGTATTGGCAAAAATGCTGACTTTGCCTCCATCAAGACCTCTGTGTTTTTGCTTCAGGGGAAAGTCATTTTACTTTCTTTAAGGGCAGTAATAATAAGGTGTTCCAGTTGTCATATCATTTTTTTTCCATCTTTCATACAATTTTATGTTTTTTTTTTCCCTCCAATATATCGTAAAAGGTCAAATTCAAATGAGCGAATCGAGAGTTGAAAGTTTTTGTACTTTCAAATCAATTGGGAGAAGAAATACTTTGGCTTTATATTTAAAATAGTCTGAGGTAATTTGACATTGCAGTACTTTTCTCAGTCAGAGGCCTTACGTTTATTAACCTCTCCTCATAGTGCCAAACTCAGTAGGTTAGAACGAATAAACCATAAAATTTTCTTCACAGGAGATAAGAAGATAAATGATATTCCTACACTGGTGAGGGCTGGAACTGATAAAATTTTTATATAAGGAGACTGATAGCTCCATACCTGGTATTGGTCTCTTTATACCACCTAGGTACGGACGTCTAGGCAACTATGCTGGCTTTAAATGTACACTTTTAAGATGATGAGTAAAGCAAATAACCATTTTTTGTAACAATTATGAGCAAAAAAGCCTTAACATTCTGTGTATGAAATATACAGGATACATACCGTATTTTTCGGACTATAAGCCGGTACTTTTTCCCCACGTTTTGAACCCCGCGGCTTAAACAACGAAGCGGCTTATTTATGAATTTTTCCTGGGTTTTTCCCGAAAAACTCCCGAGAGAAATAGTTGTGAAAGGAAGGAGGAAGACAGTGAGCAATGACTTACTTGGTCGGCTACTGTTTAGATACAAGCCATTGTAAAGCGTTAAGTCAGGGTGAAGGGAGAGCTCACTAACTTGCTAACTGTTGCTAAGTTGCAACAGAAATCATATAAGCACAGACAGGTTTCCAAAACTCGTGCTTTTTTATTTTTCTTGGCAACAGCGTTACGGGTTAGTCAAAGAAACTTCGAAATGAGCATCAGAAAATAATAAGGAAATAATCCTCGTCTTGAACACACGCAGTAATACCGGAAAAAATGCTGTGCCAGGCTATTCCCAAAATACCGCTATGCTCCTAAAGGAAGCGCAATATATTTCACCCGTTACACCGTGTGTAACGTGTCTTTCGTTACAGCCTGTGTAAAGTACATTAGTGTAGACATAATAATAAGTCTATAAGTGCGGCTTATAGACAGGTGTGGCTTATTTATGTTAAAAATAAAAATATTTGTAAAATTCAGTGGGCTTATATATGGGTGCGCTTTATAGTCCGGAAATTACGGTAGCTAGTCTACCCAACCCAGGTCAATTTAATAAGACTAAAATGCTTTAAGATGAAATCTGATGCCTTGATGTACAGGATACAATATCATGATACACTGCATCAGTGAAAGTCAAGGAGAATAAGTTAGTGTGTATGTATTTGAAATCGCAGCCAATAGTGGTTAAATACAAATGAACAAACGAATACATCCTCAAAACGTTGTTTGCAATTGTTTATTGTTGAGTTTTGCTTGGATTTAAGTTAAACGCTGAACTTGCTGGGGATTAATCTTTTGTTTAATCAATTGTTTCATCTAGCGTGACATTTTACTTAAATACTAGGCATTTATTGCACTGGATACTGTACTTATCTTTTTTTTTTTTTTTTTTATAAAATGCAGCTAGACATTAGACCTCTGTGATATATTTACTTGCTTTTCATTCACTTGCATTTTTTGGGACTTTTTCTTTTCAGAAATATCTTTAACAATTCTTATCTTTACTTGATAGCGCCGAAGGGGTTTTTCTGGGGACCGATTTTTGCTTCCAAACCCTATTAGTGCCTTTCAGCATTAAGGAACTCATTCCTCTCTTTGTCTGTAAGGAATTGCATGCAATATAGCTGCATACAGTTTTCATGTTAGCAAGCAGTTTAAAATAATGCCGGGTTACCGGGCTGGCATCCAGTGGCCTATAACGGAAAGGTTAACCATATAGTGTTATAAAGACCTCTCAACTTAGTTCATTCAGATTGTGTGCCTGCGAGCCAAAAAAATGACACAACAGATGAATTTGCCCGTTTATTTAAACCGACTTTCCATTTCCATTTGCGGGGCAACAAACATCACCTGAGTGCTGATGATCAGCAATAGTCAGACCCTGTTCATCCTCCAATCTGTGACCTACAAAATGGAGGGCAGAACTAGAGAGATTTCGTTGCCTCTCTATGTCCTGTTGGGGTGGCCGAAATGATGAATGTAGTGAAACCTCTCCCGGAGGAATTCCATTCCTACTGAAATTGTCAAGCTGCTGTTTGGTGCATTTGCTAAAGCTGCAACCTATGTTTAACCCTACAGCATATGAGTGCTACACCTCCTGACCCCAAAAGAACAATCTGGAGATCAAGCATAATACCTCCTTACCACCCCCCCTCTTTATTCTGTCTCTTGGTTCAAAGCTTTGGCTAAGCCATTTGTAACCCAGTTTAAAAAACATACGCTCTGTGAGCAGAAGACTGTCACACCCCCTGAGCCCCAAAAAGCAGTTTAGAAGCCTTATCTCAAGCAGTACAGTTAAACACAGTCATTGGTTTAAAATGCTTCCTGTCTACAGATGGTCAAAAATATCCTATCAAATCACAGACTGTTATTTTGGCTTATAGGAGTTTTGTGCATTCAGACGTTTTTCTGCTTACCTCAGTTGTATAAAGTGATTATTTAAATTACAGTACCCTCCCTTAAAACAATGATTATGATGCCAGAGTCTACGGTATTTTCTTTTTCCCTTTTCTGATCTTTGAACTTTGCAAACATTAAGCTCTTGTATGTGTGTTGCTGGATTATGATTGGTTGATTGGATAACTGCTTAAATGTGTACATCTAAATGCGCTTGTAATGAAGTGAAAGGTGAATGTATATCTCACTAATATATTGGTATAAAAGCTTTACCGCATAACAGCTCCTGATCTTGGGGTACTATATGTGTTGCTCTCACCATGTCTTAATGGGTTTCTTCTGGATTTTCCAACATCTTCCATGTCCAAAAAAAAAAAAATGTCATTACATAGATTGGCTTCATTTCCTGTAGGTGTGAATGGATATGTGCATAATGGCCTGCAATGGTTCCTAAGACAGACTCCAAATCCACACTGACCAGGATGTTTTTTCGTGGATGAATAAGACTGTATTAAAAGCATAAGGCATGTTTGACACAAATTTCTAGCTTGTGTACATCCAGTCAGATGCTTTTCTCTTTTTTTTTTTTTGAAAGCAAAAACTGTCATTGGCCATATATTCTATCTGTCTATCTATCTATCTATCTATCTATCTATCTATCTATCTATCTATCTATCTATCTATCTATCTGTCTGTCTGTCTGTCTGTCTGTCTGTCTGTCTGTCTGTCTGTCTGTCTGTCTGTCTGTCTGTCTGTCTGTCTGTCTGTCTGTCTGTCTGTCTGTCTGTCTGTCTGTCTGTCTGTCTGTCTGTCTGTGAGCCAAGCACTAAAGATGCATAGCCACCATCAATGAAAGTGAATTATCTTTATTCTCAAAAACAGGGATCAACTATAATAATACGTAACCCATTTTACACATTTACAGTAGCATATGATCGTGCATTGGCAACCTTTGTACATATGTACTTTTATAATTAGTACAAAAATATTTTTTTTGTATATTAATTACACCTGATTCAAGAAGGGCTGTCAGTTTTTGTGGTATACCGAATGTTTTTGTCCGTAGGCTATACAAGTACATAAATCATTTTTAAATTTTGAAAGTCATGTTGGATATCAATAAGCAAAAATGTAAAGTCCTTTTTCTGTCAATACTGTCGGCGTAATAATCCAGATCACAGCTCTCTTACAGCATGTTGCTCTCCTATTGGTACAGAGTGTCCTAGTCAAACACACAACAAACTCGTCTTGAGTATACTCATGACTGTGTGCTCATGAGTGCTTTCTTTTTTTCCATTTAGTTCTTTTGTCACTTGAAGTAGACAGCCACTATTACTCTCTATCTCTCGCTCTCTTTCTCTCTTACACACACACACACACACACACACACACACACACACACACACACACACACACACACACACACACACACACACACACACACACACACACACACACACACACACCATGCTCCTTGTCCTTCTATACAAGCTCATCTTTATTGTTCTTTCTTGCTTGAGAGGTGTTTCAAAAGCTGTAACCTTGGTTTAATTCATGGCCGTCCATCTCATTTTAACTAACAGGCCACATTATGTTTAATGCAATGTCAAGTAGGCTGGACGAAAAAAAAAAAAAAAAAACCTTTTTAGAGAAGAGTAACATGCCATCATTAACATGAATTATGGGCATTAATCTGAAATCTGCACTTCGAACACACAGGTGGATTGACCTTATTGAGCATTTGAGCTACAAAGCAAAAATAAGCTGCAATTCATGATCAAGAAATTTGTATTAAGTATAAAAGTATTCACCATTTTTTTACATTTTCTTAGCATTTTGTAGCATTAAAACCCCCATATGAAGTCCACTTGATTAAGCATCAGTGGGTTTCATTCAGGAAATGCCATATATGTTGACTGCTATATTTTGCTCTCTAGTCGAATATTCTGTTACCCCTGTTACCTATTTATCATGCTGGTCCAGGCCCATCAGCTGCCTATATGACATGCCATGGTTTTACCCTACACCCTCTCAACCCTACCATTCTCTCTTTTCTTTCCAAGTGTGTTCCACTCAGCCTGCCCTCAGCATTCACCCTCACTTGCCCAGCGCTTGTGAAATTGCATAACTGCGCTTGTTATCTCATTAAAACCCTCGTCAGGACCTTTTAACGATGGGCTCAACGGATGCATTGACCCGGCGGTGTTGCTATGCTGATGCCGCTCCATCCAGCACTGCAGTGTTGTGCATGAGCATCCATCCTAATCTCTCACAGATAAAGAAATTGTCAGATTATGTTTGCATGAAGTTAATTCAAGGAACTGCCTTGTTTCTTCATCCATCCATCCTGATCATAATGGCGTGATTCTAGTCATTTGTTTTGGTTTAGTATAAAAAATAAAAAAATGGATATGACAGATTTTTTTCTTACTTTCTCTTTTTTTGTCTCTATTGTCTTATAATCAGGCCTTTTACTTTTACCTAAATCTTAAACATTGTACTTAAAAAATCGCCATGGAGAACTTACAGTCCAGTTAGCGAAAATGTCAGATCGTGTTTGTAAGGGCTATAAGATGGGCAGACTCAAGTGTGTGATGGGGACAGAGTGGGTTGTGTGTGAAGTTCAGCTCACATTTTATGGCTTCCAAGCGCTGCGGATTGATGGAGGAGACTGAGGATGGTTTGTGTGCGAGAGTGTGTTGGAGTGGATGATGGCAGCTGGAGCGGTTGTGCTGCGCCAGGAGAATGGACCTCTGTTTGTGTGTTTGGCTACTTGGGAGGGCCAGTGGTATAATGGCAGGCATCTGCAGGGCCGCCATTACTGCGGCCCATCGCTCCATCCCGATCCGCCTATTTTCAAAGCAAATTAGCCGCCGGCTCCGCACACCACCGATTGCCCTCACCGCCCACCAACGCAGCCTTAAATGTCAGCGTGTTTAAGAGACTGGGAATACGCTTTGTCTGTTTAGCCTGCCAGTCAAAGCATTCTGATGTTGTTTAAGTAAAAAAAAAAAAAAAAGACTATGTGCATATTCATTCAGTGTGGAGAAAATTATTTCTATGTGTATATAAATAAAGTATTAGACTTGTTCAGATAATTACACATGCCTATTTGTCCTGCTTCCCACAACTTTAGAACTGACTGTACATTCCTGACAAATATATTCATATATCCCACTGCTTAACAGGTGCCATTGTAACAAGATCATCATGTTATTCACTTCTCCTCTCAGTGCTGTTTATGTTATGGCTGATTTTTTTTTTTCCTCCTTTAGAAGGGTTTATAAAGATTTCACTGCTCATCTCGTCTGTGCATGTATTTTGCATATAAATGCTGTGTGGTGTGTGTGTGTGTGTGTGTGTGTGTGTGTGTGTGTGTGTGTGTGTGTGTGTGTGTGTGTGTGTGTGTATGTGTGTTTGTGGAAGGGGGGATAAGGGGAATTGGGGGGCGGTTGTGGTTGGCATGCTGACAGTTCTTGTGCATGACCAGCAGAGGGAGTAAAACTCAGAGAGTCCATTGACACAGCTTTCGACAAGCTCAGATCCAAACACACACTCACTCCTAAGTCCAGATCTCACACTTGACACATTAGGGACAGGCAGGAAATCAGGTCTGCATTTACTAATGTATGAGCACTATTAATAAAGATAAACAAGCCGTGATCTGTTTTCAGGATGATAAAAGGAAGGCAGGTGAGGAAATGTATTTTCCACAGCATTTTAATGCACTTTATGGACTTTGGGACACCTGAATCTTCAGGGCGTTTGTGGTTCTTGCCCAAAATATTCAGACATCGTTTAAGGCATACAATTGTGTAGGATGTCTTTGGAGGTGGTAGCATTGAATTTTCCCTTCCCAACTATGAGACCCAAACCTGTTCTATCATGACAATGCCCCTGTGCACAAAGCTCCAGCTCCATGAAGATATGCTTTACATGAGTTGGAGTGGAAGATCTTGAGTGACCTGCTATAGAGCTCTGACCTCAATGCTATTGAACACCTTTGAAATCAATTAGAAAGCTAACTACACCCCAGGCCTCCTCACCCTACATCAGTACCTGACTTTACTATCACCCTTGTGGCTGAATGAGCAGAAATTTACACAAGCACACTCCAAAATCTAGTGGAACATCTTTCAAGAAGAGTTAATATATCAGCATATGAATCTTATGGTCGGGTGTTCACCAAGTTCTGTCCATATAATGTAAATAAATGCTTCCTAGTTTAATGTGATATTCATTAAGTTATAGTTATAGTTCATAGTTATAACATCAGCTATTTTCATCACCACTCCTGATTGTGTTTTAATTCCATACTTAACAGATTTAGACCTTGATGCAATCTATAAAAATTTTTTGCAAAGAAAAAGTGGAGAAATTGATATGAAGCTCTTTTTATATTATACCGTATTTTTCGGACTATAAGCCGCTACTTTTTTCCCAAGATTTTGAACCCCGCGGCTTAAACAACAAAGCGGGTAATTTATGAATTTTTCCTGGGTTTTTCCCGGTTTCACAAACTTCAAGCCAAAAAACTGAGTGACAAAACATTAGACCAATTAAATTTCCGAACGGAAACGAAAAAACGCACCTCACCTGTGTTCTGAGCTGCACGGCATCGGGAGAAAAAACGTTTTTTTTAAACGCACGATGATGCCACAAGATAAACTCCTGAGAGAAATAGTTGTGAAAGGAAGGAGGAAGACAGTGAACAATGACTTACTTGGTTGGCTACTGTTTAGATACAAGCCGTTGTAACGCGTTGAGTCTGGGTAAAGGGAGAGCTCGCTAACGGTTGCAACAGAAATCATATAAGCACAGACAGGTTTCCAAAACTTGTGCTTTTTAATTTTTCTTGGCAACAGCGTTACGGGTGAGTCAAAGAAACTTAGAAATGAGCATCAGAAAATAATAAGGACATAATCCTCGGTCTTGCACACATGCAGTAATACCGTCAAAATGCAGTGGCATGCTATTCCCAAAATACCGCTATGCTCCTAAAGGAAGCGCAACATATTTTACCCGTTACACCGTGTGTAACGTGTCTTTCGTTAAAGCCTGTGTAAAGTACATTAGTGTAGACATTAGTGTAGCTTATAGACAGGTGCGGCTTATATACAGTGAGGAAAATAAGTATTTGAACACCCTGCTATTTTGCAAGTTCTCCCACTTAGAAATCATGGAGGGGTCTGAAATTGTCATCGTAGGTGCATGTCCACTGTGAGAGACATAATCTAAAAAAATAAATCCAGAAATCACAAACTATTTATATATTTAAACTATTGTATGATACAGCTGCAAATAAGTATTTGAACACCTGTCTATCAGCTAGAATTCTGACCCTCAAAGACCTGTTAGTCTGCCTTTAAAATGTCCAACTCCACTACATTTATTATCCTAAATTAGATGCACCTGTTTGAGGTCGTTAGCTGCATAAAGACACCTGTCCACCCCATACAATCAGTAAAAATCCAACTACTAACATGGCCAAGACCAAAGAGCTGTCCAAAGACACTAGAGACAAAATTGTACACCTCCACAAGGCTGGAAAGGGCTACGGGGAAATTGCCAAGCAGCTGGGTGAAAAAAGGTCCACTGTTGGAGCAATCATTAGAAAATGGAAGAAGCTAAACATGACTGTCAATCTTAGAAAAAATAAATAAATAGAACTTTTGGGTCATTATTCCACTAAACTTGTTTGGAGGAAGAAGAATGATGAGTACCATCCCAAGAACACCATCCCTACTGTGAAGCATGGGGGTGGTAGCATCATGCTTTGGGGGTGTTTTTCTGCACATGGGACAGGGCGACTGCACTGTATTAAGGAGAGGATGACCGGGGCCATGTATTGCGAGATTTTGGGGAACAACCTCCTTCCCTCAGTTAGAGCATTGAAGATGGGTCGAGGCTGGGTCTTCCAACATGACAATGACCTGAAGCACACAGCCAGGATAACCAAGTAGTGGCTCTGTAAGAAGCATATCAAGGTTCTGGCGTTGCCTAGCCAGTCTCCAGACCTAAACCCAATAGAGAATCTTTGGATGGAGCTCAAACTCCGTGTTTCTCAGCGACAGGCCAGAAACCTGACTGATCTAGAGAAGATCTGTGTGGAGGAGTGGGCCAAAATCCCTCCTGCAGTGTGTGCAAACCTGGTGAAAAACTACAGGAAACGTTTGACCTCTGTAATTGCAAACAAAGGCTACTGTACCAAAAATTAACATTCACTTTCTCAGGTGTTCAAATACCTATTTGCAGCTGTATCATACAAATAAATAGTTAAATCATACATTGTGATTTCTGGATTTTTTTTTTAAGATTATGTCTCTCACAGTGGACATGAACCTACGATGACAATTTCAGACCCCTCCATGATTTCTAAGTGGGAGAACTTGCAAAATAGCAGGGTGTTCAAATACTTATTTTCCTCACTGTATGTTAAGAATAAAAATATTTGTAAAATTCAATGGGTGCGGCTTATATATGGGTGCGCTTAATAGTCCGGAAATTACGGTAATTACTATTGCAGTAAACAATGCTTAATTTATCACTTTTTTCCTGATACCTGTGTGAGCGTAGAGTGAGAGTGAAGAACTCTGAGACCGAGGCATGTCTAATTCATGGCTGCTCTTATATCAGAGGTGCACTGTTCCTCAGTTTAGCACATCAGAGCTTTCAGGAATTACGCTGTTCCTCAGCTCTATCACTCCTATCTTTAGCCTGCGCTGCCCAGAACAACACGCTTCAACAGATCCTTTTGATTAAAATGGACGGAAGAGAAAAGCGACGCTATCGTTGAGCTGCCCCCCCCCCCCCCCCCCCCCACACACACACACACACACACACCACCACCCCTTTCGCTTTTATCTAAAAAGCCTACAAACATCTTCTAACCGAGTGGCATCATTTATGTAATCTTTTTATAGCTGTGAGGTTTGAGAATGTAAGCTGATGGAGGCTGAGAAAACTTTGAAGAAGACAGAGGGTAAGAGACGATCAGGAGACATGCTGCATTCATATGTAGGCAGGTTTTGTCTTTTTTTTTTTGTCCATGTAAAGCTTTTTTTTCTTTTCAAGGAATAACGCAAATTTGGCATGTTGTGAATTGTGGGAAAATAATCAACACAAGGAAGAATCCACTCAAAATACAGAAATTGGCAGACATTTACATTTGTACTATTAATTGAAGGAAGTGGACTTTTTATCCAATGATAGTTACAATGATAAGCACCCTTGTTACAGCGAATCCTTCCGTTCTGACTTTTCCATCGAAGAAAACAGATACAGTTTAACGCTTACTCCTAAATCCTTACACACAAATAAATATCTCTTCCTTCACAACGTTCATAAAAGGAAATTGTTCCCACCAAGCACTATGAGCCCTCAGATTCAAACCAACATCTTCTGACCAATGAAATTCAAGAATTCATAGGTGATGTAATATAAATCGAGTTATTACCAGGTATTTTTTGGATGTAAAATGGCTTCTCTGTCTGCCTATTTAACAAAAAAAGCGAAGCAACAAAATCTGCTTTCCTTATTTCGATTCACTGGGAATTGGTTTGATGGAAAATCCCAGAAGGACAGCGCTGCAGTTCACTTTTCTTTTTAGAATTCTGCATATGTTTCACATCTCTCTCTCTCTCTCTCTCTCTCTCTCTCTCTCTCTCTCTCTCTCTCTCTCTCTCTCTCTCTCTCTCTCTCTCTCTCTCTCTCACCCTTTATTTCCTTCCTCCTCCTTTTTTCCCCTCCTTTCCAGTCCTACAGCATCATGTCAGCTTAATTATCTGTAGTTTCGTCTGGCTAATAGAATCCCGTGCCCAATTTCTGAGGAAGCAATGAGGCTGAACTAATCTGGATTTGATCAAATATGTGGATGTGCAGTCCACTCGAGTGACACAGTTTACATATCTGAAGCCTCTCTCTTTCTACAGTAAAGGTAAAAAAAATAATAATAAAAGGATGAGTCATTGGTAAAGAGGATAAAAGAATTTCCGGCATCATCGACTGGGAAAATGGAGCACCACAGTGCGATTATTAGGACGGAAAATTACCAGAGAGGCAGCCAGGAGACGTACAACAACAGTAAAGAGGGTGTAGGAATATCTGACAAGTACTGAGTGACAGCAATCACACACACCAACCCCCAACACACACACACACAATTTTCTGTACTTTTTCACCCCATGTGTATTACAGTCTGATTAGGCGAATTCTGAAAGTAAGTTTGGTGAAAAACGTTGCCACATCACTGAAAAAGGCAGCATACTGTACCCACAGTGCTGCTTGATGGCCACAGCTTTGTGCTTTCGTGTGGCATTTTTCAGCCAGCGCTGTTGCTTTGATCAAAGATTTAATCAAAGATATCATGAATAAATCCAAATACCAGTCAAAGCCTTCAGGTGTCTGCTAGTTATCTGAGGATAAAAAGGAATTTCACCTTTCAGTATGACAGTGACTTAAAGCATACATCCACATTAACAAAGGACCAGCTTAACCAAAAGTAGCTGAATGTTTCTGAATGACTTACAAAGAGCCCAGACTTTAATCCTTCTAAAACATAACCTAAAAATGCTCTGTGCACAGGAGACGCTGTTTACAGACAGTGGCATTGAGTAAAAGACAGGAAGTGGAGCTGGAGATAGCAGAGCTGAAGATGTTGAGGTTTTCGTTGGGAGTGACGAGGATGGACAGGATTAAAAACGAGTTTATTAGAGGGACAGCGCATGTAGGAAGTTTTGGAGACAAGGTGAGGGAGGTGTGATTGAGATGATTTGGACATGTGCAGAGGAGGGACATGGGGTATATCGGTAGAAGAATGCTGAGGATGGAGCTACCAGGAAGGAGGAAAAGAGGAAGGCCAAGAAGGAGGTTCATGGATGTGGTAAAGGAAGACATGCAGGTAGTTGGTGTGACAGAGGCGGATGTAGAGGACAGGGGGTTGTGGAGATGGATGATCCACTGTGGCGACCCCTAATGGGAGAAGCCGAAAGAAGAAGAAGAAGAAGATTTACTTCTTCCCCAAAACTGCTACCAATAAGTTAGAGGCACACACTTGTACACTATTGGGTGTCTTTGGATGTGGAAACATGAAATATTCTCTTAACTTGAACTAGGAGACAAAAACCTATTCTAACATGACAATGCTCTTGTCTACAAAGCCAGGACCATGAACATATGGTTAACATGGGTTGGAGTGGAAGATCTCCTGCTTTAGATTTCTGATCTCAACCCTATTGAATACTTTTGGGATTAATTGTAACTCTGACTTCTCCACAGGCCTCATCACACCACATTAGAACCTGACTTTACTAGCATTCTTGTGACTGAATGAGCACATCTTCCCATAAGAGTGAAGGATATTATAATACCAATAGGGAATGAATGTGGAAAGGGATGTTCAAAAAGCACTTACGAACCTTATAGTGAGGTGTCCATGAACGATTGTCCATATAGTGTAGTTTAGTGCAAATCTTTTCCCTAAAAAATAACATTCTGACTATATTTCCTTTCTTTTAACAATTGTAGAAAAATCGTCTGAACCGATCGTATTTTCAAGGTTTTGTCCAAGCTGATTGTATATTGTTATATTTTGAATGAGGAGCAAGACTGCATTTACTCTAATAATGCTGTTAAATTATTGTCTCATGTAGAAGAACATACTGGAAGTTAAATGGAATTGGTAAAGGAACAAAATTTGATGAAAGTGTTATTATTATTATTATTATTATTATTATTATTACCATCAGTTTTAGGAAGGACGTTAAATAAAGCTAATAATCTCTAGCTTTGTCCCACTAATATATGAGACTGATTTTCTACAACACAGATTAGAGTGGTTTGTCGAACTTGAATAAAACGTTTGGCTTTTTTTTTTTGTTTTTTTATCATTGTTTCAATGTATCTCCTTCAGCTTTGTGCAGTGCCGCTTAGCTGCATTCTTGTAACCGCATAATGCGTTTGCATTTCCTTTTGGATTGATCGAGTAGACCGAGGGGTGATAGGGTGGGAAATGCAGTGATGGATGGTCGTTATATCGAATATCATGTAGGAAGATTTATTTGTTCCTGCACGATCGTACACTACTGCTATGCCCAGTGACATTCATTCTGATTATATTCTATTATACAATGGTTAATTCCGGTCTACTGGTTTGATTGGTCAAGTGCTTATATTTCCTACTGCCACACAATAGTGATCCGAGCAGTATACATGTAAACTAATGACACGAAGCAGCAGTACTGCATGGCTTTGTTTTTTTTATATTCAACATGTCTTATTTTTTTTTATCTGTTCCAGATGATTAAATCGTTTTAATGGTAAATCGCTACCAGTTAAAAATCAATATTGCTTGCATAAAGTATGGCACTTAAAGGTTTGAGCCTTATAGCCTCACTCACTTTGCATTGCACACTAATGATTAAGGGAAGTTATTACATGTTGTTATTACAAGTATTTGATACAAAAAAAATTCAGGTTCATTTAACTGCTTGTGTTATGTGTACGTTGATTGGAAATATTTGTTCGTGTATTAAGGAATGTGTGACGTGTGTACTGCCCCACCAAGAGTAGTTTAGATCATGTGTGTCTTTTATCAATAGCATCGTTGCTTGAAGTTTTTTAAGAAATAAAATCACTGTTGATTCGCACAGTTGAACTATTGTGGTATGTGAAAGCTGTCTTTGAATGGTCCACAGTATGAAATTTACTTCCAGTCTAAATCAATGTGCCTAGAGTAATTCAAACTCGAGACGGGTTCAAACCCAGGACGTTGCTAAGAAACACTTAGAATGAGCTTTTCTTTATTTTCTTCTTTTTTCTTCTTTTTTTACCTTTCTCTTCACTTACTTTCTCGTCCATATTTTACCCTTCCTATCTTTCCTTACCTACCCTACCATTATCCTTGCTTTTTCTTTTTTTTTTGGTTTACTACAATATACAATACTACTCCCAGTTTAAGGTGTGTGTGTTTACCTAGTTTACATCTTCACATAAATGGTTGTGTGTGTATTCTTTGTATATTTAATGTGAAAGCAACAGTGAGCAAATCATAAATAATTGACTTTGCTTACCAGGAGAATGAACATTAATATCGGCTGAGGGACGTGAACATGGAAGTCTGTGTCTGTGATGCTTTATTACCAGCATTTTGATTGAACATGTGTTTCACATGTAGCACATGGCTGAAGATCAGAATGTTGATTTGATGTCGCATTAGATAGTGTACACTAATGAGTTATGTCTGGCTAGCACCTTGATTTTCTGTGTGTGCTTAAACCTGGGAAAGTGCTAGCTCAGTGCTGAAGGCTCTGGGTTACGGATCGTAAGGTCAGGGTTCAAGCACTGATCCTTAAGCAAGGCTCTTTGTGGTCCAGGGGTGCTGTATCATAGCATTATGATCTCAGCCTCCTAACTTTGCAGAGATATGTGAATAAAGAATTTCTGTGATGTAACGTATATGTGAGAAGAAAAACCTCTCTGTTTCTGCCTGAAATGAGTGTTAATAGATTAGATTTAACTTTATTGACATTGCACAAGTTATGGTAGAAGGCAACGTAGGCTGTTTCCTCCTGTTTTCATCTAGATGAACATAAACACAGTCACACCGTGCTAGGTTGTAGGTTCAACAACCATAAAGAAAAACTACCACCACACACAAAATGTGCTTGCTGCTGATTTTTTTAAACCTCGAAAAGTCGCAGTTGGTTATTCATTGTAAAATATATTATTCAATAAGTATGATGAATTATTATAGCTACATGGTTAGCAGAGTGAGGAATCCGAAACCTTCTAATGGAAAAGTTCAAGGCTCTACATTTATCAAACTGGATCTGAATGGATTTGTTCGTAAATCGTTGGTGGGAGAATTTCAAACAAGGAACTTGGTATTTGTGCAAACACCAAAAAAAAAAAAAAGGTGTGTGTCTAAATAGCATAATCGTTGAAAGATCAAATTCAGATCATGCCATTTGTATGTACTACTGCATATTTATATACAGATTATTTCAACCGCCCTGATTTGTTTCTTTTCATTTACCGTATCCATATCGGATACACAAAAGTGTTTTGTCAGTTCCTACAGAACCACCCCATCTGTAGCCAAGAAATGTTGACATATGTTATACACTACATGGACAAAAGTATTGTGACACGTGACTTTTCCAGCCATATGTGCTTCTTCCCCAAACTGTTACCACAAAGTTGAAGGTACACAATTATATAGGACTGTATCTGTAAACTCAAACCTGCTCCAGCATGACAATGCCCCTGTACACAAAGCCAGCTCCATGAAGATATGATTTAAATGGGTAGGAGTGTAAGATCTTGAGTGTCCTGCTATAGATCTTTGATCGCAAACCTATCGACCACCTCTGGGATGAATTGGAACGCAGACTGCACCCCAGGCCTCCTCATCCTACACATCATCCTAGTACCTGATTTTACTAATACCCTTCTGGCTTAATGAGCAGAAATCTCCACAATCCATATCTTCTCAAAACCATAAAGGTTACTATATCAGCAAATGGGGATTAAATGTGGAATGAGGTCATTAAAAAAGCAGATATGAACCTTATGGTCAGGTGTCCACAAATGTTGTCCAAATAGTGTATATTGAATATAGTCAAATATATAGTATTTAATATTAATATATAATCCGATAATAGGATTGAAAATAAGATTCAAAAATAGGGTTCATAATATTAGATTGGGCTTTATTGTCTTATTCATAGTTTTAATGTATAAAATAGTTTTTGTTTTTCACACTTTGCTTTTCTCAGAGTGATCAGTGAGTCACACGTGTTGGTGTACCATATCCCTGTTGGGTGTGAGAGATGTGGTGGCTAACAGATCTCCATGATGCAATGTGGCTTTTTATATAAAAGGGTACATGTAGGTTGTGTAGAAAGAAAGGTGAAGACAGTGGAGAAGAGAGAGCGAGAGAGAGAGAGAGAGAGAGAGAGAGAGAGAGAAAGAGAGAGAGAGCAGAAGAATGTGCAGTGGGTGACAGTTCTTCTCTGTCCTTAAATCTCTCAGACAGAATGAGAAAAATAAACAGGCAGGACCCAGCAAGCTCTTCTCACAGCAATACGGTGGCACAGTTAGAGTCAGAGTTTGCTGCAGCAAAAAAGACCGTCAGCACACAAGAGTGTGTGTGTGTGTGTGCGCGCAGATGAAACAGGAGACTGTGTTCACGTCAGTCTCAATCTTGCCTGAGACTAAAGCAGGTCGGACCGAAATCGCCTCATGATTTGTCTCCAAAATTCACACTGTTCCTTTTGCAGTTATTTAGGTCATATGGGGTGTGTGTGTGTGTGTGTGTATGTCTGTGTGTCTGTGTGTTTATGGAAATAATAGATTCGTTAGCTTTACCAACAATCTGTTGCACAGGTTTTTTTTTCTTTGTCCGTAGCGTGATTGTGTGAGAAAAAGAAAGAGTGACTTGATTAGAGGTTGTTGAGGCACAACTGTCTTGCTCCGTGTCTCGTGCTTCTAAAATTACCTCGGTTGACATTTGGAATAGGGCACACTTCAAGGCCTCGAACAATAGAAACAGTCAAATTGACAGTCTGCAGGGAGTCTTGACTGAACACATTAGCAGCATGGCAGCCCATTAGATGGGCGTGTGTCTGTGTTTGGGGTTGTAGGTTTGGGTGTGTGTGTGTGTGTGTGTGTGTGTGTGTGTGTGTGTGTGTGTGTGTGTGTGCGTGAGAGGTTCTGGATGTTTATTTGAATTGCAGGTTTGGTGATAGCGGGAGGTAGTGGCCACGGTGTATCTTGTTGTCAGTGCGTTACGACTGAGAGCGTAAATGTGTTCATTTATCATTAAAATCTCTGCAGAAACGCTGCCGTCACTTCCAGTCACTCGCGACTCCTAACTCTGAAGCAAAGCATATGTTATTCATGTAATGTTCAACAGAAACTGCTCTTTTTATTTCATTCAACCATTCATATCAACAGGAGTTAAGGGCCTTGCTCAGGGGCCTGCAAGCGGCAGCTTGGTGTGGCTGGGATTTGAACTCATGATCTTTAGATCCAACATTTTTTTATTATTATGTTTATATACCTTTGGTGAATGTTCACTTAATGCTCGATGTGGGTAGAAAGTGGGGGAAAAAAAATACTTTAATTCCTGTATATTTATGGTATATTTTTATCAGAATACTTTATTAATCCTCAACAATTTCCCTAAGGATTCTGATTCTGATTAATCTATTCAATTGCATCCATGGCAATTGAATTTCTGAGGTTTAAGTGTACTGCTTTAGCAGCTTGGTGGGGCTGGTATCAAAACTCATGAATTTCTGAGCCATCTTAGCCACTAAGGTTTTTTATTTACTTGTCTGTGGTACCTGACCAGGCAGCTACTAAGAAGGTTGGACAAATGAAATACAGTATTTACAATTATGGCATTTGGCAGACGCCCTTTTACAGAACGACTGACAGATATCTCCGTTATACAGCTGAGAAATTTAAAGGGGCCTTGCTAGCTGTGGCAGCTTGTTGGTGCTGGGATTTAGAAACATAATAATAAGTCCAACATCTTATCCACCGAGCTACCACTTCCACTAAGCTACCAGGACATTACAGAGCACTGACTTTTAGTCCTGTAAGTTTCGTATCATACTGCTTGATCATGAGAATTTTCTGTCTGATTTAATCTGTTCATTCATTCGTCGTCAGTGAACTGCTCAGAATCACCATGGTATTTTGAACCAGCTGGGCTCATTGAAAAATGTTGTGAATGTATATAACAACAACAAAATAAATGCAGTAGTTGGCACAATAGGTAAAATCTTTTTCCGAGATCAGCCAGGATTGGTCCGAATTCCTTTAGGATTGAGTAGGATTAGTTAGGGTTGTCCATGTTCACAAACATAAAGAACGAGCTTGAAAATGACATCTGGTATGCGCTACATATTGTATATATTAAGTGAAAATGTAGACGTGACAATTCAGGGTGGAATTTTTCCCTTTTCAGTTTTGAAAAACTTGCAAATATTCTTCTTTTGCAATGTCAGCCAAGGGCAAAAATAATCCCACATAAAATCCGTCGTCATAGTTCACAGTCGTGCCACCGACACGCAGAGTGACTCATAAACCTGCATTAATACCAGCTATCCTAGCAGACTGCATCCCCGCTTCATTGATGAGAAATCTGATTTGCTTCTTGCACTTCTGGAGCGTGTGTGTGTGTGTGTTGGGACAGCGTAGGGAGGGCAGGTTGGGTTGGTTGGATAGAGGGAGGCATGTTTACGTAGCAAGCAATCAGATTAATCCTCCTCATAGACAGCAAGCCCAAATATGTGTGTTGGTGTCATTGCGATTTAAAATGGAAATTACAGAAACAACTTCCAGCTGTTAAACTGTGAAATGGGTTTATCTAGTAACTTATTCATGCTCATTTGCATTTCCTCTCTCCCTCTCTTTCTCTCTCTCTTTCTCTCGCGCTCTATCACTCGCACTCTCTCGATCTCCAAATTAATTTATTGCAGCAAACAAGGGCAATTAAAGCAAGTGCAAAAGTATTTCACCATCTTTCCCCCTCGCTATCAGCAGAGCGCATACAAGTCAAATAGTTCTTTTTTTTTGGCCTTGCTGTCGAGATGCAACGTTTATTCTTTTACCTCGCAGGACTCTGCTGCGGTAGCGCATGCATGTCGTGGTCAAACATGCGCATACACTCGGGTACACAGTGATTTGTGGTGTGCGGCTCTGGCTGCAGGAGTGTGCCGAGGGCCGGACGAGCTGATTCAACACGGTGTCACTTCCTGTGAATGATGTGGTCCGCTGGCAGATGTCTGGCGCTGCAGCAGTGTGTATGTGCGTCCCTGTGTGTGCACCATCGTTAACACGTGCCACGCTAAAATTTCATCATCAAAATGGTATTTTATATGGGTAAGAAATTCTCTAGAGTATCTGCTCTGCATCACAAGTAGGAAAGTGAACTTGTGGGAATAATTCTATCTCTAGTTTATCCTATAGTCATACACCATGACATAAGGGGGATATTCACATTGTGAAACTGTCATTGTGCTTTAGCAGAAACATATGGTGGCTATGAGAGAGTGTGTGTGTGTGTGTGTGTGTGTGTGTGTGTGTGTGTGTGTGTATGTATATATATATATACACTGTATATATACATACAATATATATAATGTTCTCTGGGACCCCTCTGCTTTTATTTTACGTTCGTCAGCATGATCACCACATAAATTAAAATCTTCGTCTGTCCTCATGTTCTTCCACACACCCGCTCGGTCTCTCTCTCAAGGACCTGCAGCTCCACTTCCCCTCCTTGTTTCCAAGGGAACTGTTTCTAAGGTTACAAGTTTACATATTTTCTTCCTCTTCTCAGCAGTTGAAGGTGATCCCCCTTCCAGCAAAGAAAAAAAAAAAATCCTGATAGCATGTAGGTCTACACCGGTGTGTCCTGTATATACGCACAAAAAGGTCTTTTGATATCTGAAGGACCATAGAGGACACATCATTTAATATGGACGCAGTGTGACAGATCCTAGCGCCGTCCCCGAGTCTTCACAACTCCGGAACGAGATTCGCCCTCATCCCAGATTGAAGGCTTTCAGCCATTTTATGTGATTCTAATAGCCTTCTACATGTGTCAGGTTTGTTTAGTCCTTCATCTTGTAAGAAAGACTGATCATCATCACCAGTGTCCTCTCTGGATTGACCCACTGAGCGGCGCGAGCTGTTTACACCATTACGCTTTAAAAATAGAGCCTTTCAGAGGATGTTGTGCGAATAGGGGAGGCAAAGGGTATCGCAGCGTATCTTTTTTTCAGATAAATTTTGTGGTTAAATGGCCAGGGCCTTGACCGATGCACCTCACCCCAGCAGATTTGTCACTGATCGGCTTTTGGCTTGCTTTTAGTTAAAGAGTGTTGTGAGCTCCAAACAAAGCCGGAGGGGAAACAACATTTGTCCTGGAGGCTGATTAATTGCACATGGAGTTAATGGAAAACTCCTGTCAGTGCAGATGAATGGCCGGCTGTGTATGCGCAAAGTATGGCAGTGTGCACTTTCTCCATATTTACTCACATGTACAGTAGATCTCAAGAGAAACCAGCACGTGATTTTTCTGTCAGGTTTTTCTCTTTTTCTTTTTATTTGAAACGAGGCGTTTCAACTCGAAGTCTGAGAGCAGTAAAAATGCTTTTGCGTTCTTTAACCAAGCAATTTACGTTACAAATTATATTATTAACATAATCAGCGAAAAGTTAAATCTTAACAATATTAATTTGAATTTGGAAGGTTTTTTTTTTTTTTTTTTTTACATGACCTCATTTCGCTTTAATGGCAGTGCCCTTGAGCTGCCTCGGGCATTTCACGTTTGTGCAAAACCTTATGATCCATTTTAGATCAAATCCACCAGAGTGTCCTCTGAACACATGCTTCAGTGGAAGTGATTACACATGAGGAACAAAATCAGACCTTTGTAGAAAGTAGTTACCATGGACAATATTAAAGTATATGCTTACATTTAAATAGAAACCTAACATAGTACATCGCTTAAAATATTAAATAATAATAATATTTAGATGTCGGAAGTAACAAAGTACAAATCTATAGCAGATTTTTCTGGTATCAGTACTGTAAGGATGGTCAGATCTCTTCATGAGTTCAAACCCTGAGAACTGCCATGCAACTTCATGAGGCCAGACCCCGAGTACTGACATGCAACAAAACAATAAACCTTCAAATCTGAGGAGAAGATCTTTTTAATCTGAGGAGAGAAAGTCATTTGTTCAGCTGCCCTCTCACCCATCCTTGAGCCCTCTTTTTCTCTCCTAGGATATGGCCAGGTCATGGAAAGGTGACTTAGAAGTTCCTGGAATTTAAGCTACTCTACTTGCATATTATAATAATTACATTTTAGGAATGTATGAATTTTACCTTTACATGTTTGGTATCATTTTAAAGGTCTCAGTGTGATTGAAAAAATGATATCAGTCCCATATCAGTAAAACAGACCAAAAATAAAGATGTCAGGTTTGGGGAGAATTCTGTCCTACTAATGTGACAGTTGTACGGAGAAGATTTTTACCAGGTGGTAAAGGGTTTTACTTTAGGTGGTTATTTGCTTTTTAGGTCACCTCCTGTCCCAAAAAACTGTTTGCAAAGCTTTTATTGCTTTAAGTGTTTATGATGGTTTGGGTATATAAGGAGATTTAGCGAAACACTCTGGGAAGCATTCTGTAGTCAGAACTTCCCACAAAGTCTCTGTGTGTCTCTATTGCAGGTACAGTAACTCTTTAACAATTCTTTAGTAAACTACATTGCTAAACTATTTGGTTTTATGCTAATCATGTTGTGTAAATTTCTTCTATTATTTGTTTTAGATGTGACATTTGTTTATTGATTATTGCCTGGCAAAATAAATGTCAAATTCTTGATAAACTTTCCTGAAATCATTTATATCTAGTCGATTATGTAGCCTGATGTTTACGGTTATATCCTCTGACTAAGATTCAGACTCGCCAATTAGCCTCTATGAGCAGGTATCGCTAGCCGAGCACAAGGCTCTAAGCGACTCCGGGTCCATAATAAATGATTAATTGAGAAGACGGAATGCTTAGAATAATCTATTAAAATTAGAGATGAAATGCAACCAGTAAGGCGATCAGCTTGAATAATATATATTCAAGATAAATCTTTATTAAAAATTGTAGTCAGATTAGAGGTTAAAAATTGGATTAATGTAACAAATTGATATCCATTTTAGTAATTTTTTTACAGCAGCGCAAGAAAGACTAACACGCAGCATACCTTCACCCACGCCAGTGGATTCCGTCGTTGGGGCATTGGGTGGGTAAACCTACAGTACCTTACTATTTTTTTTTTTTACTTTTACACAATTGTATTTTTTTTTTACACAAATATCTGTACTTTCTACGTCTTACATTTCCAAACCAGACTCGTTACTTTAGTTTTAATCTATTTGGTGACATGATCCATATTGTTTCTTCTCATTGCGCCGCTTTCAGCCCATCAACATATTTCCTGTCTTCGCTCTGCTTTTTCAACCGACCACTGGTGTATCATTTCCTGGCTCTCACACACCACAGATGTAGGCTAGTTTACGAAGCAAACAATAAGCACGGCAGAAGGCAACAAGAAGTCTGGGGGTAATGTGGATGAGACAGAGGGAGTCAGTGATGTAAACAGAACAGAGAACAGAGACTTTCCTGATCATCATCATCATCTTTTCTCTGCTTGTGTTCTATATGGTGGTTGTTCAGCCTGAATACATTCATTAGGTAACAAAATGTACAATTATTTTATATTTATATATAGACTGGTGAATACCTCTATATGCTGTTTCTGCTATAAATTAGAAGACATGAGTGATCGACAATTATCGTATTTATACACCTGAGCAGTTGAGGGTTAAGGGCCTTGTCAAAGGGCTGATCAGGGGAAGCTTGATTTTTCTGGAATTTGAACTAATGACCTACCACTATCCCTCTTCAACATTTATGAATTTTTACAAATCTGTGCTTCGCTCTGTTTTCAGCTAAAGCAGCATCAGACTACACACTAATAATATCTGCCTGGTAGAAATGCAAATTCAGTGTTGCAGAAAGGACATTAGCTCTCAGTGCTTGTACAAACTTGTACACTCAAGCGGTTTGTTTGTGCAGGGTTAAGGGCCTTGCTCATGGGCCAAGCAGTGGTAGCTTGGCAAGGCTTTACAATTAAACACATGAGTTAATCAAGATCCAGTGTTGAAACTACTGATCCACCACTTCCCGGAACCATTTTCCTAAAAAAAAGGTTTGAGACAATCTAGCTAGCTAATGTTAGTCTTTCATTCTTTTCCTTTCGCTGAACCAGTAAGACTCGTATTTGAACTGTAGTAAATATTTGTTCCTTGATTTTATTTATGATCGACAATCGAGAGTTCAGTCAAATTGTTTAGGTTAATGTTTGTAAAGAATCAGTGCTGCTTTCATTTAAGTGTTGTTCAATAAGTGGTGTGCTCCAACCAATCCTATGCTCCTACACAGCCACCTAAACAGTCACATTCATCGTGAATGAGAACAATTTATTCGTTTAAAAGATTTGTTCAGAAGCATGGATTTTCAAACAAAATTCATAATGTCATTGCATGTGCTACTAAATCTCAGTCAGGAAAAACAGGAAGTGTTACAGGAAGTGTTAACGTCGTATGCAGATCGCTCTTTCGGTGATAAAAGCGTAGACTGGAATGCATTTCACACTGTTGCATTTCTGCTGTTATGCAGACATATATTGCTTATTTTGTGTTATTGTTTCATCGGACAATTTGTTTGACACTTTTCTTTAGGTGTTGATTTATTTATTCATTTAACTTCCTTGTTATTTTGGTCATATAAACAGCATTTTGTTTTTTTACTGTTCTGATGTTCGTATTTGCAAATAATCTACAAAATAAGTTTGTTTATCAGCAATGTATTTCTTACGCAGCAGTCGTAGCCACTTTATTGCTGTATTTAACATTATGGGTGTGCACTTATGTTCATTTTGTAGCATAATAAATATTATATTCTCATCTGCTTGACTGTAAATCTGAGCTTAATTTTCCAGATTGCATTTAAATATCAGTTGCAGAATGATTTTTTATTTGTTTTCTTTTGAATGTGGCTTTTTGTCACGTTTAACGGTATGGAGTAGCGATTTTTCCTATAAAAAGGTTAAGAAGCAATCATCAGATATAATATATAAAACATTATACAAAAAAAAGGATTTCAAATCAGAGTCATTACTAACAGTGAAAAGCTTCAAATGGAAAGTTTTATATATACAAACTTTGGAATCATAATCATATACTTAGCTTTCCGACTCTTAACTACATGAGCTTTGCTGTAATCGTTCTGTCATGCTTTTCTCTCTGATGCTGGTTTCTATTACCTTGGAAAAAATAGTCTAAACTTCAAACCCCAAAGAAATCTTTTTGTTCCCGCTAGGCCTTTGCACCTTCTTTTCTGCACCATGGCCAGTTTTCTTTTCTTGTCTTTTTTTATTATTACACATCAGGAATCTAAATGAGGGGTCTTTTCATGCTCAAACGCTTGTTTGCATAGTCGTCCTCGTTTGGGAAAAAATGAACATTTTCATTTGTAACAGTCAAAAGGAAAGATTATTCCAGCCTTTGGTGCAGAAAGCCATGGCACCTCTCTAATTCCACACATACATTTCTATTTAAGATCAGAGACAAAAGAATGCTGCAAAGGTAAAATGTGATAATTTTTTTTTTTGGTATCAAAGGATATGGTGGTCGTCTGTGGAGGGGTTCAGGGTCTTTTGTTAGCCCTTTGCAAGGTTCAACATTTTTTAATAAAAATGCCTATTGAACTTTGATGAGATTAGAGATCGCTTCAGCGTTTCACGTCTTATACCATCTCCCTTTCTTTTCTTTTTTTATCAATAGTCATACTATTGCAGTGATTTTTCTTTTTTACTCTTCCACACTGCAGCATTACACTAAACATTGTTCGGGGCACTTACCAACCTCTTACAACCTTTTACTATATATATATATATATATATATATATATATATATATATATATATATATATATATATACAGTGAGGAAAATAAGTATTTGAACACCCTGCTATTTTGCAAGTTCTCCCACTTAGAAATCATGGAGTGGTCTGAAATTGTCATCGTAGGTGCATGTCCACTGTGAGAGACATAATCTAAAAAAAAAAATCCAGAAATCACAATGTATGATTTTTAAACTATTTATTTGTATGATACAGCTGCAAATAAGTATTTGAACACCTGAGAAAGTCAATGTTAATATTTGGTACAGTAGCATTTGTTTGAGGTCAAACGTTTCCTGTAGTTTTTCACCAGGTTTGCACACACACTGCAGGAGGGATTTTGGCCCACTCCTCCACACAGATCTTCTCTAGATCAGTCAGGTTTCTGGCCTGTCGCTGAGAAACCACGGAGTTTGAGCTCCCCCCAAAGATTCTCTATTGGGTTTCGGTCTGGAGACTGGCTAGGCCACGCCAGAACCTTGATATGCTTCTTACAGAGCCACTCCTTGGTTATCCTGGCTGTGTGCTTCGGGTCATTGTCATGTTGGAAGACCCAGCCTCGACCCATCTTCAATGCTCTAACTGAGGGAAGGAGGTTGTTCCCCAAAATCTCGCAATACATGGCCCCGGTCATCCTCTCCTTAATACAGTGCAGTCGCCCTGTCCCATGTGCAGAAAAACCCCCAAAGCATGATGCTACCACCCCCATGCTTCACAGTAGGGATGGTGTTCTTGGGATGGTACTCATCATTCTTCTTCCTCCAAACACGTTTAGTGAAATTATGACCCAAAAGTTCTATTTTGGTCGCATCTGACCACATGACTTTCTCCCATGACTCCTCTGGATCATCCAAATGGTCATTGGCAAACTTAAGACGTGCCTGGACATATGCTGGTTTAAGCAGGGGAACCTTCCATGCCATGCATGATTTCAAACCATGACGTCTTAGTGTATTACCAACAGTAACCTTGGAAACGGTGGTCTCAGCTCTTTTCAGGTCATTGACCAGCTCCTCCCGTGTAGTTCTGGGCTGATTTCTCACCTTCCTTAGGATCATTGAGACCCCACGAGGTGATATCTTGCATGGAGCCCCAGTCCGAGGCAGATTGACAGTCATGTTTAGCTTCTTCCATTTCCTAATGATTGCTCCAACAGTGGACCTTTTTTCACCAAGCTGCTTGGCAATTTCCCCGTAGCCCTTTCCAGCCTTGTGGAGGTGTACAATTTTGTCTCTAGTGTCTTTGGACAGCTCTTTGGTCTTGGCCATGTTAGTAGTTGGATTCTTACTGATTGTATGGGGTGGACAGGTGTCTTTATGCAGCTAACGACCTCAAACAGGTGCATCTAATTTAGGATAATAAATGTAGTGGAGGTGGACATTTTAAAGGCAGACTAACAGGTCTTTGAGGGTCAGAATTCTAGCTGATAGACAGGTGTTCAAATACTTATTTGCAGCTGTATCATACAAAGAAATAGTTTAAAAATCATATATTGTGATTTCTGGATTTTTTTTTTTAGATTATGTCTCTCACAGTGGACATGCACCTACGATGACAATTTCAGACCCCTCCATGATTTCTAAGTGGGGGAACTTGCAAAATAGAAGGGTGTTCAAATACTTATTTTCCTCACTGTATATATATATATATCCTATTTGAACTGAGCAAATGTGTATATTTTATTTATTTATTTATCTATTTTATTATTTGGGGTTTGAGAGTTTTTACTCTTAACTACATAAAGATATTTTTTAAATGTATATATATTTAAACTAATGTATGACACAGCATATGCTAATGTCACCAGCTGTAATCTTACTATTAACATCAGGGTCTTAACTACTTATTAAGACAATCATGCTCATTTCTTGTGTACAAAACAATAGAAGATCATATGTTTTATAGGGTGAGATTTGTTAGTTTATTTATATATTCATTATTATTTTTTTTTTTTTTGGCCCCCATCTTGCTTATCATTTTAGACCAAACCGGCTCATATTGTTTGTCCTAATCATATTTTCCCTTCGCATGTGTCATGTTTAGACAGCTTCTTCGATTGGCCACGCCACTCTAAAACACCATGCTGCCAAGCCGATTTTTATTTATCCCATTCCCAACGTCAACATTTGTGTAGTTCCGTGTCATCCAGATTCGGACTAAAATAAAACAGCAAAAAACAAAAAAAAATTTCATGATTTCACCACTTCTACACAGGTGTCAGTACATTGGCTTTTCTCTTATCATAGTCGCTCACCGTCTCTTCTTCATGTCCGATTTATCCCCCAACCAGCCCCGCTGCAAGCTTGAGCTGCCGATCTTCAAAAATGAAAAAACAAAAAAACGCTTCATACACACCATTAATAAAAGCTCTGACTGATGTGAAATCTCCTCCTTTTTTGTTCTCTGTTCATTTGAATTAACTGGTGTTGCTGAAAATTCTATTAGACCTTCAGAGGAAAGAAGAAAAAAAAAGTCTATTGAAAGATACGCAGCGGATTGAGGATCTGCGTATTCTCAGATCGGATCTGTACAAGACTAATTTCATTACCATTGTCAGTACATGATGATTGTCTGGCTGGATGGAGTGCAGAGACAGTGGTTTTTTTTTTTTTTCTTGCTAATCAGGCTTCGAAATAATAAGCAGGTGATGAAGACAATCGGACGAGATTAGAAAGATTTAAAAAATGACCACGAGAGCGAGAGAGTCACCCAGAACCTGACACGTGTCCTCATACTTCCACCGTTGCTCACAAGCTTGTTTTTTCTGTGCTCTTGGTTTTTTTGAAGGCCGTAGTGATTGCTGCCTGGCTGCGTGCAGATTATGTCCTGTCTCGAGCTCTATAAAAGTGAGTGGATGAAATAAAAAGGTGTGAGCGATGGTGGGAAAATGAAATGAAAGGAGCAGAGTGGATCAGCGGCAGCTGGATTGCATTCTCACCTCTCTTATCTCTCAAGGTGCCATTAACTAACTCGCCAATTACTTTTAACAATTATGTAATCAACCATACTTCATGTGCAAAAGGCAAAAATTAACTTATTAATTAGTTCAAAAATGTGACTTTTTTTGTCTCTTTTTCTGGTGCCTGTCACCCTTTCATCTAACAAAATGGAAGTGTAATTAAGTTGTTAGTTGGGAGATGCTTTTTTTTTTCACACGAGGAAAAGAACTCAGATGTCCTGGAAAACAGCTGCAGGTTAAAACGAGCATTAAAATGTGTACAGTTTGCAGTGTTATATATTATAATATGCTATCCCTTCCATTTCACAGCGTGAAGAGGTTCATGTTTGTGTTTGCGACCATAAGATTCGTATTTGTGTGTAATAACCTCCACTCTTCTGGGAAAATGTTGTAGTATTTTCTTCTGGAAGATTTGGTGTTAGTAAAATCAGGTACTGATGCAGTGTGTGGAGGCCTGGGGTGTTGTCAGCATTTCAATCCACTTCAATGGTGTTTGGGAGGTTAGAGCTGGATAGCAGGCCACACAAGATCATCTACTCCAAACCATGTAAACAATATCTTCATGGAGATGTATTTGTGCACAGGGGCATTGTCATGCTGTAACCGGTTTTAGTCGCATAGTTCAGGTGAAGAGAACATTTAATTCTACATCATCTGGCAACATCCTATACAATCGTGTCTTTTTAACTTTTTAGTACAGTTTGAAGAAGAACTTAGGATCTATTGACTTGTACAAATGGAAAATCCTTCACAAGCAAATATGATTTGTACTAAACAATGACTTGCACTAATAGTTTTGGTTTTATGTCATTTGAGATTAATAATACAGATACTGAAAGTCTTTATTGGAACATTTAACTTTAAACTTCTTCTCATTCCCCTTTCCAGTTTATCTCGCCGATGGCTGCGGCATCACTGAATTTTGAATGCGCATGACCTTTTTTTATTTTAATTGTTATATCATTTAGTTTTCCTAACTCTTACATTTAAACTAAAATAATTTTCAACACAAAATATTGGCTAAACCATTCTTTTAGAAAGGCGTGAACCCATATCAAGCAACAGTATCTCATTCTGCAAAGGGTTCTTTGCCGACAATGGCAACGCATCGCGTATTTCATTAAATTTGTCAACGTTTCCAGCTCTTTATCGTGGCTCAATGAAGGAGGATAATAATTAGGGCAAAAGTGCTTTGTGCTCTCTGTGCTTTTGCCATTTCAGTATGTGTTTTAGCATATCGCTGTTAAAATATCACATGTGGTCAGTGAACACATTGAAATGTCCCGTGTTTCCACAGGCAAATGGCTCCATGCTGAGTGTGTTTCGTGCCGTGGAGCTGGCCGTGTCCAGTGTGTCATTAAGGAGAGTTAATGAAGCTGAGAGTGTGACTTTAAAGGTCAAACTTCCAGATTGCAAAGCTCAGAAGGTCAGGTGAAGCAGGCTTACAGAGTCATTACAGCTCCAGTCTTGCCTTATTTGTCAGATTTCTTCTATTTTTTATTTTTTTTTGAAGTACAATCAGTAGGTAGGACGCAGTGGAGTACTTTAGCAGTCTTCACGTCTAATTTTCCACGCTTCGATGCGTTCGTCTTTTTCATCATTATTGTCATTAAGCGAGGAGGTGCGACTGCGTGATCAGCTGAAAAAATCAACATTGCATATTTGCACAGGTACGAACAGTGGCGATGACGCTTGTTCCAGCTTATTAGCGCCGCTGTGTGTCAGCGAGTGGATGATGGTTTCTAAACATTTTGTAAGCTCCTGGGCTCTTGGCGAGGATCGCTTTTATTGTGCTTGGGCTCAGTGGTGAGGATTTCACTAGGCTCTTTAGCAATAGGGTTCCTGACGGACTGTTTGAGCTTGGTTGCAGTGTCAGTGCCATGTTGTGTGCTCTGGTTTGGAGGCAGACCTCCTAGGCCTTTGTTTACACAGCAAGAGCCACTTTCTCGCCCCCTACGCTTTGTTTCAACACCCAGAAGGCCGTGGGAAATCAGTGGGGCTTCACTCGACTCCAAGCACATAGACACTTGGGCTTAGTGCCTACAGTATGTGCTGCTTGGAGTGGAGTAAAGGGATGCATTACATCGTGCCATTTATCATTCCTGTGTTTAATTGGCTAGGACAAGTAACTTCTCCTTCATCCTGCCGGGAAGCTGTGTTGCTGTTGGAGCGGACAAAATACTAAATACTCACCATCATTGTATGGCTAACTATGGGAGGTTTGTTGTGTTATTGTAGTCTCTGGTTTGCTCCTTAGAGATCTAATCTACATCTTGATTTCTGCAAAGTTGTTTTTGATGCTGTTTAAATCGAAAAAGAATTTGAGTGGAAGTGGTAATTAACATGGGGAATGGCAATACTGAATGAAGGCCTGGGAATGCTTCTAATTTGCAGTTTTCACAGACTTCTTCATTTTATTATTTGTCTAATCAATCAATTTGTTATTGATAAAAATAGGATTTTTTTTTTTTTTTTTCATTTTCTTGGCCAACTTTAGTCATTTTTTTTAAAACAATAAATCTCATGATTCATCTTCACTAATCGAAATGTTGATATTCTAGGTATAAATTTCCATAGCAAAATGATTGCCTAATAAAGAAAATACCATGCATTCTTATGAAACAAAATATTTGTATGCCTTATTTTCGCATAATACCAAATACAAACCCAGTAAGATTGGTGTAAGTAGGGGTGAGAATTAGGATAAATGAGAAAAGAGAGTGAAAATAACAAACAACAAAAACAGAATGCTAATAGTGAGTGTAGGTTATATGACTTTTAATGGTTATTTTGACTCAAATTTAACATGCATATCAGAAACACACTTTTACATAAGTTTTTTTATATTATGAGTGGGTGGAGCTTAAGTTGTGAGTGGACAAAATTATAAAACATTAATATGTACACAATAAGCACAAAAAAAAAAAAAAAAAAATATATATATATATATATATTTTTTTTTTTTGTATTTATTGTTAATTTAGTGTTAAGTATAGGGGAATACAGGCAGGACCAATTGATTGACAGACAGACAGACAGACAGACAGACAGACAGACAGACAGACAGACAGACAGACAGAGACAGACAGACAGACAGACAGACAGACAGACAGACAGACAGACAGTTCCTCTCAAGGAACCGTATTCAGTGGCCTCAACAAGTTTATCAGCTCAGTGCTTCATACTTTCTTTTAAAACAATTTACTGTTCAGTCATCATGTGATCATATCACATCATAGTCTGCCCAAGTCACACCTTCCCCTAACGGGGTCAGTGCAAACCCGAAAACTCTGATTGTCAGCACTCTGCCTGCAATACTTTGAGTGCACATGCTGTTCATAGGCCAGGACAGGATCTTTCTCCAGATCAAGCTCCCAGCATGCAGTGCTGTGTGAAGGGAGGGGCTAATGTGACGGTACCTCATGTGGCTCAGCGAGCATGTGGTGGTGTTGCAGAGAATGGGGATGTGCAGGGAGTGAAAGTGGAGATTATAGGGGAGAAGAGATCAAGAGGCATTACTTACAACACTTATCTGTTCTCCAGCCCTGTGGTTGGCCACTGAGCTAAACCCCTACCTGCAGAGGTGAATCACCATGGACCACTGCCTGCTGTCACTCAACTTGGACTCATTGTATCATACAGCTTTTTCAGGCAAATTACAGGGAGATTTTATAGCTAGAGGTTTAGTTGTTTGTTATAATGGTCAGATCATGAGAAATTGTGTTGAAATCATAGTGATGTCATGAATCATGGTAAAATAAATGGACCAGATGCTTGGGACAAGCAGGTTTTGCAAAAAGTTTCATTTGTATTGTTTATTTTGTGTTTTCCCTAACAATGTAACTGTGTTTAATGGCCTTTCCATTAATTCATTCATCAATTCTTGTTCTTGTTATTACACCATTGTGACTTTTTTTTTAGCAGTTATACCTTTTATTATGTGTAAGGAGCGTAAGTATTTAAGTGAGTTTGACAAGGGCCAAATTGTGATTGCTGGACGACTGGGTCAGAGCATCTAAAAATACTGCAGCTCTTGTGGGGTGTTCCCAGTCTGCAGTGCTCCGTATCTATCAAAAGTGGTCAAAGGAAGGAACAGTGGTGAAACGGCCACTGGCTCACTGATGGAGTGAAGGCTGGTCTGTGTTTTCGGATCCAACGAGCTCTTGTATCTGAAATTGCTGAACAAGTTAATACTGTTAATGTTCGATGAGTCAGAACTGTTTTGTCAGCAAAAGGGGGAGCAACATAATATTAGGCAGGTGGTCATAATGTAATGCCGATTAGTGTATACTGTATGTATATATACATAATTGAAGCTTGCAGATCAGGTATTGCTTGTAAATCCTTACTCTTGAGAATCGTAGTCCATTAACATAAGAGCAGTGTGCTTGTACACTTTATTCTTCTTTCTGCCTCAGACAGATTTTTTGAGGTCTTTTTTCCCGTTGTCGTGCGTGACAGCAGGCACGAGAACAAATGTAAAGCCAGAGACAGGTAATTGCAGAGCTTCCTGCTGTTTGAAAATTGTGTGCTAGCCAAGTGAAAGTGATGTACTGTCCTGAAGGCTGAAAGGTGGCGTATGCACTTGGCTACAATGGACACAACGAGAGCACCCTCTGTCTTCCTCCAGAGAAAGAGAGAGAGAGTCTACCTACAAACATTCATGTTCGTTTATAGTTAAAGATCGATATTCTAAAACAATGTTACTAATAAAATAGGAATGCATGTGAAGTAAACGTTACACAGTTGATTCGTGCTTACTCTTGGTTTATTCAAAATGCACTCAAGCTTCAGTTTTACATCCTTTCTACTTCCTGGATCTTGTAATTTATTGGATGGGAAGAAATGCCATTTGTCTGAAAGCGTTTTATGACGTTAAGGCCTTGTTATACCACAGCGCCATCCACTTTGCACCACGTGGCCCTATCTCTTGCATTATTTATGCATTGGCATTTCTAAGATGCAGCACTTTGTCTGTGATTCATTATCCCAAGATAGAGGGAATATTGACACAGTTTGTGTCATACTAGCGAGGTAATAAAAAATATCATATCCCCTTCCAAATGGATTTCCATATTCATCCCTCTCCAAACTCAATAGCAGAGGGCTTCTGTTATTGAGATGAAGCATCTGTTTCAGTGAATATGATGTGCTCAGCTAGGTCTTCCTCTGTGATGGATGGCAGCGTGGTCACGGTGTGCTGGTGAATTATATTGTGATGTTTAAACATTTAGCCTTCGCAGTGAGGGTAAGAAATAAAGGAAAATAAGATTTGCCATTTACCTGGACCAGTAATGAAGCTTTTCCAGTATTTTAGAAGCAAGGGGGAGATCTAAAGGAGTCAGCTATGTTATTGTTTTTTTTTTTTTTTATTAAATGTATCATACGCCTCTTTTACCCATAGGAGCTTTTTGCTAGCAACTACAGACAAAAGTATGTGGGGACCTGACCATAAAATCTGGATGTGCTTTTTTGAACATCCTATTGCACATTTAGTCCCCATTTGCTGTTTTAATAACATCCATTATTCAGGGACGATGTTCCACTAAAATTTAAAGTGTGCTTGTAGAGATCTATGCTCATTCAGCAACAAGCATGTTAGTAAAGTCAAGTACTGATGTACAGTGAGGAAAATACGTTTTTGAACACGCTGCTATTTTGCAAGTTCTCCCACTTAGAAATCATGGAGGGGTCTGAAATTGTCATCGTAGGTGCATGTCCACTGTGAGAGACATAATCTAAAAAAAATATAAATCCAGATATCACAATGTATGAATTTTTAACTATTTATTTGTATGATACAGCTGCAAATAAGTATATGAACACCTGAGAAAGTGAATGTTAATATTTGGTACTGTAGCCTTTGTTTGCAATTACAGAGGTCAAATGTTTCCTGTAGTTTTTCACCAGGTTTGCACACACTGCAGGAGGGCTTTTGGCCCACTCCTCCACACAGATCTTCTCTAGATCAATCAGGTTTCTGGCCTGTCACTGAGAAACATGGAGTTTGAGCTCCCTCCAAAGATTCTCTATTGGGTTTAGGTCTGGAGACTGGCTAGGCCACATCAGAACCTTGATATGCTTCTTACATAGCCACTCCTTGGTTAACTTGGCTGTGTGCTTCGGGTCATTGTCATGTTGGAAGACCCAGCCTCAACCCATCTTCAATGCTCTAACTGAGGGAAGGAGGTTGTTCCCCAAAATCTCGCAATACATGGCCCTGGTCATCCTTTCCTTAATACAGTGCAGTCGCCCTGTCCCATGTGCAGAAAAACACCCACAAAGCAGGATGCTACCACCCCCATGCTTCACAGTAGGGATGGTGTTCTTTGGATGGTACTCATCATTCTTCTTCCTCCAAACACGTTTAGTGGAATTATGACCCAAAAGTTCTATTTTGGTCTCATATGACCACATGACTTTCTCCCATGACTCCTCTGGATCATCCAAATGGTCATTGGCAAACTTAAGACGTGCCTGGACATGTGCTGGTTTAAGCAGGGGAACCTTCCGTGTCATGCATGATTTCAAACCATGACGTCTTAGTGTATTACCAACAGTAACCTTGGAAACGGTGGTCCCAGCTCTTTTCAGGTCATTGACCAGCTCCTCTAGTGTAGTTCTGGGCTGATTTCTCACCTTCCTTAGGATCATTGAGACCCCACGAGGTGAGATCTTGCATGGAGCCCCAGTCCGAGGGAGATTGACAGTCATGTTTAGTTTCTTCCATTTTCTAATGATTGCTCCAACAGTGGACCTTTTTTCACCAAGCTGCTTGGCAATTTCCCCGTAGCCCTTTCCAGCCTTGTGGAGGTGTACAATTTTGTCTCTAGTGTCTTTGGACAGCTCTTTGTCTTGGCCATGTTAGTAGTTGGATTCTTACTGATTGTATGGGGTGGACAGGTGTCTTTATGCAGCTAACAACCTTAAACAGGTGCATCTAATTTAGTATAATAAATGTAGTGGAGGTGGACATTTTAAAGGCAGACTAACAGGTCTTTGAGGGTCAGAATTCTAGGTGATAGACAGGTGTTCAAATACTTATTTGCAGCTGTATCATCATCATTAAGTGAATGGGTGATTTTTTTGCTAAGGCATCCAAAGACATTCTATACAGCATTGCTTTAACAGTTTGCAGAAGAAAAACAAATGAAACATATGGAAAACTCATTATCTAGATATGTTTTTCTATATAGTGCAATTGAATAAGAGTTGTATTGTGGACATAATATATGACTAATAATAAATACAATTGTCATTTAAAAAACATTCTGTAAGGAAATTATTAAGTGGTACTCAAAATACACAATTTCTGTATTTGAGTAAAAGTACAAATCCTACAAATTCCCTTCAGTAAGCTACATTATCCCCAAATTTATATAACCCAAGTGAAGGAACTTTCTTCATATTTTACCCTGAATAAAAGTACAAAGCTACTTGTTTTTGAATGTGCTTAAGTAACAAAAGTAAAAGTTCTGCTGTATGAGAAATATGTTAATTAAATACTTATTGCAATTTAATGTTTCGTTCTCCTGCATTTTTTTAGGAGAGGGTTTTCTTTAGTTACAGACACACAGTAAGACCCTTACTCCTGATAACTTGATTGAGGGGCAAAAGCCGGAAGAAAATGTTGCAAAGAAGTAGGTGTTTTTATTATTGCCATACTTTGAGTTATGTTTCATAATGATGACAAATATTATGTCAAATAACCATTTCCTCTTGCCAGTGTGCCATAATGGGCTGTTTGTTAAAGTGCACCTGTGCATTGTATAAAAAAAAATAATAATAATAATTTAGATTAATTACATTTTTATTTAGGGGGAGTGGTGGCTCCAGCGGTTAAGGCACTGGGTTACCGATCGGAAGGTCGGGGGTTCGAGCCCCGGTATCGCCAAGCTGCCACTCTTGGGCCCTTGAGCAAGGCCCTTAACCCTCTATGCTCCAGGGGACCCTTACGAGAAAAATAAATCAAGGACCGTGACATCGGAGCGACGTGGGGCCGCCTTCCTGTGGGCTCACCACCTGCAGGAGGGACCGTAAGGGACCGGTGCTGAGAGGATTGGGCAGCAGTCGAAGGCAGGGGCCTTGACAGCCCGATCCCTAATCACTGAGAAGTGTCTGGGGAATCTGCTTAGACTGCTGCCCCCGCGACCCGAAATATGGATAAGCGGGAGAAGATGAAAAAAAAAACATTTTTATTTACATTTGTGTAGCTTAAAATAAAATACAAAAAATAAATGTTTAATATTGGATTAAATTAAATGTTGAATTAGAAATAAAAATTTGTGTCAATGGCATCTCCCTCCCCTTTTTCAACTCATATATGGCATGGTACACCAAATAAAAAAGTCACTAGTACCTAGTTTGGGCATCTCTCCTCTACACAAACTCTCACCATAACTGTGCCAAACATTTGGCAACATAATGAATTGGACACACCTTCTTATAGAGTGATGGAGAGTAATGAATTGCAGCATCAGATGACCTGGCTGCCACAATCACCTGATCTAAATCCAGTTGAGATGGTTTGGGAGTGAGTGTGGAAGGAAACGCAGCCAACAAACATTCAACACCTCTGGGAACTCCTCATTATGAAGAACTTCAAAATAACAAAAATTCTGGGTTTTTAAACACATTTTAGTTTAAGTCATGCTGTCTCATTATATATATATATATACAGTACAGACCAAAGGTTTGGACACACCTTCTCATTCAAAGAGTTTTCTTTATTTTCATGACTATGAAAATTGTAGATTCACACTGAAGGCATCAAAACTATGAATGAACACATGTGGAATTATATATGGAATTATATACATAACAAAAAAGTGTGAAACAACTGAAAAATGTAATATTGTAGGTTCTTCAAAGTAGCCACCTTTTGCTTTGATTACTGCTTTGCACACTCTTGGCATTCTCTTGATGAGCTTCAAGAGGTAGTCACCTGAAATGGTCTTCCAACAGTCTTGAAGGAGTTCCCCGAGAGATGCTTGGCACTTGTTGGCCCTTTTGCCTTCACCATGCGGTCCAGCTCACTCCTAAACCATCTCGATTGGGTTCAGGTCCGGTGACTGTGGAGGCCAGATCATCTGGCGCAGCACCCCATCACTCTCCTTCTTGGTCAAATAGCCCTTGATGCCTTCAGTGTGACTCTACAATTTTCATAGTCATGAAAATAAAGAAAACTTTTTGAATGAAAAGGTGTGTCCAAACTTTTGGTCTGTACTGTATATATATATATATATATATATATATATATATATATATATATATATATATATATATATATATATATATATATATATATATATATATATATATGGGTGCACTTGCTCTTGCCCCGTGTACTAAAGTGTATGCATCAGCAAATTATCTCTGGCCCAAACACATGCATGTAAAAGTTCCCAGCCCTGCAGGGAAGTGGTGTTAAATGCCAGAGTGCCCTTGCATCAGAGACTGAGAGAGAGAGAGAGAGAGAGAGAGAGAGAGAGAGAGAGAGAGAGAGAGAGAAAGAGAGCAATTGAACATTTACAGCTGTCCTGCAAATCTCATTGCTATGGCCCCATTGCTGTGCTATGATTTTATTGTGTCCCTCACCAGCGAGGAGATGGAGGTGATAACCCCATCTCTACAGCCCAAGAGCTGAGCTGCAAACGTCCTGATTCCTGCTATAAATTGCATTTGGACCCTGTGTGTGTATGCGTGAGTGAGAGAAAGAGAGCTCAGGAGGGGACCCGGGGGAAAGACAGAGTTTCTAACTTTTCTGCCACCCACTCTGCCTAAGACAGACGAGTTCAGAATCTTGTTTGTTGAGTGTAATGATAAGCTTTTTATGCAGTCCAAATGTTAATTACACAATGTGTAACCCATGTATGTGTTTTGTTACTAGAAGACACCAGATCATAGAATAATATTTATAATCTAGTCGAATCTTCGGTCATGGCACCACACACTATTTATGTTTTTGCCATACAAGTGATATATTTTCCATCAAGAACTCAGACAAAACAAAGCAATGGTTGTTAGTAGTTAGAAAATACACCTGAAGAAAACGGCTGTGTATGCAGTGACAGTTTTATCGTAAATATCCTTGTAGAACAAAGAAATGTGTGAGTGGTAATTAATGATTGTTTATTGGGAAAATCAGTGAGATCAGTGATTGATTATTGGACACAATGGTGACGTCAGTGGTTGGTAGTTAGAAGCAAAAGTGTGATAAGTAACTTGTTGTTAAGAACAATGGTGAGATCTTTGGTTATTGGGAACAATGGTAGGATCAGAGATTGGTTATTGCATACAATAGTGAGATCTTTGGTTATTAAGAACAATTGTGATATCACTGATCATTGGTTATTCAAAACTAACAATGGCTAGATTAACGATTGGTCATTGGGAACAATCGTGAGATCAGTAACTGGTTCTTGGAAACAATGGTGAGATCATAGATTGGTCATTAGGAACAATTGTGAGATCAGTTAATAGAATTTAGTGATTGGTCACTGTGAAAATTGGTCATCAGTGATTGTTTTTATTATTGATAAGACTCACAAGTTGGGAGCACTAATGTGGAAGCATGTACATTACAGTTGAGGATTTATTTTTTTTTGTCAGCAATAAATAAATTAAACACTTCAGTCAGTCAGAAAACGACATCCTAGTATGACTACTAAGGAAATATAGATTTTTACTTTACAGAAATTTGATGTAAAGTAGTGAGCTACGGGGGAGTGGTGGCTCCAGCGGTTAAGGCGCTGGGTTGCCGATCGGAAGGTCTGTGGTTCGAGCCCCGGTATCACCAAGCTGCCACTCTTGGGCCCTTGAGCAAGGCCCTTAATCCTCTATGCTCCGGGGGTCCCTTACGAGGGAAATATCAAGGTCCCTGCAGGAGGGACCGTAAGGGACGGTGCTGTGAGGATTGGGCAGCAGTCGAAAGCCTGCTTAGACTGCTGCCCCCGCAACCCGAATTACGGATAAGCGGGAGAAAATGAATGAATGAATGAAGAAATTTGATGTTTAATGCTATTATTATTCAGTGATTGTCCTGATGAATTACATCTTAGTTACTGTTAAGAATATTATTAGGGCATATTTGATATACTCAAATTTTCTGGTAAAGTTTAAAAGTTTATGAACTATAAGTTGTACATATAAGTTGTAAATATATTTATAATAATGTAAATCCTACAAACTGTCTAGTTGCTATGAGAGGGTTTACAGTGCCAATTCTGACAAACTGTAGAATTATTACACACAATTATTTTTTTTATTATTATTATTATTATTATTATTATTATTATTATTACACAATCATTTAAAAAAGAAAAAAAAACATTAGGTTTAATGGATTATTAAAAGTTGGCGGTTTTATTAAAATAAGCAAAAGATACTGAGTGAAATCACAGATCTTTGGCTTGGAGAATGTCCAGTTTGTTTGTTAGACATGCAAACCCATGTAGAAGGTACTAAGCAATAAGCCAAAAAACAATTAAAATTCAAAACGCATCGACTGGGAAAGAGTCACCATATGGATCAGCACATCGGTAAAAGGCAGGTGAGCTTTTCCACCGTTTGTTAGTTTTTAGGCACATGAAGCCAGTTTGCCTGCCAGTTACATTTTGTCCTTCAATGTCTTTTTAGCTGGTTGCCACCTGCCGCCTCTCAGTCACCTTCTGCTGTTTTGGTCTGGTGTAACTGGGATATAATATAACACAGTATTAACACTGCCCAGTTAATACTGTCCCTTGGCCACACTCTTTACCATTGCATCTCAATGCAGGTAGGGGTTTTCGGACAGATTGCATTTTTGTTTTTTGAAATTGTCTCCAGGGTTCTGCTATTCATCTGTATTCCAAGAAGCAATGCTAAGATCATGCTGTGCATTTCCTTTTTGTGCTGGCCAATATATGGCTTCTAATTAGGTTTGGCATTGGGATGGCACTTTGCAGAATTTCTGCAAACCTCCCTTCCACCAAGGTTTCCAGTAAAAAAAAAAAAGTGCTCCACTGTATGTGGAAATATAAATTAACTGTGGATGGGTACAGCATGATGTATCCATTTTCTTTGATCATGGAGTGCTAGGAGCTTTGCAGGAAGAAAGAGAAGAGGAAGAAAGCAGATTAGCGTTCACACACTGTGAAGTGTCTTCTTAATGTATTGGCACTAGTAGCTGCATCATTTTCCATCTGAGGGCTTGAACTGAGGAGTCCATTTTGGCTGCTTAGACGAGATGATTATTGTGATTATGAATTAAAGGGAAGGGACTTGGGTTGCAAGTCCAAGAACTGTGGAAACATATTAGCACCAGGGACAAATTTCCAAACAAGGCTATTTGCATGTAACCTGGCTACTAGTAGCCTTGGATTAGAATAATTGTGTCAATGAATAGAAAACCTAAAAAGAAAAGAAAAGCCAAAGAACATCATCACCTCCCCCTATGTGTTTTCAATTAGAACAAAAAAAAAAATTGTCCACCAAATTGTCAAAGTCCGGTGCTTTAACAAGCATTAATTGATGCTTGTTAAAGCACCGGACTTTGACAATTTGCTGGATATACTTCTATCAGGCATAACTTTATAGCCACCGATCCAGCATTACATTATGATCCTCCTGACCTACTTTAGCTATTTGAGCTACAAAAGCTCATCTGTTTGATCGGACCACACGGGCCAGCCATCACTCCCCATTTGTTTATTAATAAGCCTTGATCGCCCATGGCCCTGTCACTGGTTTAACACTGTTCCTTGATAGATACTGACCACTGCTGACTGGGAACACCTCACAAGCACTGCAGTTTTGGAGATGCTATGACCTGATGCTTTAGCCCTTGTCAAGTCCTTACACTTGCCCATTTTTCCTACTTCTAACCCATCAATTTTGAAGACAAATTTATTTATTTTTTTGCTTGACTAGAATCTCCCATATATTCCTCAGTATTTTATTCTGTTGCCTGGGTAATTTCTAAGCCCTCAAAGAGTGTCAAAGCAAATTTTGTCTAGACCTTCTGAAGTTGTTTAATCCTTCAGCATATTTTCCTGCTGCTAAATTGCATCGGCCGATTGTGCTGGAAGCAGTGTGAATATTAGTCCCATTCTGACAGCAGGTCTGTTTTGTATTTGCCAGCCCACCAGTAGCTTAAGCTTAAGCCAATGCTCAGAGGAGCAGTCACATTGAGGCTATGCTTAACACCACCACCGCCTCAGTAGAGATCGAGCCCCCAGCACAGTTCGAGGCAATCCTAGAAAGAAATCAATAGACACGAGGTTTGCTCAGGTCTGTGGAGATGGTATTGTGAACAAGGTCAGAGATGTTATCTTAGCAGGGAGTGACAGTGCAGTGGATTTGACAAACTGCCTCCAGTCCTATACAAAAATGTATGTACTGTACAAAATACAGCTTTTATATACGCAATAATATGTATGAAAACCGTTTTTGTAATGAAACGCCATTCATTGTACAGTAAAAGAAAATAACTACTTTTGGTACAGCTTACTAAATAAAAAAAATGCAATAAACGAGGATGTCATGTTTTTATAGTGTGTATATATCAATAGGCTTGTTGTGGAATTTTGCATGTTCTCCACATTTCTTTGTCTGTTTTCTCCGAGATATCTGATTTCTTTCCATCACCCAAAAACATACCATGAAATAAACGGATGAATTAAATGTAGTGCCTGAAAGTGCACATCTGGTGCACATGAAACATCAAGTACCATCAAGGGTTTATCCCTCCCATGGTTATGCTACACAGTCCTGACAAAGAAAACACTGGATACTGAATAAATCAGTAAAAATAAGTGAATGAATGAATTCAGTGTCAACGGTTTGGCACAATGGATCAGTTTTGCAAGTGATTCTCCAAAACCAACTCTAATACAACATATTGTTTAATTTTTTTAAGGCCACAATGAAACATATCCAGGTTTTCTCCCTATCTGTTATCTAAATCTACTGACATCTACAGACCAAGAACGGTTTTGTTTTGCTACCAAGGTTCCTCGATCACTTGTTTTTATCTTTCCTTTACCTGGATAACTAAAATAAATTGCATGGATTTTCTCTTCGCTTCTATTCCGAAAAGATGCCCTTTGCAAATCTCAGGCCAGGGTGCATGGCTAGCGGGAGACAAGAGTGATTTTCCACAAGTGCTGCTGATGGTTATTGCCATAGAAAGAATGCCCTGCTTCATTACAGGTCTATTAGCAATCAGTGAGGTCCATTGGCACTTCATGGGCTTAGCCTGCACTAGTGTCTAACTTGCTGCTCCTCAAAATTGCACCACACACATTTGCCGAGCACTGAGTGGTGTCACAGGTATGAAATTGGAGAGGGAAATTTTTCAAAATTTTAAGTGTGTAGTTAAAATTACATGCTGACATGCAATTATAGCTCTTCATCACTTTGTCAGCTCTTCAAAGATGGATGGTAGTAGGTTTTTTTTTTGTACCTACTACTTCCCACATTTGATATGTACTGTAGATATTCTGTCATATTTGACCTTTTCCCAAAAAGATTGGCCATTCCTTACCTAACTCAATTCAATAAAATTTTATTCGCCAGTTTCCATTGTCACTAAGCACCACAGGTCACGTTATCAGGATGATCATATTTATTATTAAGATCTTAAAGTTATTAGCCCATTCTGACTGGCCGTTTGCATCAAATGGGTTTAATCCAAACTTCAATAACCAGCAATGGCCAATTACACTAATACTTGGTCGGAATAAAGTTCAGTAATGCAGAGCGCTATGATGCCAATAAATAGGTAACATATTTAAATTTCTGTTTAAATAATAGGCCTTTTTGGGAGTCCCTAATTGCAGAAACATTCAAATAATTGCCTTAAGGGTTCTACTGCAGTGCTTTCCAGTCAGGAGAGCATCCATGTAGAACTCCTTTTTTTTTAAGCCAAAAAAAAGCCTTAATTAGCTAATAAACTCTTGAAGAAGCCTTGAGAAAACTTTTTTATGTCAGTTTTTCGTTTCCACCCCATCTGAAAGTGTTCATATTTTTCCAAAGCCTACCTCTTTCAGGTGCTTTTGCATTATGTTATCAAGGACAGAGGCAGCTTGATGAAAGTGCCGATGTGTGGCTTCAAGCTAAACCAGGCTCAAGCCTAATCAGTTGATTGGGACGTGGCTGTGAAAGGCGATGCCAGCATGCTGAAAGCTGTTAGGCCGAGGAGCTCAGGGTTAATAGACAGCAAATATCATGAGTGAATGGTAAAAGTGGAGTCTGATCCTACAACAGATAGAAAATCAATAGTCTATTAGAGTCGACAGGGCAAGGAAAGTAGAGAAAGAGGAAGAGGAGGAACGCATCTTGGGGCAGACCTAGCCAAACTCTCTCACTCTTTTACATTTTCACGCTCTGTCTTTTTTTCTCCTCTTTTCCACTTTATTCTCTATATAGTCGTGAAGTAGCTGCCTGGAGAGCGGTGCAGACTGCAGAACTGGACAGTTATAATGAGAAAAAGCTAGGGAGCGAGAGCGAAGGCCAGCCATGCATGATGCAGCCACACCACAGGGCATGCTGACATACAATTATAGGCCTTCATCATGGCATGACCCCCCCCCCCCTCCCTCTCAAGAGCAAGCAGAAAGAAGACTGAACAAGCTAAGAAATTGGAAAGAATCACTATGCTTTCCATTTTTTCACCTGAATTGTTTTGGATAAAGCTGGGGACTCCGAGGTTATTTAGTACACTTGGCTCCTCAAGAAAAAATATGATCAGTGTATTATGTATAAAGATGTTGCGTAGGGACAATAGACTACAGCGATGGCTGCTTTGGGGCAGAGTTGTGAGAATTTATTAGCAGCTATGCTTTTTAGAACTTTAAGCTTCCTCTCATTTGGGAGCCAGGAATATTAGCTCAGACTATGAGCCTCTAATGATGGAACATCTGCCATGTGTTCAGGCGGAAGTGTTGTCACTCAGTGGGAGATGTGCAGGAATCAGATAGGTTATGCAGTCCATATTATATGGGACCATCTGGGTGCCATAAGGACCTTTTTTTCTGGTGGAATACAAATAAAGGAAGCAGCGTCGACTTGTATGATAAAGTCATCAATTTACAAGAGTGATGTCTCTTGACATTGTCGCCGCTACCAGTTATCCCTCAAAAATACCCTAAAGCAGCATCACTGTCCCCCACACCCCCAGTCTTCATCTAACTGTTTTTTTTTTGTTTGTTTTTTTTCATTTTAATCATAACTTTTATCCATTTTAATTAAAACTGTTTGGATGAAAATCTTCTCAGGATCTGCATGCAGAAATAATGGCACCCCAGTTTAGTTCAGATCCCAGTTGTAGCTTAAAGGCTTAACTATGAGCATGCAAGATGGCTGCCACACTTATCCTGCACTCGTCTGGAGCATCACTTGTGCACAATGGAAGTGAATGGTTCATGTCTGCGCAGTCCTTTACTGGTGTAAATTGAGGAGTCCACAATGAGTCTACATCTGCAAATAAATAAACAACCTATTTATTGTTTGTGTCAATAGGTCTTAAACAGATGTACTATCCTTCCCAGCAAATAATGAGATTGCAAAATGTTTTTAGGGTTTTTTTTTTTACCAGCGACAGAGCTAATGACAATCACAATAAAACATTTGCAGGTCGAACTGGATTCCTGATGAACAGTTGTGGAATGTTTCGGCATGGAATCTTGTGGACATCACATTTAATCCTCCACATGTACCCAGAATACACTAGTGTTCATGAGAACAATGGCACTTAAGTTGCCATTACTTCTGCACACATATAATAAAGTTACATTAAGTGCCCTCAAATGACCATGCATGCTGCTCAATAGACTTTCAAACTTTCTACACTCATCCAAGTTCGTACAGTACAGCAAGCAGGCTTCCGACCTTGCATGGCATTGCACACAGACCTCAGGCAGTGTGATCGCTCTTTATAGTCGAAATGGAAAAGAAAAAGAAAAAAAAAACAGAAATATGCAGCAGATGGGGCTGTGACCAGAATTTCTTTTTTTTTAAGAAGTAACTATTGACTCAAAATAAAGTCTAGTAGATTATTCCTAGTCAGGCCATGTTTATGGTACACAGAACTATTTGGAACTCACAAGCATCTGTGTTATGCAACCATGGCTTTCAGGGTTTAACATAACCTCTTCAATAGTGTGGTCAGTCAAAAGAAAAAACCTCCCACACATGCTTATTAAATCATCTCACCGTATAGATGCCATTTATGTAAATGCAGTTACATATAAAGTTTTTTTTTTAACTATAAAGAGCAGCATTTGAAATAATTAACTGAATAATTAGTAAAAAAAAATGAGGTAAGCAAGCAAGGATGAATGAATAAATAAATAAATAAATAAATAAATATATGAAGTGAGTATTAAAATAGTACCAAAATTACTCTGCATGTGTCCTTATTGTCCAGGTGGGTAAAGGGCCAGATGGAAAATCGTGGCGATGGCATCATCCGTGAAATAGTTTGGACGATGCGCAAAGTGCATGGGGTCCAGTGATGGTGGCAGCTGGGATTTGTTGTACCTGGTAGCTGTGTCCTGATGAGATTCTCATTACGATGGGTGTGAGTGCAATGGGATGATAGTCATTGAGGAAGGACACCGTAGACTTCTTTTGAACAGGGACAATGTTCATTGTCTTGAGGCACATAGGAACAACTACGCTGTTTAGGGAGATGTTGAAGATGTCAGTGAGGACATCCACTAGCTGTTCTGCACATTCCCTGAGCACTTAAAGCTATCCTGTTTTAAAGGTTGATTTTCTAGACTTTAGTAGCCTATGCACCTTTGCAGTCAGCCATGGCTTCTGGTTGGAGTTTCTGGTGATGTTCTTGGAGATGGTCATGCCTTCTTTGCCTAGTATGCACCTGAGATGTTTGTGTAAACAACATTCAGCGTGTTTTCCCCTCTGGTTGCAAAGTCCACATTTTTATAGAATTTAGGGAGCACAGTCCTGAGATTTGCATTATTGAAATCCCTGGTGACAATAAACAATCCGTCAGGGTGTGTTTGTTATGCAGTTCACTAATTGTCAGAGTCAGAGAATACACATAGTGCCTCTTTAGCATTAGCGCTAGGTGGAATGTACAGTCCGAGAACAATAGCAGTTGTGAATTCTGGAGGTAAATAAAAAGTTCTACATCTCACAACCAGCAACACCACAGGGTGTGAGCAATAGGTGGAAATGAAGACAGAGTTCTTACACCATTCCGTGTTGACTTAAACACACAGTCCGCCGCCGCGAGTCTTACTGCACATAGCTGTATTTCTGTCGGCACTCAAATGTCGGGGTCCGGAGCCCTGTCGCTTAGCCATGTCTTTGTGAAAACAAAGATGCAGCAGTGTCTGTACTCACAACGAATAGCTTGCTGGATTCTGATGAAGTCCAATTTATTGTCCAGAGAGCAGACAGCAGGATGGATGGTAGAGCAGGCTGGAAAGGGTTAGCATTTAGCCTAGCACTTGCCCCATTCCCTTTCTATGCTTCTGCTCCCTCGCGCACCGCTTTTGATGCCCCGTCCTCCAGCCGTCTTCCACAGGTGACACCAAGGTCTGGAGGCCTGATCCTCAAAGCAAGCCGAGGTCACGTAGCTTTTCCAGTAGATCACCATTGATTATGTTGATTCGGCTACATAATGAAAGTAGCACCATTTTGGATCTGGAGCAGCCGCTGCAAGCTCTGCTGTGCCACCATCTTGGATCAACTTGCAATAAATATAAGATCAGTGTGAGGTATTTGTACTGGTGCTGTGAATTATAAAATATAAGTGTAAAATACTAGTATTGGTACTGGTGCTGTGGATTATATAAGATATAAGATGTAAGTTACTAGTAGTTGGCCCTTAAAACAATTTAATGCTAAATTGAGCATAACTGGGCATAGCTATAAGAACTAGGTTAGCCTATTATTATTAAAAATACATCTTATTGCACCTTGGATTTGAAGTGCCATGTGTAAATGCTTGTCTGTCCTTACCTTCAAACCTCCAGGAAATGTCCTTGACCTTGATGATGAATAGGTTATAAACCAAGAGTGCAGTTCTTAAAAATGCTTCTCTATCGCAATCCTCTTGAGTCTGCAGCCAATCAAAAGACAGGTTGATATTTGCAATGTGAATGCTTTCTGTTCCCTGGAGAGAGGCCTCATTTTTAACAAGTACCAGGAGCTGCAAAAGGTGACATTTATGCTATGAAATGCATGTCCCTTCTCCCTAGGCGGTGTCCTTCTCTTAATACATGTTTAATAGCTGCAGTAAAAGCTTATAGCGCTCAGCCCATTCTCCATCCGCTATCATTATTGAAAGAGCACATAGTCAGACTATTCTTTACTATTTCATTTATTTTTCGGTAAAAAGACTCATCTCTCTTACTCTATCTATCTCTCTCTGAGTCGCGCTCTGCCTACGTATTTTGAATACCTATGTCTGGCTGAGCTCCTTTTTTCTTGTGTATGTGTGTGAATACAACTCTTCTGGCAACGTTGCCAACACCTGCTCCTCTACCTGTCAGACCAGCGCAGTAAGGCTCATGTTGAAATATTTAAAGCTGCCCCCTGGCTCCAGCATGCGTCTCCGGATCCTTTCTGAGGCAAGGATGTGCAAATATTTGAGACAGCGATACACAGCGGGCTGTTTACCAATGGAATCACAATTGCTCAAATGAGGGGCAGAATGAAGTGAAAGAGAATCGTGCTTATTCCAACATGTTTATCGTGTGACACAAAGTAAATTCTATTCGCAATTGACAAATAATATATTTTACCTGCAGTTCCCTAATGACATGGAGTAAAATAATGACGGTATAATGGTGTAACACAATAGCAATCTGTATCTGTATTTGGTTACTGCTCTAGAAGTCTGAAAAATTGGATAAAAAAAAAAAAAAAAAAAACCTCTAAAGTCTCCAAAAACCTAAAATAGATGTTGCCTACATTAGATTTCTGTTTTTTTTTCCAAATGTAAAAATGTCATTAAAAGAATATACATTTTATAAATCTAAAAGTTTATATTTGGTGTGAACTAGTGTAGCTGCTATAACTTTCTGTCCTTGTATATTGTTTGCACCTACGGTACCTTTAGAATTTTGAACAAATTCACTTCTATTACAGAGAACAATTGAGCCAACAAACAGCCTAAAGTTATGCCATCATATCCTTGACCAGGCACTTACAAAGGATGAAAGGATGAACACTAGAAATACATTATTGTACCATTTTGAAGATTTTAAATGGTAATTCATTCCTTTATTTCTACCTGATTTCATTATTGCAACACCCTCTATATGGGTTTTAACCATTGGTCTCTTTAATGACTACAAATGGTTCAGAACCTACAGGTATCATGTTTCTATTACATTACACACATTTCAAAGTCTCTTCATTGGCTTTCAGTCCACTATAGAATTAGAACCCTTATCCAGAAAGACATACAAAAGTGCTTTGAGTCTCTGTCAATAAATAAATCAACACTGGTTCACTTGATTACAAAATTAAGTCTTAAACTGAATGGGGATCAAGCTTTGTCAGTAGCTACACTAAAACTGTGAAACAGTTTTTATTTTTTTATTATTTTTTTGGTTTGAAGTGCTCAAACACTTTTTGATTTAAAATTGAAGCTAAAAACTCACGTTTCCTTTGTCTTTTAGTGTATCGTAGCGATAAGCAAAATCTCCAAATTCTTGTTCTTTTACATTGTGCTTAAAAATAAATCTAAATTAAATTATTCATTTTATGAAAAACTTGCAATCTCAGTGTAAAAAAAAACTTAACAAAATTAAAAACACATGATGTGTTCTAAATTAATTATGACTTGGACATTCCTGTAGCTGAGAGCTAAAGTTATGATCATTTTTGTTAATAAAAAAACCGTGCCTCATTTCGCTTCAGTTTTATAGAAGCAGATTTCTTTTCATTTTTAACCAATTACACATTGCTGTGCGGGCAATTGACTTTCAGGTCAAGAAGCTACTGTTCTGTCACCTATTAGCACCAGATGCAGTGAACAAATCTCCTGTTATCCTTTTATCTATGACTTAAGTTAAGCCGTGTTTATCTCCATTGCACGGTAGTGGTTTATTTTTTTTTATAGCAAAAAAAAACAAAAAACAACATAAATTGGGGCGGCTTCTTCTATGGTGAATCTTGCAGTCTGTTATATCAGCCTTATTGAGTTCAAACATACTATACTTGATGCTTTTTCTCGTCCCCAGGCTAGTAAACACACTACGAAACATCACTCAGCGCTATTAAGCCCAGCTCACAAAACACAGACTCACTTTTCTTTCGGCAAATCACTCTTCTTTCGGCAAATCCTCCATACCCCCCTGTCCTCTACAACTGCATCTTTTAAACCAACTATCTGCATGTCTTTCCTCACCACATCCATAAACCTCATCCTTGGCTTTCCTCTTTTCCTCCTTCCTGGGGGCTCCATCCTAAGCATTCTCCTACCGATATACCCCATGTCCCTCCTCTGCACATGTCCAAACCATCTCAATCGCACCTCCCTCACCTTGTCTCCAAAATGTTCTACATGTGCTGTCCCTCTAATAAACTTGTTTTTAATCCTGTTAATCTTTGTCCTTCCCAATGAAAATCTCAGCATCTTCAGCTCCACCTCCTGTTTTTTGGTCAATGCCACTGTCTCAGAACCATACAACATCGCAGGTCTCACCACAGTCCTATAACAGTTTTCTTTCACTCTTGCAGATACCCTTCTATCACAGATAACTTCTGTCACTCTTCTCCACCCACTCCACCCTGCCTGCACTCTTTTTTTCCACTTCTCTAACACACTCTCCATTACTTTGCACTGTTGACCCCAGGTACCTAAACTCATCCACCTTCTCCACCTCTTCTCCCTGCAACCACACCACTCCATTGCCCTCGCTCTCATTCACACACATGTACTCTGTCTTACTCCTACTGACTTTCAAACCCTTGCTCTCAAGTGTACCTCCACCTCTCCAGGCTCTTTTCAACCTGCTCCCTACTCTCACCACAAAACACAATATCATCTGCAAACATTATAGTCCATGGAGACTAATGTCTGACCTCCTCCGTCAACCTGTCCATCACAACTGCAAACAGAAAAGGGCTTAGAGCCGATCCTTGATGCAATCCAACCTCCACCTTTCTGTTCGTTCTACTGCACACTTCACTGCTGTCATACTGTTCTCATACATTTCATGCACCACCCTCACATACTTCTCTGACACACCTGACTTCCTCATACTATAGTACAACTCATCTGCCTTCACCCTGTCCTATGCTTTCTTTAAATCTACAAACAACTTTAGCCTACAGACTGTACTTAACATTTTTCCCAGCGAGGGCACGTGCACTGCAATGTTCTCGTTGGAGCATAATATGCAGCGTTCTGCACTGAGTAACAATACTCTGTTGTGTGACACTTGTGACACCATAATAGAGCTGTTTTAGAATGTAGCAAATTTTTATATGGATCTGATATCTTCTAGATTAAAACATTTATTCACATAGATTCCACGTTATAGCACGTCCTCCAGGAAGGCATAAGTAAACGCAAATGTCTCTTACACTACAAGATTTGTACAGTCCTAACAGATGCTGGAGATATAATGTACCACCTAGAGTGCTAGATTGATTTCTTGCTTTGTACTTTTGTAAACTTTGTAACTTTGGATTTTTCTATTATGCTCTTATGTGGGGGGAGGATTTATTTTGAAGATAAAGTTAAAGATTTAATTAAATAGTGGTATCATATTTATGTATTTGGTGGCATGGTGGCCATCCATAGTTTTTGGATTTAAATCCCACCTCTGCCCAGCATGTGTGGAGCTTTTATGTTCTTGCTGTGCTTCAGGGTTTTCTTCCAGGGTTTTCCAGTTTCCTCCATCATTCCAAAGATTTGTGTATAGGCTTATTTAAAACCAGTTACCTGTGGTGTGTGTGTGTTTGTATGTGTAAGACATTGTGTCATCTGACAGATTAGCACCTCATCAACAGTATCCTCCTACTTTGTAGTGTGAGTGCCCAGGGATGTGCTCCAGGCTCTCCACATGACCCTGTGTACAGTAGGATATGCAGTATAGAAAATGAATTGATGGATATTGATGTATTTCTGTATTTGCCATAATTTGTCATTGCATAGTTTTTTATATATATATCTATATATAACTCCTAAAACATGAATTTCTCTACTCCTAATGTAGAAAGTAAAACAGTATACTCAATTAGAATGATACCTTTTTATAAAGTATTAACAATGGAGGCTAAAACCACACTCATACACAGAAAGAGGGGGGAGGATACAGTAGTGAAATGATTCATGTTTAGAGAGCACAGTGACCTCTTTTAACAATTTATTATAAAATTAGGTATACATTTATGGTAGTAAAAGATGAATAATACACACTGTATGCATTTATGAAGTACTAAACGTTGCACACCCATGAATAGCCCAATTACTGGAGATTAAACCCGTGAATTTAGAAGGCTGGCTGTATTGTGTTTTTGTTTATCTGTCAGACAGCAGTGCAGGACTTAATACTGCTGATAGCATCATGCAAAACAGTCGGCTTAAGCTCAGGGTAAACGTGACCGATTTTCAGGACAAGATTGAAAGCTTTCCAGCAGTGTCTGGATAGCACTCCTAGTCCTTAATTACATATGAGGTCTTGACTTGCACAATTTTAAACTACACACACGTAACTAGAAGAACAAAACAATACACACTCTCAGGATTATGGTCTATAATTCCTGATCAAGAATACTGACTCCTGAACCTGGGAACAAACTCGACAGCATAACGTGTAATGTAACAAGATGACAGTTCAGCACATCGATTATCATGAGGAGTTAATGCCATTTTCCGTCAAAACACCTTATAAGAGGAGTTAAGATGGGATTTTTTATGCTACACACTACTATATGATTTGGGAAGATTATAAAGAATTTCTTTAAGATCAGCATGAAATCTAAAATTAGGAAGCATTTTTTTTTTTATTTCTACCCACATTTATGGCATTTAGCAAACGCCCATATCCACATAACTGAGCAGTTGAGAGTTCAGGGCCTTGCTCATGGGACAAGGAGTTGCAGCTGGGTCGTGCTGGGATTTGAAGTCATGACCTTTCGATCAGAAGTCCAAAATCTTAACCACTAAGCTATTAAGTGACCTTTTGGGCAGGTTGGCCTCCACCCTCTCAATAGCAAAATTTGATTGATTTGGCAGTAGAGAAAATATCTACCTAGGTTCGTTTTACAAGTGTATCTCTAGTTGAGTTAAACAGCTGACCATTTTCTTACCATTCCCCTTTAATGTTCAGTTTGTCTCTTATATGTACAGTAGCTTATATGTAAGTGGTGTTGGGATCTTAGCATTGCAACACCATGAAGCATGTAGCTAAGTGGATAAACATTATGTAATACAAGACACCAAGTTTGTTTGGGTTTTTACTTTACACATAACTTTACATACTTAAACTGTTTTTTTATTTTTAAGGTAATTTCCCAATAAAAACCTTTGCACACGTGATAAGTAGCATCATACATGCTCCACTCCAAGTTCCAATTGTTAAATGTAAAAAAAATAAAATAAAATGTAACATTTTTTATGTTTATTTAATAGTTTCTTACTGAATTTTATTTTTGCTAGTATTCACAAAGAGAATAATTGCAAATAAAAGAAAATGCTGGTAACCGGAGAGACTCTAATCTATTTAGTCCCACAGCGCCTCGTTTGGTTGGGAGTGAAACTAAAGTATATTACTAGCCCTTAATTCTCTATGGATCACAGTGGCAATAAAAATAAAAGAATCACACACTGCCTGGGAATTTACTAAAGTAAATTCACACATATTGTTTAGGAAGCATTGGCTAGTTTGGAGAGAACAGAATAAAGCACAGAGTTTCTGGCAACATTTGCTTTAAACAACGCAGGGATAAGAGACAAATGTGAAGAAAAAAAAAATGTGTTGTCTGGACCCTTTTATAATCATCTCCACCAAAGGAAAAAAAAAAGCAGCCATATACAGACCACTTGTTTGTTTCTTTCTTTCAAATCCTTGTTGCTTGGCTGCTGCAGCTTGGTGCCTTGAGAAGATGACATACTATACATGCTGAGCTTCGACAGATAAAACGTAAGATTTGCTGTATTTCTTTCGTTTTATTATTTTTAAACTGAAACTGCCCCAATCTGAGGCACTGTAGAAGGATGGAGAGTTTAGTAACTTCTTCTGGTGGTGTTTTTAGGTTTTATATATAGCTAGTTCTTTATGCCTGAGTACTTATCTGTTTACTTCAGATCAATGCATTCAGCTCTGTGGCATTGCTTTTGTCCATATTTCTGCAAATTAGATTTAAAATGATGCTACCGCCATGTTTGCTGTATTATGTTAAAGCTGCTTGGGTTGATATTTTGCAGTAGACCAGGATTTTGGCAGTCAGTCACATTCAGCCATTTCTTCTCCAGCTTTTTACTATTAATATTCAATGGGGACGTTCTCAGTTTTTGACATTATCCACTATTCTGAAAGGATATTATCTGACATTATTGAGTGTTAGTGCTGAACACTAACACATAAGCTGAAATTCCAATGATTAGTCTCATGGTAATCAATGAGTAAGAAGGTCTTTGGGTGCAAATGAAGAGGAAAATCCAAAACCTGGTCGCTACGGGTCAATTAAAATGCTTGGTGGAGAGTTTTCACGTCTACAAGCATACATGGAGACTATGATGTCAGTAATATTTTATAGATATAATATATTTCAGAAATAACACTACTTAATTAGTGCTGAGGTGGTGGTGATGAAGTTTCTACTGAATGACTCGAAATTCTGACAAAATTTCACACAACATAACTAAATGTCCCCCAACAGCAGTACAGAGTAATCCATTTTCCTTTAATCTGTAAGCTTTTTATAGATTTTAGATGGGCCACAGATGAGTTTCTGCTGTTTATTTTGTTTTCCATTTATTTGCCATGGTCATCCAACTCCATTCAAAATGCAGTATGCACTTATTTCTCTTCATTTTTAATTAAGATTTGCTCCTGCGCTGTCCTCTGGTCTACAATCACCACGATTAGTGGAGAAGAAATGTCATTAAAAAGAGAGCGGGAGCGGAAAGAAAGAAAGGGAGGTTTGTACGGTCATGATGTGAAGCTGGTAAAATGGAGTCTGCTAGACCTTGTATATGTGTGTGTATATATATATATGTGTGTGTGTGTGTGTGTGTGTGTGTGTGTGTGCTTAAGCAGTTGCCTGAGAAAGCTAGGCAGGCAGCTGTAATGAATCTGTGGCTGGTGCCAGTGCAGCACTGCGGAGACCGAAATTGCATTGGCCTTTCTGGATTCTGAGTTAATTGGCTGATTGTGGAGATCTCCCTTTGCCCATAATTTATTACTTGCCTTGCATGCAAGTGGGACAAAGGAGCTGCACTTGACCTTCCAGTATAAAAGGGGGCTGATGTTTGGATGGGTGCAGGTGAAACCCCAAGTAGGAGGGGCTTGTCCCTTCATTAATCTGAGGGTCAACAGAACTAAAGAAGAGGAAAAGCATAGGGTGCTAGAGTTGCTCAAACAGGACAGTTCTCAGACATAATAAATTTTCTGAAATGACTTTTCCCTACATTACCCAGACTGCCTTTCGACCATTATGGTGACAATGGCACAACTGGGAATCTCTACATAAAGAGAAGAAAGCTTAAACTTGTGCTTAAACAGATTGGGTTCTAATGCTTCATCTTTAATGCTAATACCTCATTTATCATTGTGCTCACCTTTTTATAGATCACCAAATGGCCATCTTCTTATTCATTTGACATGAACCTTGCTGAAAATCTTGTTCTTGTTTTTAGGATCTAACAGTAAAATCTGACCATTATCACTTCTGCTTGAGCAGCGGACAAATTAGCAGCAGAATTGTTATGCACATCACAAATATTTCATAATAACCATATTTCATGTGGTGCAGGGTGGAGTTTAGCATTTGTCATGCTTGGCCTGTGTTATATGGTGGTATCCACTCAATTATCTATGGAGCCATGCTCACTGGCCATGCTTTCATCTCATAGTCCTCCCTCAGCAGCCACTCACAATTCCTAGGAGTTTGAATAAGACTGATTTTAATGCGTTTCATGAATGAAGCTGTAGGAACCATGGCTAGTTATACTTCTGATGTGTGAATTCATTTTAATTTGCAATCATGACACCGTGTTGTCCTGTTTGCTACAAACCCAGCATCCTCCCTTCTTCCTGCAGTGGAGAGATGCAGTCCTTCGCAGTATGCCAGGGCTAATCACAGCACTCAGGGATGGAGATCAGACATTACTGGCCCCCGAGCAGCTGCCAGCACTCCTCCTCTGCCTTCTCATTCTCTCCTCCACACTCTATCTCACACCCACCCCTCTCTCGGCTGCACCACCTATATTCCCCCATCTCGTGTTCAAATGCAATATATTCTGGAAAAATCGTTTTTTTTTTTTCTCTCCTGCTCTTTTTCACTCTTCCCCACACCGTACTGATGTCTCGCGCTCGTGCCCCACTCGGTTGAAAAAGACACAAATGTCACTTCTATTTGAAATCGTCTGTAATGCATGACTCACAGTGACTCTCCGCCTCCCAATTAACCTTTCTGAGAAGGAAGTATCAAGATTGCAGGGAAGCTGGCAAAGATTAGCTACTAATTTGTTAGCATTCTCTGCCAAAATCATTTATAAAGACTAACTGCCCATTACTTATTTTTTCGCCAGTCTATGTGTGGGTTTTTGTTGCCAGATTTCATCATATTCCATTAATTATGATTATGATTTTCATAGTGTTAAATGTACAGAACTGTACTCCCTCTTCTTGCTAGGATGGTCAAGATCCTTTAATGTGTATATTTTACCTGCATGTGATGTAGCTTTAATAAGCTTTTAGATTACATCTTTCAGTAAAGCCCAGCGCTACTTAAGGTCCAATTATGCAAATGATTTTAAAGGTATACTATTCTCTCTCAGTGTATGATAGTTTTCCCAGCAGAACCAACACTGCTCTGATTTGCTCTGAGTTCATTCTGTGGGCATTTGTTTGTTAGGAAATTTGCCTTCCTGTTCTGAAGCTGGTTGATTATCCTAATGTGGTCACCTGTTCTGTGTGGGTCATTTACTTGGTTTGCCTACATATACCCTGGTTTTCCTTTTCCTGTCTATAAAGTCTTGCCATATATTCATGTTGTTGAGCCCCGATTTCCTATTTGTTATATTATTTTTTTGTTCTGGACCCTTGCTTGTCATCGTGTGAACTAAATCAAAGATTGATGGTACAAGGTTAAGGGAAAGTATTGTCCAATATCTTTCTTTTTCAGTGTTACAGAGCTAAACAGAAATGTCTTATTTACTCAAGAGCTTAAAGCTGCTGTATGTAATGTAAGCTGACTTGGAGTCAATGAAGGAGTTAACACCGCCCCTCCCGCTTTTTTTTTAGCCTCTTAAAGTGCTCGCTAACAGATAGAAATTCCAGGTGTGCCTGCCCAGACTACAATATTATAGCTAACATTAGTATTCTGTATGTGTACAAAATGTGCAGGAGAAATTAAATAGAACTGGCTCTCATGCAGAAACAAAGGAATTCTTGTATTAGTTCTCAAGCACTACAAAATTTTTTACATGCCCAATACTTAAGAACACACACGTGTTATATTGCTTGATTCCATAAAAAAATGTCTGGTTTGTAGTGATTTTTGTAAAAGTAAAGATGGAACTTTGTCAAATGTCAGTCTTCCTTACTATCGCTTCAACAAGATATATCAGCTATAATGGCAATAATCACCTTATTTCATGCTTTTGTTAAGGTCATGCTTCCCTTCAAGCTAATTTAGGGTCTACAATTGCATAGACTGCCCATGGATATGGGAAAAATTGATAGAAAGAAAGGACCAGCTTTGTGGGGACAATTGTGCATGACTGGCATAATTCAGCAGGACCATAATGACTGTTTTAGTTATTAGAATTTGCCAGAAAGTCCTTTGCAACAAGCCACTTGAGTCCTTACTTTTTTTTTTTTTTTTTTTTTGGCTTCTCCAGTGATAAGCTAGTCATCTAGCTCAGCCTCCAGGCTGTAAATGCAAAGGGTTTTATTTTTTTTTTTTACTCTTAACATACTCATAGTGAACACTCTTTAGGTTATATGTTTTCACAGCCGTCACTATTCCGGTGTGGATAACAGAAGGGTCATACATTTATCTATCCTTCCATCTATATATCATATATCTAGATAAAAAGGTCATGGTGGGGCTAGATTTAGGGAATTCTGGGAATGAAGCAGGAATGCATACTGGATGAGGTGACATGCACACACACATTCATATGGAGGGACAATTAGACATAGGCAACCTTCATACCACATTTATTTTCTGAAATGAGGAAAAAAACCAGTAAAGAAACAAAGTTGGAAACAGAAAATCAAAACAGGGACCCTCAAGCCATAATGCAACAATGCATAATCCAATAGTAGTAGTTGCTTTTATTGCAACAAAATAAAAATAACTTTTCTCATGTATGAAGTGGAAGCTTGCTTGTCCTTTATCCAAGATGATAATGTCAAATAGATGATGCATGCTGCTGATTGGTTGTCAGAGGGTTTGAGGTTCTGGCTTGCTGTCCATTTCCGTTATTGCTTTGTTGTTTGTCTCTGTAGACAGAGCTCTAACGTTTACATGGCAAAGAACCCTGTTTAAACAGTTGGGCCCCCCCAGCTGAGAATCTCCCCAACGCATGCTGTGGAGCCAAAGCTTCCTGTTCAAACTTTCATCAGTAACACACCCTGTCTTGTTGCCAATGAATGCAAATTTATGCAGAACATTGCAAGGTAGAGTTTCAGCACTTTCGGCTGTGCCATGCGAAAGACTGAAGCTGAGGGAGGAGCCGAATATGGAGAACGCTTTATCTCTTGCCAACAAGCTTGCTGCACTTGTTAAAGCCGAGTGCTTTGTTGCTTGCTCTCATATCATTTGATGCCCAGCACTGATTTTGCAACTGTTGTGATTATTTGTCGAGCTCGGAATACCTTCAGTAGAAAGTATTTATCCAATGTATCACATGTAAGCGCAACAAGGTCAGTGTTAATTCTAGTCACGCAAGCACAAGTGGCGTTCCTCTTCCATCAGCCAAGCCTTGTTTAAACCTGACTATCAGCTCACTCATATCATAAGAGCACTGAGAGTCAATCAGGTATAATGGCTCAAGCAGCCTCTGACTCAGCATGTCTTTTGGCATGCTTTATTCTCTGTTTTGTTTATTTTGATTAAAGGGAAGCAACCAGATATCCTCGACGTAGACCTAAAGCAGTCACTCTTGAGGACTGCACTGCGTATGGCTGCTGAGAATGGATTGCGTTCCCAGCAGAGATATGTCTTTCTAGGGAAAGATTCCGATGTGCTAATGCTACCTGAGCTATTGGAATTGGTTAATTTAAATACAATGCTCACAGGGCAGGCTGATAGCTTATGTATATAAACGATGACACTGTGAATTAGGGACTTGCCCCTATGGCCATCGAATGTACAATGCATTATATACTGTATATATATATATATATATATATATATATATATATATATATATATATATATATATATATATATATATATATATATATATATATATACAGTGAGGAAAATAAGTATTTGAACACCCTGCTATTTTGCAAGTTCTCCCACTTAGAAATCATGGAGGGGTCTGAAATTGTCATCGTAGGTGCATGTCCACTGTGAGAGACATAATAAAACAAATAAATCCAGAAATCACAATATATGATTTTTAAAGCTTTTAAGCTTTTAAGCTTTTCAAAGACACTAGAGACAAAATAGTACACCTCCACAAGGCTGGAAAGGGCTACGGGGAAATTGCCAAGCAGCTTGGTGAAAAAAGGGTCACTGTTAGAGCAATCATTAGAACATGGAAGAAGCTAAACATGACTGTCAATCTCCCTCGGACTGGGGCTCCATGCAAGATCTCACCGCGTGGGGTCTCAATGATCCTAAGGAAGGTGAGAAATCAGCCCAGTACTACACGGGAGGAGCTGGTCAATGACCCGAAAAGAGCTGGGACCACCGTTTTCAAGGTTACTGTTGGTAATACACTAAGACGTCATTGTTTGAAATCATGCATGGCACGGAAGGTTCCCCTGCTTAAACCAGCACATGTCCAGGCACATCTTAAGTTTGCCAATGACCATTTGGATGATCCAGAGGAGTCATGGGAGAAAGTCATGTGGTCAGATGAGACCAAAATAGAACTTTTGGGTCATAATTCCACTAAACGTGTTTGGAGGAAGAAGAATGATGATTACCATCCCAAGAACAAAATCCCTACTGTGAAGCATGGGGGTGGTAGCATCATGCTTTGGGGGTGTTTTTCTGCACATGGGACAGGGCGACTGCACTGTATTAAGGAGAGGATGACCGGGGCCATGTATTGCGAAATTTTGGGGAACAACCTCCTTCCCTCAGTTAGAGCATTGAAGATGGGTCGAGGCTGGGTCTTCCAACATGACACTGACCCGAAGCACACAGCCAGGATAACCAAGGAGTGGCTCTGTAAGAAGCATATCAAGGTTCTGGCGTGGCCTAGCCAGTTTCCAGACCTAAAGCCAATAGAGAATCTTTGGATGGAGCTCAAACTCCGTGTTTCTCAGGGACAGGCCAGAAACCTGATTGATCTAGAGAAGATCTGTGTGGAGGAGTGGGCCAAAATCCCTCCTGCAGTGTGTGACCTGCTGAAAAACTACAGGAAACGTTTGACCTCTGTAATTGCAAACAAAGGCTACTGTACCAAATATTAACATTGACTTTCTCAGGTGTTCAAATACTTATTTGCAGGTGTATCATACAAATAAATAGCTAAAAAATCAAATATTGTGATTTCTGGATTTTTTTTTTTAGATTATGTGTCTCACAGTGGACATGCACCTACGATGACAATTTCAGACCCCTCCATGATTTCTAAGTGGGAGAACTTGCAAAATAGCAGGGTGTTCAAATACTTATTTTCCTCACTGTATATATATATATATATATATATATATATATATATATATATATATATATATATATATATATATATATAAAATATTTATTTTATGCCGTTTTGTGCTTTGCAGTAAAAGATTCATATTATGTAACTACTGTTCTGTTCATTTCTGTTTCACAGGCAGAGCCTATATTAATTTATATCAATTAAATGGGTACTTCTAAGGAATAACAATAATTATGGCACATACAATGCAGCGTGATTTCTAGTCCTAATTGTACAACGTGTGCAAGTGTGCATCACATCATCCATATTGAGTCATGTTCAGACTGACTGCTGATCCTCACAATAGTCTAATTCAACCTTTTCATCCTAATTCAAATGCTCAGCAGGACAGTGACAAGAGCTGCTTTGTGCATTTTTAAATATGGTCATGTCAGAAATGTGAAACACATTGGTGAAAAAGTGCCTCAGAATAAGAGAGTGGGATTTAGGTTTATACTGGGCTGCCCTGAACTTAATGATTTAAACATTCCTCTAGGATTACTTTTCAAAGTAAAATAAGAAATTGCATAACCAAAGGAGTGTAGGGATGTATGAGCACTAATACTTTGTATTGTGTATCATTAAAAGACTGTATTTGTTAATTTGTACATTGCTCCATTACCAATCTCAGATGACACAAAACCACAGTTATCTAGAGGTATTTCACAAACAATGATGAGGAAAACCTGGGGCAAACTGGTTTACGTTTTGAAAAGGAGATTCTACAGCAATACAATACAATAGACAATATGACAACTTATTTTTTGCCATCAATAATGAACACAACCTGAACAAAACTGAACTTAAGAACACTTAAACATCCATCTGGTTGAATAAAATAGGACCTTTTTTTTTCAAGTTGAAATCCTTCAGGAAACTAGGAACCCTTTACTATCCAAAAAACACTTAAATTAATTTCCCCCTTTGAAAGCCTAGAAAATGTAAACCATATCAAATCACTTTACGGTAATAGATCATTTTAAGTACATTTGCAAGGATACAGATACCAATTACATTCAGTTTTCAAATTATATAAATTTTCCTAAGCAACCTTATAATCTTAAAACCTCAAATCTAGGGCATTTCTTCTTTTTTTTTTTTTTTTTGCGTTTCATTGATAAGACCGCATGGACATAGTGTTCCTACTTTGATATTTAATAAAGACATGCTGTTGCAGACACGACAGTCACCATGAAAGCTTCTCGTCTCAAAATACATTTTTTTTTTTTTTTATTATCTCTAAAGTTCTTTCTCTCACTCCCAATGCCCTGTTCAGGAACATGTCATTTAACAATAACCATTTTGCTGATAATAAAATCAGAATGTTCTCTCAATGTTCTTTTAATTTTCAGATTAATCACTAGTTATTGCTACCAAGAGGAGCAAAGGGAGCACTCCTGTTCCCAAACCTGATTCATATGAATGCAAATTGCACCTTTTTTTCCTCAATAACACCATAACATTGCCGTAGAGAGTCTACTGAAGAGGAGGTTTAGCTTGGCTCTGATTACTACAGTACATTGTACCGCTGGTCTAATGCTGTTGGGAAGCTTTTCTCGATGTTTTGGGCGGGGTGTTAATTGGAGGTGGTTCGGGCTTCTTCCCAGGCGAGCATGGATAATCACAGCATGGGGCACACTTGGCCTGTTCCCTGCCTGGCACCCAGAGTGTGTTCTTACCGGGCATATCAAACTCAATAAGCTTGTCTGGGCAGCCCAGAAAGTGTCAGTTTGTTTTCAGCATCCCCAGATTGAAAAAGAGACTGGCTTATTCAACTGTCTTTGTGACTGGGGGGAATCATTGCTCAGTCAGTGTGCCTCATACATCAGTGTGCATCCAGAGAAGGCCAAGTTAAGGACTCAGATCTGTTGGCACTACACAGGCCTGACAGTGCTCATTGGCTTGCTGCTTGCTCTGTGTGTGGGAACATTAAGCAGTTGTTGTCTGTGAGCCATTTTGGAGGAAACAACCATGGGGATAATGCGCCTCCTGTGCAGCAAGTCATGTTCAACCCTGTCAGGGTAAAACAGTTATGGTACTTCGCTATTCTTTGTTTTATTGATTTGGCTAGTTTTTCCGGGACACTAGGGTGGGGTGAGGTGTTATACGTGTAAGGGTATCCCTCATGCATTGCTTTGAGCTTGCTCTGGTTTGACATAATTCCTGAAATTTCTACAGCCTGGATCGTGCAGTCATTATGTTACAGGCGCATGGCCAATGAAAACTCTCCAGTTGACACGGTGGTGAAGAGCCCCCCAGGAACACTTGAATTTAGTGCATTGGTGTAAAATGCCAGGCCCTGAGCCACACAGACTGGATTGGCATTCTGTCTCTTAATACTTATGCTCAGTGAGAGCCATGAGGTACACTGGAAAGCCAAGGGGTCCCTTATGAGTTACCCCAGCAATGGCGTCTACACAGAACATACCCTGTTTATTCTTTCTTTGTGTGGCCCTTTCTTTTACATTATGATTACTGCATTTTGGTGGTTCTACAGTAAAGTCTCCAGGGAAATACCTTTTCTTTTTCCTACTTACACTGCAATAGTTATATTTAGTGTCCACTACTATATATGCTGTTTGCTTTTTATACACAGTTCATAGACAAAATATTTTATATTACCAGTCATGTTTGTGTCCTTGTTTTTTTTTATTTATTTTTTGCTAATCTAATGTGTAATGTCTTTATAATTTTTTTAAGTCAAATTCCTTGTACACTTTGGTGTACTTGCCCAATTAAACTTGCCTCTAACACCATTTGTGTAAGTTGTTGAAAGACAGATTTTATGACAGATCACGTCATCTCAGTTGTCATATTATACTGTGCTATTAACACCACCCTAATTAATACTATTACCACTGCTAATATTCCTGTTGGGTGACATGATTGCATTATTCCACCTCACAGCCCCGGGGGGCTTTGGTTTAAACTTAATCTTATAGACATAGAGAAAGAATGTGACACTGTATACAGATATTACTCTGTATAGAGAGTTATATAGAGTTTTCTCTATGTCTTTGTGGGTTTTAGATGAGTTTTTTTTTGTTTTGTTTTGTCTCACTTCCCAAAAATGGACCTGTAAGTGTGCTTGTGCTCTGTAATAATAAAAAAAAGTGTATTCCAGTCTACAACCCTGGTGGACCAAAGTAAAATGTTTGCTAAAGATGTTAAAAAAAAATGCTGAATAAATAATACTACTAGGTATACATCTGTTAAACAAGACCTGATAATGCCACAGCATAAAATTCCATTTTCTATATGTGAGATTAGAAGTGTCAAAAGTTGAGATTATACCTGACATATAATTCATAAACTGTAATGCAACCTCAAAAGTAATCTTTTTAGGTTCTGACACTTTTGAAAACAAGAACGTGAAGGGAAAATATATCCCTTTGACTAGAGTAAAGATGTGTTTTTCAGTGCAGACAGTAAATTCTGTGTGTGCATAGTTACTTCAAGAGGCGTAATAAAGCAGGGACCTGCTGTTCTCCGGCTTTGAGAGCCAAGTCTCCACCATGTGCCACGGCACTGGCTGTTTGTGCATATCATATATTAAGACAGGTTTGACAGGCAGTCCCGAAAGAAGGTCTCCATCTCTGTTAAAATTTTCAACAGACTGTTAGATGTGAGCGTTTTCAAGCTTACCTCGAGTCTTTGAGATGGGCTCTTTGATGGAGCAGAATCTATCAGGATTTTCGCAATGCTAATACTGTCAAACAGGACCGGCTGACTTAGGATTCATTCATAATGCAGGAGCCCCACAAATATGAATAAATGATACACTCCTAAAAGGCAAGCAAGAAGAAACATGCCTAATTAATATCAGTTTACAATGCTGGCTTTTCCTTTCAGATGCAAATCTTCTGCATGTTTCATTTTTAAGACTTTTGATCGGAAATGTATCCAATGTACTTTTAAAACTGTCTCTAGAGACCTCCTTCTTCTTTTAAAAATGCTTGATGTTTTACTGATCACTTTATAGTATCAGTAATACATTTATATTTTAAGCATTTGGCAAATATCCAGAAAGGATTCTTATCAAATCTATACATATATGCTGGTACAAATGTATGCACAGTCTATGACTAATAACACCAATACAACCTTGTTAGAAAAGTGTTAGAAGTCAGGGGGTTTGAGGGCTCATGTATGTATTTGAAATATCTTTTTTATTCTTCATATTTCACAACCTATAATAGCAAAGCGAACATGTTTTAGATTGTCTTTTTTTTTTTTTGGCTACCTGCCACTATAGCTAGAAATATATTGTATATCAAATGCAATCGTAAATATTTTGTGGTATAGTATCTCACCAATGTGTGTAGACCCCTCATATTTCAGCAACCATTGTAGTATATCTTCTTAAGGAACAATACTGTAGAAATGAAACTTTGATATATTTTAGAGTTATCAATGTGCAAGTTGTACAGCAGTATAGATTTACTGTCTTCTGAAAATAACTCAACATACAGCCATTACTGTTAAAATAGCTGGCAACAAAAGTGATTACAACCTTAGTGATAACAGATGTACGTCTTTTAACCATGCAAAGATACGTCTTTTTCATCGTGTTCGTGTTTTTGTTTGCTTGACAGGACTATACAAATTTGTTCTGGTTTTGACTTTTGCCTGTACTTGGACCCTAAGCTTGGTTTTCCCTTTTGGACTTGTTAACTTCTCTATATATCTAACACTCTACATAGTCACTTAGTTCACTGGCAGAAGGGGTGTGGCTGCCATTGGGGTGGGGTTTGTTTTCTTTGTTTTTGTAGTAGGGAGTTAGGGAAATCGTATTGTATTTTTGTTGCATTTCTTTCAGTGGAAGAAGCTGCCAAATCAGATTATTTAGTTTATTGTTTTAGCCTTGGCCCAACCTGAAGACATGCCATTGTCTGGTTTTGTGTTTGTTATAAAGATATCAATTCCTTTAAATTGTGAGCTTGTTACTCTATGAGGCCTAACCCTAGACTGGGTCATAACAATTGTATTTGAGCAGTAAAGATTTTGTGCTTTGAGTACAATTCTCTCATACTGACCACTGGATTGTCAACATAGCAACTCATGGCAAGAACTCTCTGAGGATTTGAGAATTAGAATTGTTGCTCTCCACAAAGATACCTAGGCTATAAGAAGACCAGTAAAACCCTGGAACTAAGTTACAGTACAGTGGCCAAGGTCATACAGAGGTTTTCCACTAAGAACAGGCCTTGCAAGGGTCGATCAAAGTACTTGAATTTCATGCTGTGCATCAGCAGCAGAAGCTGGCTTTTAAAAAACAGACGAATGAGTGCTGCCAGTATTGCTTTAGAGGTTGCAGAAGCGGAAGGACCGCTTGTCAGTGCTCAGACCAAACACACTGCAACAAGTTGGTTTGCATGGCCATCGTCCCAGAAGAAAGCCTCTTCTAAAGCTGTCTCATAAGAAAGCCTGCAAAGCTGTTTGCTAAAGACAACCTGTACAAGAGCATGAATTACTGGAACCATGTCCCGTGGTCTGATGAGACTAAGACAAACTTGTTTGGCTCTAATGGTGTGTGGTGATGCCCTGGTAAAGAGTACCAAGAAAATTGGGTCTTGCCTACAGTCAAGCATGGTGGTGGTAGCATCATGGTCTGGGGCTGCATGAGTGTTGCTGGTACTGTGGAGCTGAGGATTCATTGAGGGAACTGTGGATTCCAACAAGTACTGTGACATTCTGAAGCAAAACATGATGCCCTCCCTTCAGAAACTCGGGCAAGCGGCTGTTTTACAAAATAATAACAACTCCTAACACACCGCCAAGATGACAACTGAAGCTGAAGGTTTGGAATGGAGTGGCCAAGTATGTATCCAGACCTAAACCCTATTGAGCACCCGTGGGGCATCCTCAAGGGGAAAGTGGAGAAGCACCATGTGTCTAACATCCAGCAGCTCTGTGATGTTATTATGGAGGAATGGAAGAGGATCCCAGCAACAACCTGTGCAGCTCTGGTGAATTCCATTCCCAGGAGGATTAAGGCAGTGCTAGATAACAATGGTGATCTCACAAAATATTGACACTTTGGACACAGTTTCGACATTCACTTACGGTGTACTCACTTTTTGACAATTATAGTTGTATGCTTAGTTATTTTCAGACTACAGTAAATCTGAACTGCTATACAAGCTGCTCATTGACTACTCAAAAAAATATAAAATTTCATAACTTTAGTCCTAAAACTAATACCAACTAAAATGGTTGCTGAAATGTGAGGGGTGTACTCGTTTTTTTGAGATGCCATATACGGTATCTGCTTTTATGAGGTGAGATGTATGCCTAGTGTTTGCTGTATTAATGGATTTTTATTTTTTATCTTTTTTGAGTGGAGCTGTCAAAGTATTTTATTTCCTACGTCTATCAACGTTATTAATATGGCACGATCGGTTGATGCTAAATCGTGCTTTTAGTACCGTCTGGCAACCACCCAAAATGGATGATCATGTTTCTTACTGCACTTGTAATTGTACATCACACAGTGATTTTATTTAGCATATTTCTTGAAACCACTTCTCCCCTCTCATGTTTGTGAATTAAATATTGTTTTAAAACATCAGAAAAAGGTCATTGTTCACCTTTTGTAGGCTGTATTGTCATTTGAACAGAAATTGACAATATTTCCATAGAGCTTTAAATGCTTAATTTCTAAACTCCATATGTAATACATGAAGTGAACTGTGCTAAATTATTTACAGCTTATGGGTCTAGGTCAGCAGTGGTTCAAATCTATACATAGACCATCATAACCTATGAAACAATGCTTCATTAAAATGTAAAGAAACATAAAGATTTTCCATAATAATGAAAGTCTCAGAACGCCCCCCTCCCCACCCACAGGCAGAAGAGCACTGAATAATGATAATTATGAGCTAGCTTTAGGAGTCTGCGCATGGATCAATAGCTGTGTCTAACCCCTGGCCCAGGGTAGGTGAATGGTGTGAGGAGCCCATGACATTTCATTTGGGTGGCTGTCAGAGTGCACTAACAGGGAATTTTTGGCGCTTCATCAGCTGCTGGTTTGAAACCTGGTGCTCCATTGGGCATGAGCAGCTCTGTTGATAGCTCCAGCAACCATGGCTGTCAAACACGGTTAACCGCCTCGACCCCTGAGATACCATTCAATACTGTTCCATTAGCATCGTCCATGCCTTCAATGACATCTCATATCTTGTTTTTCCACCAAATGCATCACACACTTTTCTCACCTCAGCAGGCAGGTGATAAAAGACCCATTTCTTCATTTAAAAAAAAATAAAAATAAAAAAAGAAGCAAAAACAAAAACAATGTCATGATTTTGCATTAGGAACATGATTACATAGTGATCTACATTTGCAGGTCTTTCTGAGGTCAGATATATTAAATCAAGCAACTCATTAAAGTATCAGTGAACAGTGATATCCTTCCTACAAAGTCTGATCTGCTCTATAGATTGTCTTGGTTTAAAAGAGAACTTTATTGTAGCTGGTCAGGCTGACAATCAGCAGGAGTTGTGATTCAGGCTGGAACTTGTAAAAGAAAGGACTGACAGTTCCCTTCATTCTTGTCTTGACTGTCCTGTTGTCACTATCAGTCTGACAGCAGCTGGAGATGAAAGGTCCTTTGGTCTTTGGGGGGAAATGAGCTGAGGACAAATTTGTGTCACACATTATGTATTGTTTAATTACAAAAAAGTTTTATAATTGCACAGTTCAGACTGAAATTCTAATGATTGCTAAAGATCAGGACTTGGATCCTACATAAAAAGGTTGCACAAGACGTTAGGTTGGTGGGGGGTTACTTTAATGCGAACACAAGCAAGCAAACAGATACAGTATGATGAAAGACCATGTCGATGTTGCACTGCACAGCATTCTTACAAACCTCCTGGTCAGGATTGTGTTGAATTAAATCAGGCTGTTAGGTGGTTTACTAGTAACTAGTTAAAATATGTTAATATGGAAAAAAGGATGTACATTGACCAAAATACAGGAGGCGGAATTGGAGGTGGCAAAGTTGCTGGTTGCTGAGATGTTGAGGGTTGACAGAATTGAAAATGAGTTTATTAGAGGGACGGCGCATGTAGGACGATTTGGAGACAAGGTGAGAAAGGTGCATAGGAGGGACATAGTTGCTGAGGATGCTGAGAATGGAGCCACCAGGCAGGAGGAAAAGAGGAAGGCAAGGAGGAGGTTTATGGATGTGGTAAAGGAAGACGGTTGGTGTGAAAGAAGCAGATGTAGCTGACAGAGTGACATGGAGACAGATGATCAACTGTGGTGACTCCTAATGGGAGCAGCTGAAAGAAAAAGCAACCAGCAGCTTTCAATGGAATATATGACAGGGTCGGTGGGCACGGATTCTTAAAAACCTTTCAGTTTAGGTTACAGCAAATTTGGGTTTAAATCGGCAATATACAGAAAATAACAGAAAGAAATGTGGATCATTTAACTCAAAACATACAAGATGGTGGACAATGATATATGGAAATTGTTGTGCCTGATATCCAGGTTTTTATCATTTCTCTATTTGTAAAAACTTCAGATTATTATTTTTTCAAAGGGGACATAATGTTCACTCTGAACATCTTCATCATTTAAAATAATAATAATAATAATAATAATAATAATAATAATATTAATAATAATAATAATAATAATAATAATAATAATAATAATAATAATAATAAAAGAATTCAAGGAAATAAGTATACGTGAAAATGCAGGCAGTTTCATGTGATGGATGTTCGAGATATGGAAATTGGTCCCACCCAAATTACCATTTCAAAAAAAAGAAGGAAAAAAAAAAAAAAACATACTTTGTTACTGGAGGGTGCATCGACGATGGGGTCTTGTCTTGTCTCCCTATTTCTTGCATCGTCTGGGCTCATTAGTGACACCTTGCCTGCAGGTTCCTTGCAGGTTTCTGGAGTCATTTCAGCTCGGTGCTAAGGGAAGGCCTGAGCACTTCTTGTTCCCTAGATGGTCCTTGGATCATTATCAGCACTGTATCTGTAATATGTGGGTGTCCTCCATTAGCCGAGGTTAGTTTTTCGGGTCAGTGTTTCTGCAGCGTTTGGGCTAACGGCACTCTGCAGTTTCTCACTCACAGGCTGTGGAGAAATTTCAGCACGGACAATAGGGGCTATTTTTAGACTTTTTTATAAAATGGTTTTCTACAAATGACTTTCTCTGTATACTCCTTATTTTCTTCTGATTACTCAGTGCTTCTCTTAGGAAATTTGTTAGGATGGTTACAAGGTATATCTTTTTGTGTGTTTTCCTTTGTGTTTGGAACGTGTACGAGAATAAGAGTACCGTCTGTATTCAGGAAATCTATGCAAATGTGGTGATTTTGTAAGAAAAGAAAGCTGGTTAACAATTCAGAGCAGATTTTATAACACTGCAGCTACACAGGAGTTTTACCTTGAAGAGAAAACAGCTGCACAGTTTTATGCTTGCTGTTGTTTTGCGAGGAATCATGCTGTTAATGATCGGGATTATCAATGCTTGCCCTAGAAAATGTTATGAATCTTTAATTTTTTTTGTTTTGTTAGTCTGTAGAATGCTATTTGGAGCTGATATGTGTACAAATCTACATTTAATCCTGGTCCTGGAGCTGTCTTTCGAGTATGTCGTGAATTGATGTAGGAAGAACTTTCAAATTAGACTCGACTTCTCATGGATTGATTGATGGTTTGATTGATTGATTGATTCATATATTTATATATTGATTTTTTATTTATTTATTTTCTCCATAATTTGCCATTATTGGGCCTTCTGAAAATCTTTCAATAACCTTATCTAACCGTAATTGTCATTATTTATATTATTATTTTATTATTTGATTAAAACATTATACATTTTTCCCCCCCTTAAGCAGTTCAACAATATCGATTTCTGACCCTAATGCACCTTTTATAGTCAGATATGATCTAATCACATAAATGAATCAATCTGGACATGTAAGAACACCTCGCGCCCCTGTAATGTTGTTAGAACACCGCTCGAGCCTGTGGCGTCTCCACGGGGTGACTAGAGGACCTTCACTTTTCTAGTCGTGTCATTAGATTCAGTGCATCAATTAAGTCCAGGCACCCGAGTGGAAGAAACGCTGTGCAACGTGTTTGCATTAGCCTTCATTAATCCCCTCAGTGCTGTTCAGCCAGGGGCAAAGGGTAATTAACGCCTCACCTTTTTTTGCAGACCTCAACACAAGAAACTTACACATACAGCCCTGCTCAACAACTAGAACATGAATATTCATGCTATTTTATTTAAGCCTACAGGCTCTGACAGAAAAATATCAACTTTGTTTTTTTACCCAATCATTGCCTAGACACAACCTTACATAATCACTGTAGTCTTATATAATATTTATTTCATTATATTCACTTGAACCTTTTTTAAACCATTTTTCCATTGTATTATTGCCATAACAATACAGGGATGTTTGTCATCTTACGTTTAAATTTAAACATCCAAATGACATATATTTTACCTTATATTTATTAATCTGTTTTTATATTTTTATTAAGAACACTACAAATAACATCTTATCAATAGAATTAGCATGTTGCTAAATATTCCATTATATCCTGGATGAAAAGTGGAAAATGTTTTCAAGGTATTTGCTGTTAGTTTTTCTATCCAAAACCAGGTAAAGTGTTCATACAGTACTTAAGGACAGACGTTGTATGACTTGTATGTGCTTTTTGAACATCAAATTCCACATTTAGATCCAATTTGTTGAAACAAGAACCTCCACTGTTCTGGCAAGATTTTCCACTAGATTTTGGAGTGTGCATATTGAGATATTTGCTCTTACAACCACAAAGGTTTTAGTAAAGTCAGAGGTCTGAGTTCTACTGCAGGGCAAGATCCTTCACTCCAACCAATGTAAAGCATATCTTCATGGAACTGGGTTTTGCACAGGGGCATTGGCATGCTGGGACATGTTTGGATCGCCTAGTTCAAGTGAAGGGATTGTGTACCTCCAAATTTGTGGCAACAGTTTGGGAAAAAACTATATATGGCTGAAAAAAGTCATGTGTCCCAACACTTTTATCTATATAAAAGATATGGTCATGTGACTTATGAATACTAACGCCCCAATTTCCAGGCCAATACAATATAAAAACTTTCTTTCGGCTTCTACCATTAGGGGTCGCCACAGCGGATCATCCGTATTCATGAGCCGCATGTTCGATTTGCCACATGTTTCTACGATGGATGCCCTTCCAAACGCAACCCCCCACATTTATCCGGGCTTGGGACCGGCACTAATGGCACTAATGGCTGGGGTTGGTTCCCTGACCGGGGATCGAGGCCAATACAATATAATATGTCAAATAATGTCATATAATATCTTATATCATTCAAGACATGAAGTGTATGTAATGCAGAACACATCTTAATTTTTACAGATGTTCTTCTGATGTGTGTTTGGACATCTTATCCTGTCCAAATATTTATTTGAATAAGATAAGAAGCTGATTAAGAGCAAATTATGAGCTTAGTGAGGAAACTGGCAGTCTTCGTGGAAATAGATGATGGGAACGGTTACATGGAGATACAGATCAGACAGAGGGTAATGTATGCAAAACGATGCAGCGTTCTGACCGGAGGTTTATCTCTATGATCTGTTTCATCATTGAAAAGTACATTGAGCTTTCATCAGCTGGGTTTGCCTCGGGGAGGAGAACTCTTTTGGCATATGCATTTGATTAAAACATTATAAGGTCTGTAGGCATTCTTAATACATTGCTGTTTATTCTCCCAGGGTTCCAAAGGAGTTTGACCTGTCTCAAAGTCCGGTTAGGGAAGGATGTCGGTTTGTTTATTAGTGGTATTTTAGTGAAGGGTACTTCGATTGAAGAGAGATGGTTGTGGTGATTTAAAAAGAATAATTATGTATATTGCCTCCAATCAAGGGCTTATACATACAACTTAATGGCAGCTCTGAACATTTTCTCACATAATGAGTAATAAAATCCCAATGCACTATGTCTATGACAACTTCGAAATCCTTAGACACCCCCCTCCACAATCAGTTTCATTTTTCTTTCAGAAGCCTATGGTATAATTTTGCCAGCCTAACTATTGAGAACAGATGCTTCCTGCCTCACTCATGGGGTCTTCGGAGATAGATGATGGCTGTGTAATGTAGCGGGGGAAAAAACATATGAAGGTGTTGCCACACTGAATATTTTTAGGGACACAACGCGTGGTGAAGGGTGCTATTTGCTTCTCCCCAGCATGCAAGAACAGGAAGAATGAGCAAATAAAGCAGTGTCGGCTGTGACGCCCGGCTTTGGAAACTGAGAAGTGGCGAGCACTACAATTGAATGACTCGTCGGCTTTTTCGGCTGCTCTGTTCTGTCTGCTAACCTTGAAAAGAGGAGAGAATAATACTTCTCACATTACGTTAAGAGGGATCCCAATTAGATTTTCTGCTACCCTGTCCCCTCTCTTCCTTCAGCCAAAAATGGATGGTAATTCGACATCTCAGACGTATTGGCATTCGGCAGGAAAATAATTAAAGAACATGATTCATGGAGCCAAATCCCATCCGAATATCGTTCGGTTTCATTGTACGTCACATGCACCGGCTTCAGAGATGCCATTTAATCTACTTTAGTCATCTCCTCGTGGGCAACACGACACCGGATTTGCACATTTAGTTTCAAATGTTGTTCACATTCCTTCCATTTATAATCATGACCAAACAAGATTATGGCACAGTGTACGACGAAATAATAATAAACGGATTACACAAGCATTTTGTAAACAAATATTTGAGGAGGAGTTGTGTACATGGTAGACTTTTATTTAATGAGTACTTGTGTAACAAAGACTTTTATGCAGTGTGCAGAGGAGAGCTTAGAGTCTGCCTGCATTTTGAATTTTTGGTCTCATTTACTATGAAAGAAAGGGTGAAGAGAGATGGCTTTTTTTTTTTGTTTATTGTTGCTATGCTTAAAGTGATCATAGGAAATCATTTGTCTGATAGATGTTCCACAACATTAAATGTAATGATGTCATTCAGATGAGGATGGCTTTTCTTTTTGAGTCTGGTTCCTCTAAAGGTTTCTTCCTCATGCCATCTCAGGGAGTTTATCCTTGTCAAAGTCGCCACTGGTTTGCTTATTAGGCATAAACGTATAATTATAAGGAACAAACGTATATGCACTAAGCTGTATTCTTTTATACAACTTTAAAACCTCTTTATGAATGTAAAGCTGCTTTGAGACAATGTCCATTGTTAAAAGAGCTATATGAATAAAATGAATTCCAATGAAAACGTTACAAAGTACATGTCACTTATTAATTACGTCAATGTTGTAATTGAAAAAATGCTGTGATATATGAGGAATATACAAAAGTATCACAGCACAATTGTGTGTTATTCTTCAATCCTTAACCCCATTTAAATACAATTTTATTCACAAAACATAGTAGCATTGCAATCATTTTTTTAACAGGATCTTTAATGATCCTGTTAAAAAAAGATGAATTACTATTAATAGACCAGATGAAGGGATCCTAGGCCATGCAAACATCTGGATGGAGGCTGAGTAGGCATGATCATGTTAAACCTCAGCACTGTTGAATGTTTGATTGTGATTGATCTGGGAAGTGTTGATTCGTTTTTCTATAACATCAGCTCTAACAGTGACTCTAGATATACCATTAGGATGCTCTTATTAGTAAATTTGATGGTAGCTTAAAACAATTGAATTAGCTGTTGAACTAGATCAATTAGATTTAGTTATTTATGTGGTGACTACTTTTGTGAAGAGTTTATATGATTCTTAGTTATATGACATGCATTTCTAACTTGAAGAGAGAGAGAGAGAGAGAGAGAGAGAGAGAGAGAGAAAAAAAGAGAGCGGCTGCTCAGGGATGGATTATTTAAAGCTGCTGTAATGTATTTTTATTGCTGTACCCATGCAAGTGAGAACATTACTGATTAACCACATAAATGGATAAAAAAAAGTATGCAATGTCATTATTTAATGAACAAACGATTGTAATTGTGGTATATGAGGAACGTTAGTAACGTAATATAATGCTATTAAAAAAAAAGGAAATTGCTCTTCTTCCACACACTGATATTTCACACTCCTGATACTTTCTGATATTCCTACGTCAAACCTCATCGTGTTCAAACCAATAAAACACTTTCCAGAACGCTCTGTGCATCATTTATTTACAGAATAAGTTATCAGGCCACAGTGCTGTATGAGATCTCACCTGCTCCGTCCTCAGTCGGAGTGATACTCATTCCCGATGAAATGAGTTGGAAGGAAAAATATTACACCAAACCCGAGAGTACGCCGTCCAAACATTGCTATGGCAACAGTATTTTTGATGGCGTACAATCAGGAGCGATTCAGAGATTCACTCTGGATGTGGCATTTGTGAATTCGGAAGTCCTGTTCTGTATCTTTGTTCTAGTGTGGCATTGCTGGCCATTTCAGATGTTCTTTCAGATGGTATCAGCAGCTAAGAACAACGCCTGCTCGCCAGCTAATCACTTTCAAGCCCGCGGCTGGGCCTCTTGATTTGTGCTGCAGGCGAGTTTGGCTAAATGGAATCAATTAAACGCATGCTTGTAGATGACGGTCCGCTTCCAGGAGTTTGGGCCTTTGATGTAGCAACAAAACCAGATTAATTGAATTGAATCAATTTAAAATGCATGCTGGATTTAAAAAAGCCAGTGTTCTAAAGGTAATCTGAGTGTGCTTGCGCGTGTGTGTGTGTGTGTGTGTGTGTGTGTGTGTGTGTGTGTGTGTGTGTGTGTGTGTGTTGTTCCACTTCCTTTTCTGTTTTTATTGTTTCCCAGAATCACCGTGTTCTTTTAACAACGTTGCTTTATTGCTTTTAAATTAGTGCACCTGTTAAGATTAGATTTAAACCATTTATTTCTCCTCCTGGTTTAACAAGTGTATTTGAATGTAGAAAGGTTAAGTGGAAATGGGGGAAAAAAAAAAAGCACAATTAATTGTGTAAGAATGCAACATCATTTAACTTTAATGATTGTTGAACTGAAGATCCTTATCTTACCCCTATTGGTTGTGAACATTTATTGATAATATCAAGCAATATTTTTTTGCAACAATTAGAAATTAGCTCTGGTGCCTCCTATTTCTCTTGATCATTGCTGAGATCTTTTTACACCTTGATTAAAGTCTCACTGTGGAAAAGATTATTGATTGGATATAATTTGGAACGGCACAAACCTCTCTATAGAGGGCCTCACAGCTGACAATCCATATCTGAGCAACACCAAGCCGAGGTTGAAAGGCACATATCTGGGTAAGGCTACAAGAATTGCTGCTGCACTGAAGATTCGCAAAAGCACAGTGGCCGCCGTAATTCTCAAAGACAGTATATACAGGTGGTCCCTGAGTTAGGGTGGTTCAACTTACGATTGTTTGATCTTACGATGACGAAGCAACGCCCTCCACTCGTGAACCAGTGCTTGTCTACGCAGTCTCTGCCACATACAAATATACTGTATAGTTTTTTTATTTAATGTAAATTGCTCTGTTTTGCTAAATTATGTAACGTAAACTACACCTTACTGCTCAGATTTCTTTAAGACCATGTCTTGACTTTTTTTATAGCCTTCCCCTAGCTCCAGCTTGGATACTGTAGGACAATTACTACTTCTATTGTTACTATAGGAACAGCAACAGCTAATTCAGCTGGACTCGTATGGTGGGCGAGTTATATAATCTAATAATGAACACTTTCAACTAAGTGTTATATGAAATTTCATGTTAGTGGACATTTATGGGTGGAGCCTCTTGTGTCATTTCTATGTACTAATCAGTAAGTCTACAGGATTAAAAACTTGTGCTTGGGTTTTACAATAATTGAGAATTGTTTTGTCTTATTAATGTCAAGAGACTTCATAATTGAATGACTGATTATAGCTGCTATAAAGTGATGACAGGAACATTTCTTACATCTACAGTATCAACATGTATTAGTTGACACCGCTCCTTTTGCAATTCAATAAAAGATTTTCTGTTCACATTTTTTTGGATAATTACAATATTTGACTCCAGCATGTTCTGACATAGCCAATTCAATAATAATGATAAACTGAAAAAAAAAAAAAAATTATTTTAAAAATAAAATGCCCTTAAAATCACACAGATTGTAAAAAAAAAAAGGTTTATGCAGTATTGTTGTAACAAAGTGATTTTTAGCCAGATCTTGTACTATACTTTTTTTTTTTTTTTTTTTTTTTTTTTTTTTTTTTTTTTGTAAAATAAGTTTATTTATTTATCAATTGAAAATATATTGGTCTCTACTGGAGTACCTGGAAATGTCATTTCATTTCCTGGACATCTAGCAGATTAATGATTTTAAGGCAGTCTATTTTGTCGCATTTATTGTCCCATATATAATCCATGAAGGAATGCAGGCATTCTAACATCTTTATATGAAGTGATTTCCAAACACAAGTTTATGTTGTAGATTGTAAAAGTAATCCTATGGATAATGAATAACCCTATAAATATAAAGGTAACTATTTTATCTGAAGATTTTGAACACAAATTGCATTGTAAGGATAAAACAAAAGCAGTAAATGTAATATTTAAGAAATATTTCTGCAGCTGGACACATTGTATCTTTTCACACAGCTTGTAATAATAGTTAGAGGGTTAGTATTATTATTATTATTATTATTATACTATATTGACAAAAGTATTGGGACACCTGAAATTTCCAGCAATATGTAGTTCTTCTCACAATTGTATAGGATGTCTTTGGATGTAGTAGCATAAAATCTTTTCTTCACTTGAACTAACAGACGCAAACCTGTTCCTGCATGACAATACCCCTGTACACAAAGTCAGCTCCATAAATATATGCTTTATATGGGTTGAAATGGAACATTTTGAGTGACCTGCTATAGAGATCTGACCTCAACCCTATTAAACACCTTTGTGATAAATCGGAAATGTCATTGCATCCCAGACCTCCTTACCACACCTACATCAGTACCTGACTTTACTGACACTCTTGTGTCTGAATTGTTAAAATCTACACAAGCACACTCCAAAATGTGGTGGAACATCTTACCAGAAGAGAGAAGGTTATTACAACAGCAAATGGGGACTACATGTCAAAATACCACATGAATTTTGTGATCAAGTGTCCACAATGTCTATACTGTCCATAGCGTTTGAGCTAAAGCTATTGTTAGTTAAACTTTGCTAATATTTTTAACATGCTCCTGGGTTGCTGGGTTAAAAGGGCACAAATAAAGCAAACAAAAATCGTCTCTGGGTTACGTATGTATCCCTAGTTCCCTGACGGAACGGGACGTTGCGTCGAAACGCTTTGAAACGTTCCCAAAGCGTTTCAACGCAGCTCGAGTTCCTGTAAGGGAACGGTGTGTACTATGAGTATTTCGTTTGTATTTTTTATACCTAAAGTAAATTTGAGTTTCTGCCCTGAAATTCATTCCGGGAACAACATTATTTAGTAAATTGTAAATTAACTTATCTGAGCTCAAACTTGTGTTTGGAATTTGAATTGTTTAAGTGTTTGCTTTCTGTGTTCTGAAGTCATGGTAGTGCTATTTGCCTGAAACATTTTACATTAGCTGTATGTTCTTTTGAATATGATTCTCCACCCCTGGGTACTAGTAAAAAAGTCATAGTAACTTGACAACTTGGTAACCACATGCTCTGCACAAATAAAATAACTTTCACTATATTCGCATCTTTCACAAATGCTTCATTGAGTGTTCAAAGGCATTTTATTCCAAAAACAATTCCAGTAACACACACGACAAAAATTGCCTTGTGAAGTTCAATTCGATTTAAGAAAGAGCTACACACTCACGCACATACCCGGAATCCTCACCCAATATATAACCAAAAGTCCAGCGTAAACAAACCCATCTCCTGGTTAATAATGGTTAATGATCTATTTTTTTTTTCTGTCAGGGAGGTCAGGCAATCATGAGCTCCATGAAATAAACAACCATTAAGAGATAGTTACTTAAGATCTCCAGAGGTGGCCAGCTGTCATAACAACAATTAATGGATGTTAAGAGGGGGCGAGTCCGCTCCACATCATCTCGCTTCCGTACACAAACCCGAACAGCGCAGAGCAAAAAAATGGCAGGAGGATGAATACAAGAATCTTTTTAACTCCCTCTAATGTTATTAGCACACAGCTCATTTGCATTACCGCTTTTGCTTTGTGTTAAACGAACATTAAATCATGCTGTGTTTTTCTTTCCTTTCTTTTCACAGGTTTTTTGAGCACAGGAGACCAGGCGGCCAAAGGCAACTATGGGCTCTTAGATCAAATCCAAGCCCTGCGATGGACTAGTGAAAACATCGCCTTCTTCGGTGGTGACCCTTTACGCATTACAGTTTTCGGCTCTGGGGCCGGGGCATCGTGCGTGAACCTGCTCACGCTGTCCCATTACTCTGAAGGCAACCGCTGGAGCAATTCAACCAAAGGTACAGTGCTGAACTCGCAACTTTAGACCCTTTTTGGTGCTTGCATGCCGGGGTTTTTTTTTTTTTTCGATGTTTTTGCATGGACTTTTGTGTGTATTTTTTTTTTATTTTTCTTCCTTTCTTTTCGAACACAACATACTTGCTATATGCATCATATGCTTTCGAAACCTCCCAGAGGAAAATTCCCACAGGGCTTTTTCATTCATCTTTCTCTTTTCATCCAAATAACCTGCTGACTAGAATCTGCAGAATCTGCTGCGGTCCTCAATGACTAGGCCTCACACCAACACCAACACCAATCCATACCTTCTGTTGTTCTATTTCCAGCAAAAGCATTGCATACTGATACATCCTTGTGTGTGTGTGTGTGTGTGTGTGTGTGTGTGTGTGTGTGTGTGTGTGTGTGTGTGTGTGTGTGTGTGTGTGTGTGTTGTTTCTACAATAATACATCCATTTATCACCTGCCTCTACTACTCTACTTATGGTTTTCTATAGAGAAATACTTACCGGTAGTGCACTTCCAAATTATAGGCACCCTCTTTGAAATAATGTACATGCAATGAGTAGAATATTGAGTTTGTAAATACACATATAGGGACAGCCAGCTATATATTTATTCTTGCAAACTGCTATTGGTGCCCCCAAATTAAATAATAGTTAATGTCATATACACAGTCCAATAATTCAATTTTGAATACAACATTAGAGCCCTGCTGTATTTCCAGTGACAACAACTTTTTGTTTATAATGCAATTTCCTTTATTTAATGACCCAAATTCTGCTTTATTGCATGTTAAGGCATTTCCTGGCTTGTGTATGTCAGCATTCATTTGCCTCGTTTTTATCTTGCAAAGATTGTAAAACATGGACGGATTGAACATTTGCCCATTATATGGAGAGGTGCCACTCTATCTGAGGATGACTCTATAAATAGTTATCTTTTATACTCCATCATGGTCATAGCCTCTCCATGCTCCAGCATTAGATCAAATTGTTTAGCGTTTATCAGTTCTTTTTTTTTAGAAGAGTAACCTGTGAGGTCAGTTCTATGGAAAAATTGTATTTACATCGTTTCATTTTTACTCAAAAATCAGCTTAGAAGCAATATTTTCACAAGTTTTGGCCTTTATAAATGATTTCTTTCAATATATCTCTTGCTCACACCTTCCAGAGCAAAGTATTACTCCGACCTATTAGCCACTGGATTCTCCCTTTCAGCTTTCCTCCTCTCCCCTCTTCTTTTCTTTTTTGTATCCTATCCTCTCTTCTCCTTTTCTCTTTTATTTTCTTCCTTATCCTCCTCTCCTCTCCCCTCCCCTCTTCTCTTCTCTTCTCTTCTCTTCTCTTCTCTTCTCTTCTCTTCTCTTCTCTTCTCTTCTCTTCTTTTCTCTTCTCTTTTCTTCTCTATTATCCACTCATCTCATCTCTCCTCTCCTTTACTTTTTTTTACTTTTTTCTCTTTCTACTCCTCCCCTCTTCTTTTCTCTTCCATTTTCTTCCTTATCCTCCTCTCCCCTCTTCTCTTCTCTTCTCTTCTCTTCTCTTCTCTTCTCTTCTCTTCTCTTCTCTTCCTATTCTCCACTCATCTCTCCTCTCCTCTTCTGTCCTTTTCTCTTTCTTCTCCTCCCCTCTTCATTTCTTTTTCCTTCTCTTCCTTACCTTCTCCTCTTCTTTTCTCTTTTCTTTTCTTCCTTATCCTCTTCTCTTCTCTTCTCTTCTCTGCTCTTCTCTTCTCTTCTCTTCTCTTCTCTTCTCTTCTCTTCTCTTCTCTTCTCTTCTCTTCTCTTCTCTTCTCTTCTCTTCTCTTCTCTATTCTCCAATCATCTCCCTTTTCCTCTCCTTTTCTCTTTTCTTCTCTTTTTTCTCCTCTCCTCTCCTTTTCTCATTTATATTATCTTCTTTATCCTCCCCTTTCCTCTCCTCCCCTCCCTTTTTCTCTTTTCTTCTCTTCTCTTTTTTCTCCTCTCTCCTCTCATTTTCTCTTTGATTCTCTTTTTTTCTCCTCTCGTTGCCTTTCATCTTTTATCTTCTTCTCTTTTCTTCTCTTCCTTATTCTCCCCTTTCCTCCACCCACCTTCTCTCCTTTTCTCTTTTCTTCTCTTCCTTCTTCTCTATCCTCTCCCTCCCTTCCCTCTCATTTTCTCTTTTCTTTTCTTTTCTTGCTTCTCCTCTACTCTTCTCTCCTCTTTTCTTTTCTTTTCTTTTTTATAAAATGCAGCACAGTCGTCAAATGTAGTCAGGGGAGCTGAAGAAAAGGCAAGAGTGGTTAAACAGAAAAATGCATATTTAAATATTCATGTCCTCATGATAAGCATGATGCAATGCTGAATTTGTGAGGTGTTGTATGATTTTATTTGCAAATATTTGCTAAATACAGTTTTTTTTTTGGCAGGTGTTAAACACACTATGCCGCTCTCTCCTTCAGCACACTCTTGGCATTAATTGATTTGCATGGCGTTTCCATGACAACCATTTATTGTGTTTACGCCTCATTATTTCTACTAAAAGCTATCATTTATTTGAACAATGTCATAACAAATCTGTTGTTTGCACAATTCATTGAAACGATAAAGCGTGGAATGTCCCTGCCTATGAGTTTCATTTCATCTCTCTGCATAATGTTTTTTGTTTGTTAACAGTGTTTTTCAGTGTTATTAATTTATAATCTTTGTCTCCCAGGGTTGTTTCAGAGAGCCATAGCTCAGAGCGGGACAGCTCTGTCCAGTTGGGCAGTGAGCTTCCAACCAGCTAAATATGCTCGCATGCTGGCACGGAAGGTGGGATGCGACTATCATGACACAATGGAACTGGTCGAGTGCCTGCAAAAGAAGGACTACAAGGAACTGGTGGAGCAGGACATCCAGCCAGCACGGTACCACATTGCCTTCGGGCCAGTCATCGACGGCGACGTGATCCCGGACGACCCGCAAATTCTCATGGAGCAGGGCGAGTTCCTTAACTACGACATTATGTTAGGTGTAAACCAGGGTGAGGGTCTTAAGTTTGTCGAGCTGGTGGTGGACGGAGATAGTGGTGTGCAGGCAAATGACTTTGACTATGCGGTGTCCAGCTTTGTGGACGACCTGTACGGCTACCCTGAGGGCAAGGATGTGCTACGCGAGACCATCAAGTTCATGTACACAGACTGGGCTGACCGGCACAATCCAGAGACCCGCAGGAAAACCCTGCTGGCACTCTTCACTGACCACCAGTGGGTAGCGCCTGCTGTGGCCACGGCCGACTTGCATTCCAGCTTCGGCTCGCCCACTTACTTTTACGCTTTCTACCACCACTGCCAGACGGAGCAGGTCCCCGCGTGGGCGGATGCAGCTCATGGAGACGAGATTCCTTATGTCTTTGGCCTGCCTATGATTGGGCCCACCGAACTCTTTCCCTGCAACTTCTCCAAGAATGACGTGATGCTCAGTGCGGTGGTCATGACATACTGGACCAACTTTGCTAAGACTGGGTGTGTAAGAAGTTTGAAAAGTCATTCTTTAAATGAAATTTAAGCAGATGCACAGTATAAAATGTATTTAAAGTTAAAAGCATTATTGATATAATTTAAATAAATATTCTAGATTTTGACTCTAATCTGATTCATTGTCCTCGAATATAATAAATAATTAGATTTTTTTTATAGTTTACATGTGATCTTATCCAATGATGGTAAAGCTGGCAATGGGGTGAATTTAGTGTGAGTTTGACTTTGCCATACTAGATGTCATCACAAGTGAGGATGGAAAATCTATTGGTGTAACTGGCAAATGTGCAATTTCTGTTCATTGCCTCCTTCCTCTTAATTAAAACACAGGGGCAGATGTCAGCAGACAGCCATATTCACTGAGAACGCATAAACACTCTTCCCCGTTGCCTTTAAGCATGTCTCCATGCCAGCAAATGTTTTTTCAAGCAATAAAGGGTCAGCGTAGCCTTTTTCCAGCCCCACCACACAAGCCCAGATGGACTCTATGACCGATAATGACTTTTATATAGAATAGAACATAGCACTGCCATATCACACAGGATCGCAATAAATTGCTGTCATATTTTATAGCGCAGGCAGATGACTGTGTGCACTCACGTGGTCCATATGTCTGTATGCCAGGCTTTAGTGAAAAGATGTGTTTATTGCAATGTAAAGAGTGCACATAATGTTATATTCATTGTTTGTGGCCTCTCATTTTGCAGGGACCCCAACCAACCGGTGCCACAGGACACCAAGTTTATTCACACCAAACCCAACCGCTTTGAGGAGGTGGCGTGGACGAGGTACAACCAGAAGGAGCAGCTGTATCTGCACATCGGCTTGAAACCCCGCGTCAAGGAACACTACAGGGCCAACAAGGTCAACCTGTGGCTCGAGCTTGTTCCGCACTTGCACACCCTCAACGAGGTCACACAGGGAGTCTCATCCACCAGCACCACCACCAAGGTGCCTGCGCCAGACGAGACCCCACGGACTCCCAAAAAGATGCCGGCCAACACCAAGAGGCCTTTCCCTACCCCGTTCCCCACCGAGACACAGGACGGAAACCCAAACCAGAACCACAACCAGCCGTTCCTGGTGGAGCAGCGTGACTACTCTACTGAGCTGAGTGTCACCATCGCCGTTGGAGCTTCTCTGCTCTTTCTCAACATCCTAGCCTTTGCTGCACTCTACTACAAAAAGGATAAGCGGCGGCATGATGGGCACAGGCGCGGAAGCCCTCAGCGCACCAATGCCACCAGTCAGCTTGCACCCGTCCCTGACGAGGAGCTCATGTCTCTGCAGATGAAGCGCGGCGAGCTGGAGCGTGAGTGTCCGCTCGTCCTGAGGAGCAGCTGTCCACCTGACTACACCTTAGCCATGCGTCGGTCACCTGACGATGTACCACTCATGAGCGCCAACACCATCACCGTCTTGCCCAGCACCATCCCGAGCGCCCTCGGACCACTGCATCCGTTCAACAGCTACGCAGGAGTGCAGCACAACAACACACTGCCCCACCCACACCCCCATTCGCACTCCACGACCAGAGTATAGCCACACACATGCACACACACATATTCGCAAAGGATTTGGGTACTGGTGAAGCATATCAGTGCTAACACATTTTTGCAGAACATGGAATAAACCATGGAATTTCTTTTGTCTCCATTCGGAGGAAAACGATCGTTTTATATTAGAAATATGAAATGAAGAGAACATCGTGGAACAATTTCAGATTTAATGAAAAACAACAAACACAGATTTTTTTTTTATCCTGGTAAAATGGACAAAGGAAGCCAGGCCTATTTCTTGACCTAGAAATTTCACTACAGGTTGGCTTGAAAGGTTTACAGAGGCTGTGGCTAGAGGGCGTGTGGGAGGCCCTGTGTAAATCAAAGAAAATTTGATGTTTCTAGAGGCACTCGATTGTTGAGTACTCTCTGGAGCAAACAGGAGATGCTGCTTACTTACTTTAGGCATGTGCTCTCCTTTAGATGGAATCATTGTAAGATATGGAATAGAACATAATTGGAAAAAGATGGTTGGAACTTCTCAAGAATATGCACAATGTCTTGAAATCTTTTTTTTTTTTTTTTGGTCAATTTTCTTTGGGAACACTTTTATTGTATAGAATCTATTTACATATCTAGATATGTACGCAAAGCTGTTTAAGCTCTGACTCTGGGGCATCAGTACTGGAGAATCTGCCAGCAGTTCATTATAGCGGGGTGGGAGTGTCACCGGTTTTCTGGCAGATATAGCTTCATCACACAAGTGCTGTCTGGATGGAGGACAAAAAAGGGGAAGCTGGATATTTTTTAGCACGAAGCGCATGACATTTTATCTGCTTGGTGGCTGTTCTGCTGATTAAGTCTTTATTAAAAAAAAAAAATCTCCCACTGGATCTGTTTGAGGATATACTGCTCCGATTGGCTCCCAGTTCCAACAAAATCGGAAATACGTTGGCGCCGGACAAAGGCGACAGTTCCCAAAAGAAGGTGGGGAAATTTAAAAGGGGTGGGCAGGGATATGCTACATAGAGTGCATTCACAAATAGCTTGAGTGAACGTGGTTATAAGGACTAGTTTTGTACAATGTGTCTTGGTAAAACTTTTTAATAGTGGTGAGTCAGTTGCTGTTTGAGATCCCATTTGTGGGATAATCATAGTGTTCTTTTATTTCTTCTTCTTTAATTTGCTTGTTTGGGCTTGCTGTATTCCATTCCTTTTATTTATTTATTTTATTTTTATAAACTTTTACCACTTTTATCCACTTTTACCTTAGAAAATAATCCTCATCATGTAGCACATTTCTCTGCCACACTTATCAGGAATTCTCCATAAACAGAAGCCCCAATAAATTAAGTTGCCAGGAATCGTTCTACATAATTTTTTATATTAAATGAGATTGACTGCATTGAGTTTTTTGTTTTGTTTTGTTTTGTTTGTTTTTGCTCATCCCCATTTATCGAGATGGACCCCCATAGCCCTACAATGAATGTTTCTAAATTTCTTCCTGTTACTGAGAGGCTTTGCTGACAGTGTAGATTTGAAGGCCCTCTCATCTTCTTTTCTCCTGCATCTGATCACAGCAGGTGGCGAGATGGCGTCGGAAAAAAAAAAAACAGATGGATAAATAAGTACATTATTAAATAAATAAATAAATATGAAGGCAAAAAAATCAACTGAGCTATACGAGTAGAGGATCAGTTTCCATAGTATATCACTCTATCATTAGAAACACCTTTAAAAGTCATTTCTCATATTGATTAGCATGTCTGTCACTTTCATTTTCGCTCTTCCTTAGATCATTGCTCTCATTCCTAGATAGGTGTTAGATTTATTTTATATCTTTTTTTGATAGTCTTACTGTTCATCCATTGCTGCAACTACGCATTCTGTCTTCATCAGCATTCAGTGTTCAGTTTGCCCCATTCAACTTCTCCACTTCTCCACTTATATGTGTTCTGCTGATAATATTTGGATTTGTTTGAGAGCCTTTTATATATTAAAAAATAATAATAATCCTCCATGCATTTGTGAGGGTAGAAACAGCTAATGCAGGAATGGCTTTTGATGACTTTTTCCTAATCTTGTCGATTACTAGTCTTGGGCGGTATGACAGCTGATCCCAAATATCAGTTGTAGGTCTTATAAAAGTACAGGTTTTGAAAGCCTTTTGCGTTACAACACAACAAGTTGCTTTCCATCCCTCTGGAGAGCGGCAGAGCAGCAAGCGACAGATCGTTTTCTGTGTGCCTGTGCGACACGAAGCTACGGTTTCTGTTGTATTTATCCAAACATATTGTCTCCAGTGAAGTCGCCAGCCGTTGTGTGGTCTGACATTTCTTTAGTTCCCTTTAGTTCCAGCGATCAATTTGTTCCCATTTTAAAAAGAAACAAGAACAACTGTTCACCATTGTTTCATGTTGCCGTGTCATATACATCTCATTAAATGTGTATAAAGATATTATTTAGAAATATATTATCTTAAAAAGCTTGGAAAGAAGTTTGCACAGTTATTTTACAATGCTAGTGAGCAATCAAATTCTTGATGAGATTATTTATAGAGACACAAATACTGTCAGATTGTTTCGAATTGATGGGAAAAGGTAACAACTGTGCCGTCCTGCATTACGGCTATAAGACAGGCCACTAATAAAAAAAAATAATAATAATTTTTAATGATGGTAAAGGGGTTTCCTAGAACATTGGAATGTCTATATACAGATATCGTGACAGGTAAATATATGAATGTATTATAAATAGTGTGGCTAGCATAGAAATAAATTAGAAAGAAAACCTTACAGCATTGGACCTGCCTGCTGTGCTTGGATCGGCTCTCGCGTTTGTTTCAGATGACTCGATATCCCAAAAAAAAAAAAGGGGGGTGGTTTATTTTTATAGCCAATAACAATAAGGCAGTGTTTGTTTACTGTCTAAATGGCAAACGTAAATTTCAACTTTAAATTTAAACGTGGTTTCCGTTTATAATTCGTGCAACAAGGAGGCCAAAGATTACCAAACATACTGCTTCATAACTTGAAGCCGTGACTTCTACCCTGATAAATATTGATATCATAATCATTGTACATCAGACCATGTTTTTCTTTTTGCCCATGCATACTGCCCACTCCTACTCCCCAACACACACTTTCCAATTGACCTTAATGTATTTGAATCGGAGAGCCCTGTGACTAATGCTGTGCTGTCGAGGAGTGATTAATTAAAGCGCTTGTGACTTCAGAGAGATATGGGTTATTTAGAAAAGTCACAGTGACACACAGGCACACTGCCAGTGAAGAGAGACAGAGTAAGGGATAGTATAAGACAGAGGAAAAAACTTCAAAATAAAATAAATAAATAAAAAAGGAGAAAATGATGCTGTTGTCCCAGGACCCAGGTGACCTGTGTTACAGTGCAAATCCCAAACATGATGTTCCCTTCTAGAACATGGCCTCCACTGAGCTTCTGCGTTCCTGTTCGCTCAGTTCCCACAGAGCAGTGCAGTAAATACAGCGCAGGAGAAGCTGGAGCATTAAGTAAAGCCTATCCTTGCTCGCTCAATCAATGCAGGTATGTATATGCAAAACAGCCCTGCCCTGAGTTCCTTTCCAAACGAGACTCCTTTTGAGCAGCGCTCACATTTAATGAGCCGTTCATACCAGGGCTCCTTTGAGGATTTGTTCCATATATTTGCATGTAGGACCAAGGTGAGAGCTGGGAAACATCAGTAACCGAGGAGAGCCGCAAGGCTCAATCTCACACACCATCAACAGGACGAGCCTCACGACTGAATGTATTACAACATCGAGTGCCATTTACTATTTGTTTTTATTTTTGTTTTTCTTTGTTTAGTTTTATTTCTTTTGTTCTATCTAAGCTTCAAAGTGACGATCAGAATGCCTGTTCATGGGAACCATATCAAAGGGCGGTTGTAATGTAGATTATTTGTCATTATGTCTTTATTTCTGGTTAAATAGGACTTACTCTTCTGGAGCACAATAAATGATTTTATTAAGCTGAATTTCTATCATTTCTTGATTACTCTTTGTTTTGTATGAACATCGTTTATATTCTGTCTTGTCTTTTCTGGTCTTTTGGTCTTTCTGCCTTTTTCTTGACTTTCTCTTTCTATCAAACACACACACACACAAACACACACACACACACACACACACACACACACACACACACACACACACACACACACACACACACACACACACACATAAAATACATGTTAAAAATCAAAATTAGAGGAAAAAACTATCTGGAATGAATGAAAATTGACTGCTATTAAAACTGAATCTAGAACATTCCGGACACTTGGTATAGCCCTGAAGCACTTACATTGAATGAAATAGAGATCATGTGAAATGTTTTGGTGATAGCACCTTAAAGTAAACAACATCAAATTAAAACAAATATAGAGCATACTTTCCCTGCCTACAGGTCTACACCTTTCAGACATTTGACCCTTTTTTGGATCAATTCCAAAAACTTATCAGGTTACCCTGATTATTGGATTTATAGTAGATAGTGTTAATCCTACAATCATTCAACCAATCATTCCTCAGATATCACACAGATATATACAGACATATACACCTCACCTTACATCATTAATTCATTTCAAGACTTACTACTCTAATTAAACAAACCCTTTAAAAAATAGACACTCCATAAAATAAAAGACTCCCAATAAGTCGTTTGGTACACGTTTTTTACACTATTATTTATGCTAGTTTAAAGAAAAAAAAGGATGACGTCAATGTGCTCGATGGACCAAAGATGAACGTTACCCATATCAATATCCATACTGTTGTCCAACTAAAGCCAATAGCTTAAGCTATGGCAGCGATCTTTTTTACCCTTTTCATGGCATGATATGAGGGTTACCCTATCTTCCATTGAAATATCATGTCCCTTAGTAGCACAGGCAACAGCACCAGCAGTAAAAACTTTCCCCATCACTATTGAGACAAATCATAAAGTTACAAATTCGACGCAAACAAGACACTGTAAATAACTCCTATGCAAGTTTGAATAAATTGCTATGAACTGGCAGCAGAATGCTGGAATAATAGAAACTGAATGTAATGTAAATATAACAATATTTTAAAAAAATTATTAATTATTATAACATTTATTTTATGACATTTTACACTTAAAAATTTTTTTCTAGGTGTTTATGTTTTTATGTTATATATATATATATATATATATATATATATATATATATATATATATATATATATATATATATATATATATATATATATAAAAATAGTGAGGAAAATAAGTATTTGAACACCCTGCTATTTTGCAAGTTCTCCCACTTAGAAATCATGAAGGGGTCTGAAATTGTCATCGTAGGTTCATGTAGGTTCATGCAGTGTGTGCAAACCTGGTGAAAAACTACAGGAAACGTTTGACCTCTGTAATTGCAAACAAAGGCTACTGTACCAAATATTAACATTGACTTTCTCAGGTGTTCAAATACTTATTTGCAGCTGAATCATACAAATAAATAGATTAAAAATCATACATTTTGATTTCTGGATTTTATTTTTTTAGATTATGTCTCTCACAGTGGACATGCACCTATGATGACAATTTCAGACCCCTCCATGATTTCTAAGTGGGAGAACTTGCAAAATAGCAGGGTGTTCAAATATTTATTTTCCTCACTGTGTATATATATATATATATATATATATATATATATATATATATATATATATATATATATATATATATATATATATATATATATATATATATATATATATAATGTTTTGCTAGCTGACAAAGTTATATAAACATGGTCACATTTAATTTTTCTAATTATTATTATTAACAGAACCCACTGTGGATGGGTGGGTGGTTAGATGGATGGATCGATGGATGGATATATGGATGTATGTATGGATGGATGGATGGACGGATGGACGGACGGACGGACCACATATAAAACCTTCATCACCTATTAGAAGAGGCAGAAGCATAAGGCCTTTGATAAATACTCCCTTAGCACAGAAAAAAAGTCTTGCAAAAAGTTTGTCCCACAGCCGAAAATGTGTCCCATAACTGATCATCAACCAGCAGAAAATAATGTCTTATTCACTATTGCAACATCTGGATTGTTGGTATTCCTCTTCACTTTCCAATTGTTCATTTTAACTCTGGTGCCTATAAACTACTTTGTACCAAAGCATGCATCTTCAGTGAAGGAATTTTTGGCTGAACTTCAGTGACTTCATGTGATTATTACATAATTCATAAGTACCATAGGTTTGAATTACTTTCTGGGATGTCTTTATGAATTTTAAAATGTAAGCAAACACTGTATTGTCATACTAATATATATATATATATATATATATATATATATATATATATATATATATATATATATATATATATATATATATATATATATATAATGCTTATTAATGACCAGTGCTCAGGAAGTTTCCAGAGCTGGTTATTCTCTTATATCCATTGTGAAAAGAGCTTTCCGACTGTGTGACTTCATTCAGATGCCTTTCTTAAATAATTAGACGTTATCGTCTTGAACTTTTAAAGGTTATTACTGAATAACAGTTCTGCAGGGTTTTGCTGTAACTACACCTTGGGAATTCATTCTCATTTTGTCTTACAGCTGCACTCACTGGGCCGTGTTTAGAGTTGCTGAATCAAGTTAAAAAGTTCTGCTTATATTTGCAAGGGTGTATTGTAAGTTATGTGTATTCAGAGTTGGGTTATGCAAGTGCTTTCGTAGATTTACGGAATGTGCCATTCAGATTGCACAAATGTTGTTTACTCTGCCAAGGATGCCATATTTTCTTCAGTAGGAGCATTTTAAATAAGGTTTTTTAATGCCATTTTCTCCAATGCCTAAATGATGCAAGAAAATGCAGACCAGTCTAGGAAGAAGAACCAATTCAAACCAGAAGAAAGGCTGTAATATATAAATTTGTAGACAACAAGTAAATGACCAACTAATAGGAGTCTAGTATTTATCCAAAGTTATCGCTGCATAAATCGTGCAAGTTTTATTATAATAATAATATAATCATAATAATAATTTGGCATTCAAACTCATTATTTAAAAGCATAAGAAATAGATGATTTTACTTTTTCTTCTTTCAAGGTTATGAAATGGCAACGTGTGCTCTGGAGGTTATCTACTTTTAAAGCTTTTTATTCACTCTTTAGATTTGTTACATTTCTAATTTTAACATTGTTAAGCTCACAAAACATGACTAACATTAAAATTAATTTAGAAATATCTCCATTAAACATGTCTGTCCTCAGTTTTAGTCAAATTCTGTCAATCAAGATGCAATTAAATGGCACAATAGTATTCATTACTTAACTCTAATTGGGTGGATTTTTTTTTTATTTTTTATATGGGTTAATAATGATGTGCAAGAAAAATTCTCTCAGGTTTAAAGTAAGATGTAACTGGGACACCCCTTTATACTAGTCCCCCTACTGTACACCTAGTAGCCCCGTTTACTGAAAGTAGTTTCACAATCTGTTGTTTCATCTGAATCTGCTATCATATTTTTATTTAACCACAGCTGACTATAATCTGATAAAATGTAAATAGAATAGTCCAAAAATACTCATTTTTAATTGCTCATGTGAAAAATATAATCATGGATCATCCTTTTATCCACTTTGTAGTCGTCTAGATTACCAGATCAACCCGCATGTTATCGCAGTGCTCGTGTTCATGTATTATTTATTTTGACTAATAATTAAAATAATGATGCTTTTGTAATTAATATATTATTGTGCCTAATATACAAATTATCATACCTATAAACATTATACACTATATAGACAAATGTTTGTGGACACTTAATTAAGTCAAGAGTCAAGTCAAGTCAAGAAGCTTTTATTGTCATTTCAACCATATATAGCTGATGCAGTACACAGCGAAATGAAACGTAGTTTCTCCAGAACCCTTGTGCTACATGAAAAAAAGATATAGAGCTACATCACACACCATAAAGCTACATAACAGAACACAGAGCTAAGGACTAAAGTAATTTGTCTTCTCCACATAAAGTGCATCGTGTGCAACCCTGTGCAAACAGACAACACAAGACAGTGTATGACAGATACAAAAAATACAGAATAGTGCCACCAGTAAACCATATACCGTAATTGTATAATGTGTTATACAGTACAATGTGCAAAAGAGAACTGTAAACATTTGTATTTGTAAATATAAACACAAAATGTGAACACAAAACAGCAACAGCATCAAAACAATCAAAAGACTTTTTTATGTGCTTTCAGAACATCCATCTCCAACCCATGTAGTGTACACAATAGCTTCATGAATTATCATGCTGGAACAGGTTTGGATCTGCAAAGGGAAAATGTAATGCCGTCACCTCCAAAGTCATCCTATACAATTGTTTGCCTCCAACTTTGTGGTAACAGTTTGAGGAAAAAAACAGATATGGCTGGAAAAGTCAGGCGTCCCAATGCTTGCATCCATATCATGCATATACTATTAAATGCAGTCTGAGGTATTGGGCATCCACTAGGGGGCTTGGAACCTGTCCTACACACAGAGGAGTGTCCTGTAAATATAAAGCACAGTGCTATCAGCAGTCCATGTCATTTCATCTTCAGGATTTTAAAAACACTATAGGGGTGGTACTGATCCAAGAGAAACGTTTGTATGTTGTAAGGTTCCCATTGACACATAGATCAACACCGGTGTATACTGTAGTACTTGATGTTTGCACAGTAATTTATTCATAGTGCCTCCATGTTTCCATATGCAAAGCCTCGATATTATTGAATTCCAGTTGGCCAGATGGCATTTTCTATTATATCCCTAGACCTCAAATGCCATCTAATGTGGAATAATAAAGGTTCTGCCAGAGGCACAGTCTGGTCAGGATGGAGCCTAGCTGTCATGTCTTAATACCGCATTCCAATCTGTCAAACTGCCTGCTCATTTCAGGTTTGTGTATCCAATGAGTTTCTCATATCCGCCCCAGAGGAGAGTGAAATTAAAAAGATGAACCATTACCAATCAGTTGGGATTTTGTCAATCTCATCATGTCTCTCTAACCTTCTTTCCTGTCTCTCTGACTCTCCTGTGAGATGAATAGATGCTTGCATGCCCCATCAGTTATTTGGCTAATGAATGTCTGCTTGTCATGTTGAGAAAGAGCAAAAGCGGCACTGTGTGTCTCTGGAATCCACTCTTACCCTTGACAGTACTCTTTTTTTTTCCGACTGTGATGACTATTGTGTTTGTTCCATGCTTCACCTTGTGATGGATGGCCTCCGTCAAGGGATATGTCCTAATATGTTTGTCTCTTTCCTACTCTTTTCAATCTTTTTTTTTTTCTGTAAGTCCCAATGCTCTATGTCTCCACCCCTCAACTTCCTGTCCTATTTCTTACAGTGTCCTACCCTCTTTACTTCAATAGGCATATCAGTAAATAAAAGTGCAGCTATTTTTTAAATCTCATGTCATGCATTTATATAAAAGCTTGGCAAGAATAAACTTTGTAGACAGTCTGTTAACATAGAAAGGCCTTCTGGGGTCTTTTTTTTATCCTTCTTTTTCTGAAACTAGCATTTATTGATGGCTAGGTAGTGGAAGATCCTGCACTCTAGATAATAAAGGAGAGAGTGGAACTGTCCAAGCCAATGCATCAGCCTGGAGACTCTACAGTGGAAGACTCATTGTTTTCCATTAAACAAGGTAACAAGGCAAACCCCATCCTCTGCTATAAATTTAATCCAAAATGCCATACGTTACAACACAAGCCTGTGCTTTGGCCATGGAGGACATCGGACCTGCCATTTATTTGATACTGTCTGAAGATGGGAAAATCTGGGACCAGCTAGTGGATAAAAGAGAATTAATAGCAGCCCAGGGCACTGAATTTATTGAGATGTCAATATATAGATGCCAGAGAAAAAAAAGTCGTGAGAATCCAATTAAATCAGTTTCTTCTTAATATAAGCTGTCACACACAGCAATTTTTATATATTTTTTCATTTTGCAATTCAATTGAATGAAATTAAACCAGACACTGGCAAATGCATTAGATCACAGGTCTTAAAATGGTAAGAAATTATCCCAAGAATGATGACTAAAATACAAAAATACTAGTTTTTTTTTCGAATTATTTGCCAAAAACTAAGCTGTGCTATCTATTTATTTTTTATATTTAGAATTTTTTTATTAATTAATGTATTTCCTCATTTAAAAAGAATTGATTGTATTGTCTTCGGGACCTGATTGTAACGCACTGAATTAATCCACAAATGCCATTATTTTACCCCCACCAACCCAGAAGATCTGCAGGACTTGATAATCTAACATTGGTCTCTCAAACCTGTATGTCACTGTTAATACTATAATACCATCGAGCTGATCAGGGATTATCAACAGTTCACCTGGGCTGATGCTGTGCAAAAGGTATTTAAGGATAAGCTCGAAGGAAAATTGTCTAATGCATCCAGTCTTGGATCCTGAATACAACTCTACCCAAACTAATGTCTACATAAATCACTACACCAAATCACTGTCACTGAGATTCTATTTTAATAATCCTCTATCTCTCTCTTGTCACCCTCTACAATGGCAAATATTTTAGTCAGTTTTCTGCTGTGCTGTATTATTACTGTTAGAGCTGTTTTATTACATTTACATTTATGGCATTTAACAGACACCCTTATCCAGTTATCCAGAGTGACGTACAAAAGTGCTTTGAGTCTCTATCAATAAACAAATCAACACTGGTTCGCTAGGTTGCAAACGTAGGATACATCTGGCTAAAACTCACTGATTAAACTACATTTCGATATAAAGAAATTCACCACTGTGATCCCTAATGCAATTTTACAAACATTACTATATAAATAGCTTTATTTATTTCAACTGGATGTGCAACTGGAAAGAAAAAAAAATCAAACTTGCATGTTTCTTATTAATAATTTGAAAGAAAGTAAACCAAAAGAAATTCTGACAGGTCTGTTAGCAAAACATTTGCATGCAACACAGGCCCGAAGAATTATATATGGGCATCATATCACATAAGAGCTTTAGCTCTTGACTCTAATGTGATGATTTGTATATAAAGTTAAGAATTAATTAATGTCTTTTTCTGCCTTACTGTTTTATTTTCCTTATTGCCTGGTTTAATTACTTTTATAAAGCAGGTAGTGTTTGTTAAACTTATTTCTCCTCTGCACTTCAGGGCCACTGGGTGTTTTGTCTTTTTTTTTTTTTTTTGTCTGTTCCAGACGTCCCACATGAGGTTGACTTGAAAGAGCTGGAAGGACTCTAATGTTATCTTAGAATCCTCAGCTCTCTAATATTTGTACTCTGATCTGTAATCTCTACACACTGGTAATTTTCAACATTTTGTCATCACAGCTGGCATGGTACAAAACCCGAAAAATCCCATAAAAGCCTGGGCTCAAAGATGGTGCTGTAAAGCAGGTTGCCAAATGATGGAGTGCATGAAAAAAGCAGCACATGGCTCATGTAAGGTTGTCTTCCTTAACTTAACAACATTTTTCTTGGATTCATGCTGTAGGATTCAATCTTTCTTTATTGTTTGATCTAATAGTACTCATCATTCTTAGGTATTATTTGGGGGCATTTGTCATTGACATAGAATTGCCATTGGAAAATAAATATGTACTTTCATATATGTATTTAAAAGCCTATGCTTCTCATACACTTATGTATTTGATGAGGGTTAATAAGGGCCTTGCTCAAAGGTTTAGCGGTGGCAGCTTGGGGGTGCTGGGATTTGAATTCAAGACCTTCCGCTTAGAAGTCAACTGATTGTCAATTGACTCTGTTTCACTAATTTGCAACCAAATACTTGCTATATTTAAAGAAATTATGCTGTTTACTTATTTCAGGGTAAACTACAATCATTTCCAGTAGCTTATTGCAACTGTCTAGGCAGCAAATTCAAATATTGACTAATCAATCCAAGGGTGTAGAGAAATGTATAATACATTTGTTTTCATTCATTTCCTTATTCTGGTAACATTCACATGAAGTAATACAATAGCTCAGTGGTTAAGATGTTGGCTTTCTAATCAGAACCTTGTGAGTTGAAATCCCAGCACCTAAGATGCCACTGCTGAACCATTGAGCAAGGCCCTCATTACACTGGCTAACTCAGATAATAAGCAGGAAACCTTTACAAATTCTGAACATCCTGACCATCTAAAATAAAGGCTTTCAGCTATACATTTCCGCTGGGCTATTTTCAGTGACAGACGAATAATTGTCCTTTAAAATCACAACCTACTTCTTGGGTGTAGGAATTATGACTTGTTGCATAGCAAATGCAATCATAATTTACTGCACTCTATCTTTCTCAGTGTACCTTAATCAACAGCTCAAATGAGACCTTGCTCCCCCCCACAGTAGACCATAAATCAACTGCACCACATAACCTTAATTCCACACCGAGCAGAAGCAGTTGCTGTGACCTCCCCCAGTCTTATAAAAGATTCAATGTCAGCCAATCTCCCTGTGTGCGAGGAAATAAGTTTGGTTGCAGTAATTTCTGGAAAGCTGACAAGTTTATTGTGTTGGGATCTGTTGGGCTCGGAGTGATGAAATGACACAGAAGCTGTAAAGTGTTGATGTGAAGACACTCTTTTTGCCTTGTTACGGCTGGGCTGCAGCAGGATAGTCCGCCTCTATACAGTCACTACTCACAAGTGCAAGAACTTGAGCTGAACTTTTGGGTTTTCTATATGTTGTAAATGTAGAAAAAAGCTATGAAACTTTTTTGCCAGATATGTACGATGGACAGAAAAGTTTACATCCTCTATTAAAATCACAGGTTTTCATGATGTTAAAACTTAAACCAAGGTGAATCTGTGGTGGGGGAGGGGGTGACCTAAAAAAATAAATCTTCAGTTTGTAGGTCATTCAGTAACATTCAGCTACTTAAGAAAGGTGAATTCCTTTTTATCTTTATATTACCAGGAGACATCTAAAGGTTTTGAATGGAATTTGGACTTATTCATGATATCCTTCGTAACATTTTTGACAAACTAAACAATTCAGGCTGAAGAAAAGCCACGCTAAATCATGAAGCTGCTGCCACCATGCTGCATTGTGGGTATGGTACTCTTTCGATTATGTGTTTTTTTTGGCATCAAACATGCCTTTAGGATTTATAGAATTATTATACCTTTTGGAACTGGCACACAATTTTACTTGGATGGTGTGAGAAAAAGCTTATATCCATCTGCCCAAAACCAAAGCCCAGACATGTGAAGGATATGAGAGACTGATGTTACATGCAGAGAGTAATCAGTACTTGTCAGATATTCCTGCAGCTCCTTGAATGTTGCTGTTGGTCTCTTGGCAGTCTTTCTAGTATGTTTTTGTCTTGTCCTTTAGTACATTTCAAATAGGCATCCTTTTCTTGGTGATGTCACCATCTTGCTCCATTTTCCTTATTTGCTCATAATGGGCTTTAAGAGTATTCTATGGTACATATGATACATTCTATTTTTGTGTTTTGTTAATTATTTTATCCCGCTCTCTTGATCAATAGCAGTCGAGATGCCATGCATGTTTTACAAACAATGACACTTTTGCGGGACAATGTGTCTAAAATACAAATGTAGAATGAAAGTGTTTCTGTGAATGTATTATTTCACACATGATAGATGGTGACTATTTGGGGTGAGCTTATATCATTGAAGTCATCGAGTGAAACCATTTTAAACAATGTAATGTGTTTTTTTTTATATATATAAAAATAAATGTGGCTCAAGGAAATAAGCTGGGGGCTAGCATTAGAGACGTAGCGCTTTAGATTTCCTGCATTTTCAAACAAAGAACACATTAGGAGACAGAGGCCGCCTCTTTTTTTCACAGTAACTGCAGGGAATTGCCTATTAAGTTTAAATGGGAAATATAAAAGGTTAAAAAAACTGAGAAATACAAACCTTTAAAAACATTGATTCCAAAAGGACACTACAAAGGATTGCCTCATGAGACAACCTGTCTCTCTAGCAAACAGGAGTTTATAAACGTTATCATCAGTAAAGTAAGTATTTCAATATCATATCACTATTTAATGTATTTTACAGTATACTGTATAGTTCACTTATTATATACTTGTAGAAATTGAAATAATCTTGCCGTTAACTCCAGAGGACTGTGAGTCAATTAAAATCCTGCTGAAGCACCAAGTTCTTAGAAAGAAGTGGCTTGGAAAGTGGAGAAAGAACATCATTCTAGGCCCAACTGATCAGGTATCTACAGCTGAAAAATTAAGCAAAAGCAAAAATGAGGTAAGTCAAACCCCTGTGAAGATTTCAGAATTTGCTCAACATTGAACCCTCAAAAAGATGTAGAGGTAAGCCATTAGCTAGCTGAGCGACTTTGACTTGCTAGCCTGATTGTTTTTATGTTCTACGCTATGAAGCTTCACATGGTAGCGATTGAATGTTGTATTAAATATATCCAAATGCAGCATGTGCTAGGAAAACACCTCAAATAGTTCAATTAAGTTTTTATTTTTAATTAAAGTTAAAAATCAACAGTCTGCTATATAATTTATATTATGTATTTGCCAGTTTTCAACAACTTGATGTAATAGTTGGTGGATGTGGCAGAGCAAAACAATGGAATGTATGTGGTAAGAGCTGGGGTAAAAACCTGAACCCTGGCCATAAATAATTGACAGGGCAGAGTCGATGTCACCATTTTGCAAGTTTGACACAGAAGAGAGCTGTCAGTTGTGACATTGCAGCGAAAAAGAGGGGACTGGCCATCAGCCACGGATGGATGACAGCAAGACAGAAACGGAAGAAGAGACACATACAGAAAAACAATGATCTTTGAGATTTTTAAACATTTAGAGCTAATATAACAAAACTGATCATTTAGCATTTTTTTTGCATACATTACTGCTGTTTTTATGCTTATACATTTTCAGTGCACATTTCCACTGACATTTACATGGGTTAATACTGCTCGACTTTTACTATGATCCTGCAGGTACAGAAACAGAGCCTTGATGCTGCCGATAATGACACAAATTAAACAACAGCATGAAGCAAATTGCATTATTTAAGTTGGAATGATAATACTGCAGACAGTTACAGCAAATAATAAGCCCTGAGCATCCTAATGGGCCACAGAGGCATGGAGCGTGACTAAGAGTCAGTTATACCAGTAGTCCTCTGATATGATCTGGCCACAGGATAAGAAAATGAATAATAATCAGTACTCTAGCTAGTGATGGATGGATGGATGGATGGATGCACATCTATTTCTTCATAGAATCACTTTGAATTTGAGTTGTAGTTTTGACCTTGTGACTATAAATGCCACCATAAACCTTTTCTGTGATGATTGGTGGAAAGAGTTTAAATAAATGTATTAGAATGTATTAGATTTGTTATTATGTCCACTGGTGATATATTTATTTAAATCAACTCCTCTCATTTTCTCTGAGAACCCGTGATAAAGGAAAAGGAAAGTGTGCGAGGTTTCCTTTAGTCCTTATTAACATTAGATTTCTCACAGATTTTACGTGGATGAAGAACAAAGTTGCATTTAAACACTAAAGAGAGACAAGAATGGCCCATCATTAAAAATCCATTATAGAAAAGCTGATCTTTATGTTTTGAATCCATAAGGCAATGATGCTAGTTTTGTTGCTAGTTACCAGATTTAACAGTATTGCAGAGATTCAGGATATTGTAGGGTTTTATCACCTTATTAACCTTTTGAATGTTGAATTATTATTATTAATACATATAATACAATAAAGGTTGTGACTGAGAAAACAAAACAATATATATTTTCAGTAGCCCGCTATTGTCAGGATGTAGTCTTATAAACAATGAATACATTACCCATCAGCCACTGCACAAATGTTTTATGTTATCATTAATTAGCTATTTAAGTTCAGATTTTGGTCTGTCTCATTTGAAGAAAATTGACTTTGTCTTGTTTATTTGACAGTACTTATTCCACAGCTTTGGTCAAGGTTTGCCTGTTTTATATTCAGTGTTTATAGTTATGATTCTTAACCCAGCCATTAGGGGGGCACAAGCCAGTGCACTCTTAGTGCCAGTCCCAAGCCCGGGTAAATGGGGAGGGTTGCGTTAGGAAGGGCATCCAGCGTAAAACATGTGCCAAATCAAATATGCGGATCACAAATGAAAATTTCATACCGGATCGGTCGAGGCCCGGGTTAACATCGACCGCCACAGGTATCGTTAGCCGACAGGGTACCGGTGGAAATTGGGCTACTGTTGGCCGAAGGAGGAGAAGGAGAGGAGGAAGACGTCTACAGAGACGGCGGGAAAAGGAGCAGTGTAGGAGAGTAGAGGTTCGGGTTGGTACTTTAAATGTTGGTACTATGACGGGTAAAGGGAGAGAGATAGCTGATATGATGGAGAGGAGAAAGGTAGATATGCTGTGTGTTCAGGAGACCAAGTGGAAAGGGAGTAAGGCCAGGAACATTGGAGGTGGGTTTAAACTGTTTTATCATGGTGTGGATGGAAAGAGAAATGGTGTAGGGGTGATTCTGAAGGAAGAGTACAGTAAGAGTGTAGTGGAGGTGAAGAGAGTTTCTGATAGGGTGATGATCGTGAAGGTGGAGGTTGAAGGGATGATGATAAATGTCATCAGTGCCTATGCTCCACAAGTTGGCTGTGAGATGGAGGAGAAGATAAGATTCTGGAGTGAATTAGATGAAGTGGTAGATGGTGTACCTAGGAAAGAACGATTGGTGATTGGGGCAGACTTTAATGGGCATGTAGGTGAAGGGAACAGAGGTTATGAGGAGGTGATGGGTAGGTATGGTTTCAAGGAGAGGAATGTGGAAGGGCAGATGGTGGTAGATTTTGCTAAAAGGATGGAAATGGCAGTGGTGAACACGTATTTTAAGAAGAAGGAGGATCATAGGGTGACGTATAAGAGTGGAGGAAGGTGCACACAGGTGGATTATGTTCTGTGTAGGAGATGCAACCCGAAGGAGATTGGAGACTGTAAGGTGTTGGCGGGGGACAGTGTAGCTAGACAGCATCGGATGGTGGTCTGTAGGATGGTTTTGGAGGCGAAGAAGAAGAGGAGGAAAGTAAGGATTGAAAGAAGAATAAGATGGTGGAAACTGAAGGAGGAAGAGTGTAGTGTGAGGTTCAGGGAAGAGGTCAGACAGGGGCTTGGTGGTGTTGAAGAGGTGCCGGATGATTGGGCAACTACTGCAGGAGCGATGAGGGAGGCAGCTAGAAAAGTACTTGGTGTGACATCTGGAAATAGAAAGCAAGACAAGGAGACGTGGTGGTGGAATGAGGAAGTGCAGGAGAGCATTAGGGGAAAGAGGTTGGCAAAACAGAAGTGGGATCGACAGAGTGATGAGAAAAGTAGGCAGGAGTACAAGGAGATGCGGCAGCAGGTAAAAAGGGATGTGGCGAAAGCCAAGGAAAAGGCATATGAGGAGCTGTATAAGAGGTTGGACACTAAGGAAGGAGAAAAGGATTTGTACCGATTGGCCAGGCAGAGGGACCGAGCTGGGAAGGATGTACTGCAAGTTAGAGCAATAAAGGATGGAGAGGGAAATGTGTTGACTAATGAGGAGAGTGTGTTGAGAAGATGGAGGGAGTATTTTGAGCAGCTGATGAATGAGGAAAATCAGAGAGAGAGAAGGTTGGAGAATGTGGAGTTGGTGAAGCAGGATGTAGATAGGATTAGTAAGGAGGAAGTGAGAGCAGCGATTAAGAGGATGAAGAATGGAAAGTCGGTTGGACCAGATGACATACCGGTAGAAGCGTGGAGATGTTTAGGAGAGATGGCAGTGGAGTTTTTAACCAGATTGTTTAACAGGATTCTGGAAGGGGAGAGGATGCCTAAGGAATGGAGAAGGAGTGTGCTGGTACCGATCTTTAAACATAAGGGAGATGTGCAGACCTGCAGTAACTACAGGGGAATTAAGTTGATCAGTCACACCATGAAGTTATGGGAAAGAGTAGTGGAAGCCAGGCTGAGAGAAGAGGTGACCATCTGTGAGCAACAGTATGGTTTCATGCCGAGGAAGAGCACCACAGATGCCTTATTTGCTTTGAGGATGTTGATGGAGAAGTATAGAGAAGGACAGAAGGAGCTGCATTGTGTATTTGTGGATTTAGAGAAAGCGTACGACAGGGTGCCGAGAGAGGAGTTGTGGTATTGTATGAGGAAGTCAGGTGTGTCAGAGAAGTATGTGAGGGTGGTGCAGGACATGTATGAGGACAGTGTGACGGCAGTGAAGTGTCCAGTAGGTACGGCAGACTGGTTCAGGGTGAAGGTTGGACTGCATCAAGGATCGGCCCTGAGCCCTTTCCTGTTTGCAGTGGTGATGGACAGGTTGACGGACGAGGTCAGACAGGAGTCTCCCTGGACTATGATGTTTGCAGATGATATTGTGATTTGTGGTGAGAGTAGAGAGCAGGTTGAGAAGAGCCTGGAGAGGTGGAGATATGTGCTTGAGAGAAGGGGAATGAAAGTCAGTAGGAGTAAGACAGAGTACATGTGTGTGAATGAGAGGGAGGGCAGTGGAGTGATGCGGTTGCAGGGAGAAGAGGTGGAGAAGGTGGAGGAATTCAGGTACCTGGGTCAACAGTGCAAAGTAATGGAGAGTGTGTTAGAGAAGTAAAGAAAAGAGTGCAGGCAGGGTGGAGTGGGTGGAGAAGAGTGACAGGAGTGATTTGTGATAGTAGGGTATCTGCAAGAATGAAAGGGAAAGTTTATAGGACTGTGGTGAGACCTGCGATGTTGTATGGATTAGAGACAGTGGCATTGAGTAAAAGACAGGAGAGGGAGCTGGAGGTAGCAGAGCTGAAGATGTTAAGGTTTTTCGTTGGGAGTGACGAGGATGGACAAGATTAGAAATGAGTTTATTAGAGGGACAGCACATGTAGGATGTTTTGGTGACAAGGTGAGGGAGGCGAGATTGAGATGGTTTGGACATGTGCAGAGAAGGGACACGAATTATATTGGTAGAAAAATGCTGAAGATGGAGCCACCAGGTAGGAGGAAAAGAGGAAGGCCAAGGAGGAGGTTCATGGATGTGGTGAGGGAAGACATGCAGGTAGTTGGTGTGAAAGAGACAGATGTAGAGGACAGGGTGGTATGGAGACGGATGATCCGCTGTGGCGACCCCTAATGGGAGCAGCCGAAAGAAGAAGAAGAAGAAGAAGAAGTTTATAGTTATGATTCTTGCTTCACAGATTTGGTTCTTGGTTGGATACTTGTTTTCTCCTTTCCCTCCTGCTCTTGCATCCGTCATCTTCTGAATTACAGAGAGTCATTTTACAATGAAACATATCCGTGAGTAAAATTTGAACATAAGACATTACAAAAATGTCACGGCTGAATGGTACTGCTTAGGTTTTAAACAAATGGCTGGTCATCACTTGTACTTTTTATTTATTTTTGTAACTTCGTCACTAAAATAATTTTAAAGGGAAGTTTGTTATATTAATAATTAAAGTTGTTAAAAAAAAATGTTTTCTGAAATCGCACCATATGTAAATTTGGATAATTGCTATTAAAGGACAAAATAATAAATAAATAATTAATTTATCTTATCTTAGACATTTTGTTTAGAATGTTCTTACAACCCGGTAGCAACTCTTCCAAGGCCTGGTACTGGGCTTTGACTGGGTGGTTGGGGACCTCTGGCTCGAATTGGCAATGCTCCAGTTTTACTTATAAAGGGTAAAATAAAAGAATGCAAAATAAAAGTAGAATAATATGAATTAAACAATTTCTAAAATTTTGGCAAAAAAAAAGATTTTACAAAAAAATGGAGTAAATAAAAATGAAATACAAAATAAAAATAGAAATGTGTTTGCCATTGTAACAGTAGGATCATATTTGCAATATAAACACATATTGCATTGAGCAACATTTGCATTCATAGAGGCAGACATAAAATATAATACCTAAAAATAGTGCAGCTGTGTATGATGTGCGAATATGTGTATGCAAAGAGGCAGCATGGATGAATGGTGGTGTTCATGTGACCCTAGGATCTAATCTTTTGTCCTCTGTCTGATCCTGGTTAAAGGCTTAAATTGCCTGTGGAAAGAAGCTCCTCCTCATCTTCTCTGTTTTGGCCTTCAGGGGGCAGAAATGTTTCCCCGACCAAAACCGAGAACACTGCCTATTGTTGAAATAATCTTTAGTAATCTTTAATAATCTTTACCTGAGTGAGCTCAAGCGAGGTGAGAAAACGAACATTATAACCTGCCAGGCATCAGTGACAGAATAAAATGAAAAATTGGTGGGCAATTAATGGCGATAACTTAAAAAAAAAGGAAAAGACATTTGGTCAATTTAACACAGTGTCGTACAAGGTCACTACTGGAACAGGAACTCATCATTTCCAGCTCTGTGATGTAGTACAGCTCATTTCATTTCCAAAGCAGGTCTGAGGTAGATTATGAGGCAGGCTAAAAAAGCCTGAGGGGCCCCAAGAGTAACTAGTCCTGCCCAATTATTTATTTGTTTGTTTGATTGTTTAAATGAGTAGAAAAAAGGAAAATATTGAAATATGAAGGTTTTTTTTGGGGGGAATGTTACATTTTGGTCACTTTTTGAATAATTAACATTACATGCCCTGTAAAAATGTGAAAGCAGTGATTGTTTCAAAATCCCCATATGTACATATATAAGGTTATTGTATTTTGACTGTCAGTAAGAAAGGAAACAAAATGCTAAAACTCTGCACAAGGACTCCCTCCGAGTCTTTTTCAGGTGTTTATTTGTTAACATTCCCCGCATTTAAGACAGCTGCGAGATCGAGAGTGAAAGGTTTGCTCCTGGTCAAGGGAAAGGTGTACGATGAGTGGCCCTAATGCAGAATCTCATTAAAGCAGCTGTCAGGATTCCTCTATTTTCCCATTGCTGTGCTTATTGCGTAAGAGCTAACCTGTCGTTTTGAGTGAGCGTGCTGCCAAAGATGCATTTACAAATAAATGAAAAATGTCACAATGGATTCCGCTTGTCCGAGACTACAGCGTGTCAGCTTTGTCAGAAACTGACTTTGTTGTTCTCGCCTCTGCAGGTCCTGCTTCCAACACATGCTTGTCCATGGTCCTGAACAGTTTAGACCCTGTATTACCAAGTGAAAAGCCCATAGACAAGAACCTGCTGTTTACATTGCTATTATACCTTTTTATGGAGGGTTGAGTCCACCTGCTGGGAATGCGCTCTGGTATGAGCGGTAAGTTGAAAGAGGATGGTGGGGGAAAAGAGCTCCAAATGGCATGGCATGTTGGCAGTAAAGCAGGCGTACTGCAAATTTTACCTCTTGAACTGTTGAACTGATGTGCATTGCTGGTAGCCAATTGAAACTAATAAATAACATTTTTTTTCCGCTATCCATCTTTTCATTACTTTTCTGCCAGTACTTGATCTAATTCCAAAATGGTAATGAGGTGTGCTGATTTCAGGTTGGAGCGTGAGATTTCTAAATAGCTGTCTCGATACCTGCTGGGTGAAGGAGAACACATTGCACGAGTCAATGCTACCATTTAAGCTGCATAATTAAAAGGAACTTATTGTTATCTCTCTTATCAATTTCACACCCACTGGTTTTATCCTTTTGCTCAGATGCATGAGGTTTATTTTAAAGGTGTGAACATATTTACTGCCACTTGAATGTTAAGATATGTGAATTTACCCAGAAAATGTTCGTGCTCCATGTCAGGTCTAACATAAAATCTTTAATTTTTTAATGCATGTTTTAATATATGCGTATTGCTAGCATACTCTACATGGACAAAAGTATTGGGACACTTGCATTTTATTCACTTGCATTATTTACCCCGTTATTTGTGGTTTTTAAAATTTTACTTAGTATCTGATGCATTCTCTAAAAACAAGATATAATAATTTTGGCAATAATTGAATTGAAGGTGATAAGAAAAAAAATCACAGTTTCTGGATAAGTCTAAATGTTAAAACAATGTTTAAGACAAGTCAGAATTAAATTAAATTAAATTAAATTAAATTAAATTAAATTAAATTAAATTAAATTAAATTAAATTAAATTAAATTAAATTAAATTAAATTAAATTAAATTTAATTTAATTTAATTTAATTTAATTTAATTTAATTTAATTCACACACAAAAATTTTCTGGGCCACAAAATAAACTACTTGTGTGCTAAATTTAATGCAACAAAAAACAACATAGGACAGTGAGAGAGTAGATACTACAGCTGCAACTATAAGAGGATATATGTGTTAGTGGCAATTAATTTTCCATATAATAATAAATACTGAACATGAAAAACACATAATTGTTTTTGCAGCAATTATTGAAATTGATATTTTTTTGCAAACAGTTAATGAGTTTATTCATTTGTTTGTATGTGTGTGTGTGTGTGTGTGTGTGTGTGTGTGTGTGTGTGTGTGTGTGTGTGTGTGTGTGTGTGTGTGTTTGTGTGTGCCAGTCCAGTCCGTTTGTATTATGTAGTCAAATGGCTTGCAGAAAGAAACTGTTTACAGTCTGGACATGAGGATGCTTGGTTACATTTTCCCAGATGGCAGGAGAGCGAAGTGTATATACAGTCAAATGTTTGGGGGCAATCAGATCCCTTCGTAATGCTCTGGCATGATTGATACTTAAAGTACCTGCCTGTATTTCTCAAATTTGTAGGAAAACTACAACCTACAATTAATTATAGGTTGATGCTCTGTAGCACCTGCTTGGTATAGTTGATTAATTCTACACCGGATTATTTGCAAGTATACAAATTGTGCAGGTGTAGAAATTAAAGCCAACTGTTGGTCACACCAAATACTGATTTGATTAGAATTTCCCTTCTGTTCATTTATTTTCCATATTGCTAATTAATAAAAAATAAACTACTAACACTTCTATTTTTGAAAACATTCTTATTTGTACATTAGTTTGTGTGTGTGTGTGTGTGTGTGTGTGTGTGTGTGTGTGTGTGTGGGTGGGTGGGTAGGTGGTTGTGTGCATATAAATAGATAGATACATTCATACTTACAGTACATATGGGCTTTTGCTGTATATATATATATATATATATATATAAACCCAGCCATTATGGATGCACAAGCCAGTGCACTCTTAGTGCCTGTCCCAAGCCCGGGTAAATGGGGAGGGTTGCTTTAGGTAGGGCATCCAGCGTAAAACGTGCCAAATCAAATATGCGGATCACAAATGAGAATTTCATACCGGATCGGTCGAGGCCCGGGTTAACAACGACCGCCACAGGTATCGTTAACCGGCAGGGTACCGGTGAAAATTGGGCTACTGTTGGCCGAAGAAGGAGAAGGAGAGGAGGAAGATGTCTACAGAGACTGCAGGGAAAGGAGCAGTATAGGAGAGTGGAGGTTAGGTTTGGTACTTTAAATGTTGGTACTATGACAGGTAAAGGGAGAGAGGTAGCTGATATGATGGAGAGGAGAAAGGTAGATATGTTGTGTGTTCAGGAGACCAAGTGGAAAGGAAGTAAGGCCAGGAACATTGGAGGTGGGTTTAAACTGTTTTATTATGGTGTGGCTGGAAAGAGAAATGGTGTAGGGGTGATTCTGAAGGAAGAGTACAGTAAGAGTGTAGTGGAGGTGAAGAGAGTTTCTGATAGGGATGATGATCGTGAAGGTTGGAAGTTGAAGGGATGATGATAAATGTCATCAGTGCCTATGCTCCACAAGTTGGCTGTGAGATGGAGGAGAAGGAAAGATTCTGGAGTGAATTAGATGAAGTGGTAGATGGTGTACCTAGGAAAGAACGATTGGTGATTGGGGCAGACTTTAATGGTCATGTAGGTGAAGGGAACAGAGGTGATGAGGAGGTGATGGGTAGGTATGGTTTTAAGGAGAGGAATGTGAAAGGGCAGATGGTGGTAGATTTTGCTAAAAGGATGTAAATGGCAGTGGTGAACACTTATTTTAAGAAGAAGGAGGATCATAGGGTGACGTATAAGAGTGGGGGAAGGTGCACACAGGTGGACTATGTGCTATGCAGGAGATGCAACCTGAAGGAGATTGGAGACTGTAAGGTGTTGGCAGGGGACAGTGTAGCTAGAAAGAATCGGATGGTGGTCTGTAGGATGGTTGTGGAGGCGAAGAAGAAGAGGAGAAGAGTGAGGACTGAAAGAAGAATAAGATGGTGGAAACTGAAGGAGGAAGAGTGTAGTGTGAGGTTCAGGGAAGAGGTCAGACAGAGGCTCGGTGGTGTTGAAGAGGTGTTGGATGATTGGGGAACTACTGCAGGAGTGATGAGGGAGGCAGCTAGAAAAGTACTTGGTGTGACATCTGGAAATAGAAAGCAAGACAAGGAGACGTGGTGGTTGAATGAGGAAGTGCAGGAGAGCATAAAGGGGAAAGAGGTTGGCAAAACAGAAGTGGGATAGACAGAGAGTGGATTTAGAGAAAGCGTACGACAGAGAGCGTGCCAAGAGAGGAGTTGTGGTATTGTATGAGGAAGTCAGGTGTGTCAGAGAAGTATGTGAGGGTGGTGCAGGACATGTACAAGGACAGTGTGACGGCAGTGAAGTGTGCAGTAGGTATGACAGACTGGTTCAGGGTGAAGGTTGGTCTGCCCTGAGCCCTTTCCTGTTTGCAGTGGTGATGGACAGGTTGACGGACGAGGTCAGACAGGAGTTTTCCTGGACTATGATGTTTGCGGATGATATTGTGATTTGTGGTGAGAGTAGGGAGCAGGTTGAGAAGAGCCTGGAAAGGTGGAGATATGCCCTGAAGAGAAGGGGAATGAAAGGCAGTAGGAGTAAGACAGAGTACATGTGTGTGAATGAGAGGGAGGGCAGTGGAGTGGTGCGGTTGCAGGGAGAAGAGCTGGAGAAGGTGGAGGAGTTCAGGTACCTGGGGTTTAACAGTGCAAAGTAATGGAGAGTGTGTTAGAGAGGTAAAGAAAAGAGTGCAGACAGGGTGGAGAAGAGTGACAGGAGTGATTTGTGATAGTAGGGTATCTGCAAGAATGAAAGGGAAAGTTTATAGGTCTGTTGTGAGACCTGCGATGTTGTATGGATTAGAGACAGTGGCATTGAGTAAAAGGCAGGAGGCAGAGCTGGAGGTAGCAGAGCTGAAGATGTTAAGGTTTTTCGTTGGGAGTGATTAGGATGGACAAGATTAGAAATTAGTTTATTAGAGGGACAGCGCATGTAGGATGTTTTGGTGACAAGGTGAGGGAGGCGAGATTGAGATGGTTTGGACATGTGCAGAGGAGGGACATGAATTATATTGGTAGAAGAATGCTGAGGATGGAGCCACCAGGTAGGAGGAAAAGAGGAAGGACAAGGAGGAGGTTAATGGATGTGGTGAGGGAAGACTATATTGTAGGTTCTTTAAAGTAGCCACCTTTTGCTTAGATTACTGCTTTGCACACTCTTGGCATTCTCTTGATGCCTTCTTTAAAGAACCTACAATATGACATATTTTCAGTTCACCTTTTTGTTATGTATATAATTCCACATGTGTTAATTCATAGTTTTGATGCCTTCAGTGTGACTCTACAATTTTCATAGTCATGAAAATAAAGAAAACTCTTTGAATGAGCAGATGTGTCCAAACTTTTGGTCTGTACTGTATATATAATATATATATATAAACTTTTGGTCTGTACTGTATATACAGTGAGGAAAATAACTATTTGAACACCCTGCTATTTTGCAAGTTCAAAAAATTTTGAATTTTTGAACTGGATTAGTTTGCAAAATTAATCCAGAAATCACAATATATGATTTTTAAACTATTTATTTGTATGATACAGCTGCAAATAAGTATTTGAACACCTGTCTATCAGCTAGAATTCTGACCCTCAAAGACCTGTTAGTCTGCCTTTAAAATGTCCACCTCCACTACATTTATTATCCTAAATTAGATGCACCTGTTTGAGGTCGTTAGCTGCATAAAGACACCTGTCCACCCCATACAATCAGTAAGAATCCAGCTACTAACATGGCCAAGACCAAAGAGCTGTCCAAAGACACTAGAGACAAAATTGTACACCTTCACAAGGCTGGAAAGGGCTACGGGGAAATTGCCAAGCAGCTTGGTGAAAAAAGGTCCACTGTTGGAGCAATCATTAGAAAATGGAAGAAGCTAAACATGACTGTCAATCACCCTCGGACCGGGGCTCCATGCAAGATCTCACCGCGTGGGGTCTCAATGATCCTAAGGAAGGTGAGAAATCAGCCCAGAACTACACAGGAGAAGCTGGTCAATGACCTAAAAAGAGCTGGGACCACCGTTTCCAAGGTTACTGTTGGTAATACACTAAGACGTCATGGTTTGAAATCATGCATGGCACGGAAGGTTCCCCTGCTTAAACCAGCACATGTCCAGGCACGTCTTAAGTTTGCCAATGACCATTTGGATGATCCAGAGGAGTCATGGGAGAAAGTCATGTGGTCAGATAAAACCAAAATAGAACTTTTGGGTCATAATTCCACTAAATGTGTTTGGAGAAAGCAGAATGATGAGTACCATCCCAAGAACACTATCCCTACTGTGAAGTATGGGGGTGGTAGCATCATGCTTTGGGGGTGTTTTTCTGCACATGGGACAGGGCGACAGCACTGTATTAAGGAGAGGATGACCGGGGCCATGTATTGCGAGATTTTGGGGAACAACCTCCTTCTCTCAGTTAGAGCATTGAAGATGGGTCAAGGCTGGGTCTTCCAACATGACAATGACCCGAAGCACACAGCCAGGATAACCAAGGAGTGGCTCTGTAAGAAGCATATCAAGGTTCTGATGTGGCCTAGCCAGTCTCCAGACCTAAACCCAATAGAGAATCTTTGAAGGGAGCTCAAACTCCGTGTTTCTCCGCGACAGGCCAGAAACCTGATTGATCTAGAGAAGATCTGTGTGGAGGAGTGGGCCAAAATCCCTCCTGCAGTGTGTGCAAACCTGGTGAAAAACTACAGGAAACGTTTGACCTCTGTAATTGTAAACAAAGGCTACTGTACCAAATATTAACATTGACTTTCTCAGGTGTTCAAATACTTATTTGCAGATGTATCATACAAATAAATAGCTAAAAAATCATACATTGTGATTTCTGGATTTTTTTTTTTTTTTAGATTATGTCTCTCACAGTGGACATGCACCTACGATGACAATTTCAGACCCCTCCATGATTTCTAATTTGGAGAACTTGCAAAATAGCAGGGTGTTCTAATACTTATTTTCCTCACTGTATATATAGTATCAAATGTTTACGCTATACATAGTATAAAAATTAAGTTACCTAACTTCAGTGTTCTTTTGTAAAATGTTTGATAGAAAATAGATTTTGACAAACATTTTTCAGTTTTCTAGTCTGTATTTAAAATTATTTTATTAATTATTTTAAAGCACATGGACCTTTATTTACTATGCACTTCAAATAAAGGCATCAAAATATGAACAAGCTGAAAAAAACATACATTTTTTCAAAATCTTTCATAAACCTCAGAGGTTGCTGGGAGATGATGGGAAACTGTGAAAATGTGCACTAATTTGATTAGATTAGATTCAACTTAATCGTCATTGTACAAGGTACATCTACAACAGCAATAAAATGTGAGTTCCAAAAAGATTTGCAGAGGTGTTCATAACTTTGGAGAGTGGAAACGGTGCATCATATTTACCATGAAAACCATGGAGGATAGCCAGGTGCTTTTGAAAAGAGATGGTGTGGGACACCTGTTGCAACTGGAAGCTGAATAGAGAGAAGTGAATGAAACACTAATTCCCTTCTCTCTGTACACGAATAAGTTTTCCATACAGCCTAGTTCCCATGCTCTTAACCATTTCTGAGAGATTTTGCATCTAAAGTGTACATAAAGGCTTGACAGCAAACTTACAGGTTTATGATTGAATTCAGGTTTAGGAACCGGCTGGTTTGAGTTTCGGGATTTTCATGGACAGCAATCTTTAGGAGAAGACCAGAAGTTCTGTGTATTATGAGAGATTGCTCAGAGGAAAATGAAATGGCCAGACTGGACCACTCTGTGCCGAAGAAAAGCAGAATAGTATTTCAGGACAGACTGCTAAACCTTGAGATTACAACAGCAGAAGACCACAATTGTTCCACTGTTAACCAGTCAAGAAGAAGAACAGTGAGGACAGGATCACCAAAACTGTACAGCTACCTTTTTCCCCCAATTTTCAACTATATTGTTTGACCTCTTGACCTATATCTGCTTGATGTTATGCTTTTTAATGTTTTTATACCACTGTCATGATCAGATAATTGCACAGTGTAAAAGTATGTTTAATAAAGTGGTCCGGTTAGTGTACATCATGTATGAAATTTAGCCTTGGTTGTATTGATAGAGAAGAAGCGCATTAGAATGCATGGACGTTGCGTGCCTTGATTGATATTTGACAGCCGCCCTAGAGGTAATGTGAGTTTCTTTCAACTTCAAATGTTGTCTTTCGCTTTTAGATAGCTTAAAGGTCAGTCAGGGGACCCTTTTAAGCGTGCATTGACATTCATGCAGTGCCTTCTATTATGTTACATCAGCTCCTCTCCTTGAATTTTCCAAAATTGCTTTAGCAGTTCAAGGTCAAGTTTATTAAAAACGATCATCATTTACTTTTGATTTGCAGAGTAAATCACCATAAGAGGATATAATTGCTAATATGATTAAAAAGGCTGCTAATGGGGAGGTTGTTAGTTAAATGTAGCTAAGTGACGTTTCCTGTGCTGAATTTTAATGCGTATTTCTCAGACTTAAGCTTATACTCTTGCTTTCATTGTATGTGTAACCTGAAATGAATGCACCTGGATAGCTGGAATAGGCAGTGAGAATCACCTGGACATCTTCTTGTGTCTATGCATAGGCCTGCTGGGACTTTTCAAATAAAATCGCAATGTGACAGTTACAGTGTGTGAGTTTGCAATAAATACCAATGTCATCCAGTCATCATTTACTGGAGTTTTCTTTATTCAAGGTCTTATTGGGTTATTGCTTAAGTTCTGAATAACAATAAATCATTCTTTCCCATGGCCATAAATAATTTTATATGTTTATATATGTTTAAATATTTAGCATCATGATGTTGAAACTGAAATGAAGTTTTTTTTAAATAAGCTTATTTTTGACTTTGACATACTGTATGCTGGCAAATCAGCGTAGGCTGAAATAATATATTCCTCATAGGATGATGCAACCATTAGATCCGACCATCTGGTTGGCATTTGCATTAAAGCAGTCTTTTCTTGGTGATGTCTAATTATTTATTTTTTTTATTCTTCAATAAGGCACTGAACCCTGTGATTTAGACACATACTATATTATTACAGGAGCAACTGGACTAGCAATAAGTTCCTACCATTACAACCAGAGCCAAGAACACACGCCTACAATTCATCTTTGTGGCTCAGTAGATAGCATTTTTGTCTCACAGCTCCAATATCCCTGATTTAATTCTGAGTTACTGTCTCTGTGGAGTTTCTGTGCATGTTCTCCATGTGTGTCTTCTAGTTCCTCCCACCTTCCAAGACATGTTGGTGGGTGAAGTAGCTATACCGAATCGCTCCTAATCAGGGGCGTAGATTACATGGGGGATGCGGGGGATATGTCCCACGCACTTTTTCTAAAAATTTAATTCGTCCCCCTCACTTTTTTAGTGGAGAGTGTGTGTTCATGACATGTTGAGGTTTTAATGGAGCAATGTATATAAATGCAGAGTGATTTAAAATTCAAAGAGACAAGATAGTCTATACATGACGTTCACATATCCATGGCAATCAGTCACTCACTTGTCACGTCATCATCACACACCCTAGTACTGTAGCTCGAGTCGCATCTGCGGTCCTGCACTGTATCCAACATTCAGTTGCGATGAGCTCAAAGCGGCAAAAAATGGATTCAAAGAATTATAAGGAAAAATAGCTGCTTGGACAAACGTTCACTTTTTTCTATGTATTTTCCTAACTCTTTTATTATGTCTTTTGTTTTAACGTCTTTCGTCCCCCCAACTTTTGAAATTATGGCTACGCCCCTGCTCCTAATTGTGTGTGTGTGTGTGTGTGTGTGTGTGTGTGTGTGTGGTGCCTTGTAATGTACTGCCATTTGATAATGCTTAATGTTCACACCATGTGCTCTGGATTCACACCAACCCCTAATCTCTATACTTCACCAAAAAAATGGGACAAAACAATGGAAATCAAATGAAATAGATATATAACTTTAGTATTGTATTGTTAGATCAAAATTGTATACTGTCCGTAACATTGGTGGACAGTAACGATGTAATTGTAATCCGTTACTGTACTTAAGTACTGGTCGCAGGTCTCACCACAGTCCTATAACCTTTCTTTTTCACTCTCGCAGATACCCTTCTATCACAAATCACTCCTGCTATCACTCTTCTCCACTCACTCCACCCTGCCTGCACTCTTCTCTTCACTTTTCTAACACACTCTTTATTACTTTGCACTGTTGACCCCAGGTACCTGAACTCCACCTTCTCCACCTCTTCTCTCTGCAACCGCACCACTCCACTGCCCCCCTCTCATTCACACACATGTACTCTGTCTAACTCCTACTGACTTTCATTCCCCTTCTCTTTAGCGCGTACCTCCACCTCTCCAGGCTCATTTCAACCTGCTCCCTACTCTCATCACAAATCACAATATCATCCGCAAACATCGTAGTCCTCGTAGTCCTGTCTGACTTCGTCCATCAACCTACAATACATGTCCTGCACCACCCTCAAATACTTCTCTGACACACCAGCCTTGCTTACACAATACCACAACTTCTCTCTCTGCACTCTGTTGTACACTTTCCCTAAATCCACAAACACACAATGCAACTCCTTCTGACATTTTCTATACTTCTCTATCAACATTCTCAAAGCAAATAAGGCGTCTGTGGTGCTCTTCCTCAGCATGAAACCATACTGTTGCTCACAGATGGTCACAATTTCTCTCAGCCTGGCTTTCACTACTCTTTCCCATAACTTCATGGTGTGACTGATCATCTTTATTTCCCTGTAGTTACTGCAGGTCTGCACATCTCCCTTATATGCTTAAAGATTGGTACCAACACACTCCTTCTCCTCAGGCATCCTCTCACCTTCCAAAATCTTGTTATACAATCTTGTTAAAAACTCCACTGCCATCTCTCCTAAACATCTCCATGCTTCTACCGGTATGTCATCTGGTCCAAACGACTTTCCACACTTCATCCTCCTAATTGCTGCTTTCACTTCCTTCTTACTAATACTATCCACTTCCTGCTTTACCATCTCCACACCATCCAACCTTTTCTTTCTCTCATTTTCCTCGTTCATCAGCAGCTCAAAATACTCCCTCCATCTTCTCAACACACTCTTCTCACTAGTCAACACATTTCAATCTCCATCCTTTATTACTCTAACTTGCAGGACATCCTTCCCAGCTCTGTCCCGCTGCGTGGCCAATCGGTACAAATCCTTTTCCTCTAACTTTGTGTCCAACTTCCTATACAGCTCCTCATATGCCTTTTCTTTGGCTTTCGCCACATCCCTCTTTACCTGCTGCCGCATCTCCTTGTACTTCTGCCTACTTTTCCTCATCACTCTGTCGATCCAATTCTGTTTTGCCAACCTCTTTCCCCTAATGCTCTCCTGCACTTCCTTATTCCACCACCACGTCTCTTTGTCTTCCTTTCTATTTCCAGATGTCACACCAAGTACCTTTCTAGTTGTCTCCCTTATCACTTGTGCAGTAGTTGCCCAATCATCCAGCACCTCTTCACCCCTGTCTGACCTCTTCCCTGAATCCTACACTATAATCTTCATCCTTCAGTTTCCACCATCTTTCTCTTCTTTCAGTTCTCACTCCCCTATTCTCCTTCTTCACTCCTAAAACCATCCTACAGACCACCATCTGATGCTGTTTAGCTACACAGTCCCCTGCCAACACCTTACCAATCTCCTTCAGGTTGCATCCCCTACATAGAACTTCTGTATACATTTTTTATACAACACAATAATAGTCATAACAATCTAACAGATGCTTAAAGGAAATTACGAGAAACATAAGATAGGCAGCAGTCGAATTCATTAAAGTGGCATAGAAACTTTTGAAAAACCAAGCACTCCAAAATATGGGAAATTGTTTTTTAGATGACAATCCACCATCTAGCTCCCAGTGGTCAAGTTTAGCATTTAGACAATCACCATATTCCACAATGATTAAACCATGACCGCAAAATTAACAGATGTAAAAACTAGTGAAAATCAATACAATATTTGTAAACCAAAATATATATATTTTTTTATTTTCTATTAAAATTCTTTTGCAGCTAGCAAGACTTGCCTACCTGTACCATAGCATAACTAGCGAGAGCATGATTTAAATATTTGATGTGTATAGCAGTGCGTGAGAACGCCACAAAACACAAAACAGACTGTTGAATTTGTTTTCCATTTTTTCCATCCAGTGGAAATACCGTAGAAAATTCTAGTAATTTAAAAAGCTAGAAGATTCTACAGTTGGGGATGGGTATTGATCTTTAGATATAAGGGATTGAGGCTATGACAAGGGATCAAATATGAAAGGTAAACAATATGGTGCACAAGAGCGAGTGCAAGATATAAATCCGAGAGCATTCTATATGCCCTGCAGTGCTCACTCTGTCAAATTGGTAGTTAATGATGCAGCATCAGGTCTGTACTCAGTGGACTTCTTTACAACAGTACAGCTGGTTTATAACTTTTTTCCACAGTTTTTTTTTTGTCTACCTCTTGCTGGGGAGTGATAAACCAACCTATAGGTGAGTGTGGCCTTTCAAATAAAGTTACACCAGATTGGAAAGTTGGGTAGACACGCTTTAAAGATTCCATGCTGTCAGTAGCAGACAATGACAATCTATTTGCTGAAAGACTTAAAAGAAACAAGAGGCACTACAGCTGAGATCAAAGCCAATCTATTCATGTGCACCTTTATTACATGCCGTAAACTGTTAAAGACAACGTTTAACAAAATAAACCGATTTCCTCAAGACTGTCCCAAAGGCAGCAGTTTTGAACAGTATATTTTAGAATTGGCTGAGAAATTACAGGGGCAAAAATAAAATCTGTTTTTTACAGTTTAACATATGGCATGATCATGAAGAGAATGTTTTAGTCCAATTGGGATGCCATGACTGTGATTGACCCAAAACAGCATTCAGTTTCTTAAATGCAGGATCATTGGGCTGTTTACGAAGTTCTGTTGATGAATGAGAGGAATGCAGCAGCAGGTCTACAAAATAACATTAAAAAAAATACAATCTCTGGTACTCAAGGAATTTGATAAGCAGAAAAGGATAGTTGGTGTGGTTTTGATGCTTTTATAGTCTTTGGTGGTTTTACTGAGTATTTATTGTAATTTATTGTATAGCTCATTTTTTTTGTGGTTTTAAACACAGTTTTACGGCTTTAAGGCAGTCCTGTGATATGGATTCTTTAGCATTCGCTTCAAGTATTTCTCTTAAAAGGAGAAAATCCACACAATTCTACATAACGAGGGTAGAACATATCTTTAGAAAATTAAATATCACATGTAAAACCCTCACACACACACTTGTATACACATTTGGGGTCTAAGAATTATAAAAAAAATTTTTATTTAATTTGTGCCTGTTTAATCGATTACTAAATTTTATCCATATATATATATAACATGTATGGCATTAATTTGAATGATTCTATTTTATTTTTATTAAATGTTATTTTATATATTATTTAACCTGGCATGCATTTTATTTACATTAAAAACTGTTTAAATGTTGATGATCACAAATGTTAATAATAACCTGCGTTAATGCAATTTTATGTTTTGCATTTCTTCCACCTCTAACTTTTACCGAAATTGAACCAAACCATGATTTAAAATCCAAGTACATACGGAACTGTGAGTTTTGTGTACATAGTTTGAATTACAAATTCAAGTCAGGACTGTTGTAAACATGTAGCTTACAATTTTGTTATTGTTAAATTTCATGTAGCAATTAGGAAGTTTGATTGGTTGATAACTAACTTACTAACTTCCCGTGGGCTCACCACCTGCAGGAGGGACCGTAAGGGACCGGTGCTGAGAGGATTGGGCAGCAGTCGAAGGCGGGGGCCTTGACAGCCCGATCCCTGGACACGGAGAAGTGTCTGGGGAATCTGCTTAGACTGCTGCCCCCGCGACCCGAATTACGCATAAGCGGGAGAAGATGAAATGAAATGAAATGAAACTAACAGAAAATACTTTTTTTTTTTTACATATGGGTTGAGATACTGATAATAATTCAGAGTAATAGTGAGTTATTCTGGTTTTTTTTTTGTTTTGTTTTTTTAATACAATCCCTTTAGGTACAACATAAAGAGTCAAAATATTTTAGGTGGACATGAGAATGACTACATTAAAAGGGAATAAAGGCAATAGAATCTCCCACATTATAAAATATTTACAGTACTAGCTACTAGTAATTTTAGAAATTCAATCTTCTGTTTTGTATAAATAAAATCTCTTAAGCAGCAAGTAGTATTGCTGTGTAATAGTTAAAATAAAAGTACTAAGTAAAAAAGCTTTTCTAATTTTATTTTCTTGAAGAAATACCTAACACTAAAAAAGAACAGGGGAAATTGTGAAAATTTAATATCTTTACAATTTTAAAGTTAATAAACAAACTTTCAACCTGATCTCTTTCTTCTATGCAGTGGATTATTACCGTCTATATAAAAAGCATGATCACCATATCCACAATATCTCAGCGAAAAATTATTGTGACATTATCTTTCAGGATATTGATATTATATTATTATATCACTCAACACTAATTACAACTGTGCATGTAAATTAAATATATTATTACCTCCCAAATGTTTTTATGATCACATCTGTTAGTAACTGGTACATTAAATCAATTTGTTGGACATCAGGACATCAGAGGAAGCAGCTTGTGGTAGCGGGTAAACGATTTCCAAAAGGAATTCCTCCCTAACCCTAAATAACTGTCTTGTGAGCCGTTTTACATACAAGATGATACAGGATGAAATATTGTCAGGGACTTTTTTCTTTATTTTCCGTCCTGACTGTATGACAGGCTAAGGTATCGGCACAACAATCTTTGTGACAAAGGTTAGCTTTGCATTATAATTCATGTGACATTTGGAGTGAAGTGCGGGGAGTGCCAAGTCATACAGGTGGAACCACAAGCTACCACTCCGGCAGGTCTTTATCAAGTCACAGCATGACAAATAATTTAGCCGAGCCTGTCATCGATGACAGGCGAGAATTCTTTCTTGTAGCACGATACCTTGATGTCACGCTCGCATTAAAATGCGACGCCAGCCGCTCCATTAAGCCCATGTAAAATGAGCTGTCTACGGCTGGCCATTTTGGTCCTTGGATTCACAAGGTTGGAGCAAAACTGCTGAAGGGAAAATAGTGGGAATGGGGATCACAGATGAGCTCGTTTTTCTGTATGTGAAGTGTTGTGGAAACTGAGACGTGAAGGTAATGGACAGCTCCATATGTTTTCCCACTCGAACTTGTCTGTGCTTACAATCTGAACAAGCCTTTTCAGACAAAAAATGAAGTAATGATGAAAAGTGAGAAAGATATGTCCCAGGGTATACTCAAATACTTCCTATTATGTAGGGCTTTCAAGCACCACTGAAAGAATCACTTGGTAATAATAGTTTATTGTTTTTTACATTTCAGTGTACTTTTCTAAATATGCATTAAATACGGAATGGACATTTATATGAACATGACATCAGACTAAGTACTAATATAAAAGAAAAAAAAACTTTCAAAATTCTTATGTAAACCCACTTAACAATGTTAAATCATGTTATTTGTGCAGTTTTTCTTTTGCTATAGTATATACTGAGAGATTTGTAATAGAGTTGTTGTTGGAGCTTTTGTTGGGTTTTTGGTGCTGCTATTGGTGTTCTGATGCTGTTATTGGGTTATTGATGCTCCTTATGGGGTTTTGGTGCTTTTAGTACTTTTTGGTGTTCCTTATTGAGTTTGACTGAGTGCTGTAGTAGCATTTTTCTGTTGCTTTTATTGCGTTTTGGTTCTCTTACTGGGTTTTTGATTTAGGAATGTGTTAGCTCAGTGGTTAAGGCTCTGAGGTTACTAAAGGTTGGGGGTCCAATCCCAATTAAGCTACCACTCTTGGGCCCTTGAGCAAAGCCCTTGTGTTGTGTGAAGAAAGAATTTCAATGTGCTATAATTTACTTGTGACAAGTATAAAGCACCCACAATGTTTTTTTTTGCTTTTTTTGCTTTTTTTGTTTAAAAAAAAAAAACTACTTTTTTATATGCAGCAATGCATTTACAGAATTTTGGCAGATGCCCTTTATCAAGAGCAACAACTATCTTTTTTTTTATACACCTGAAAAGAAGTCCAGCATCTTAACCACTGAGCATCCACTTCCCTACAAAATCTAACATTACAGATTAAGGTCTCATATGAAATTAGATCAGATCTAAGCAGTTTGGCCTCACTTGTTTGCTCAGAAAAAAGCAAATAATATTTATTTATATTCTTTATGTATTAGCAATATTAGTAAGACCTCAAACTGCTGAGAACACATTCCATGGAGGATATTTCAGATTGTTTCTCAAATGTAATATTTTTTGTAATAGTTTATTTATCAGTGCTCAGTAATGTTATCCTTTTCCTCTTACGGACTGTCTTTTGATCCTTCATGAAGCATGTCTATTTTGGTTTTATCCTTGTCAACCCAAGCAAGCCCATGGCCACTGGTGGTCATCTACTCAGTTGTGGAGCATTCACAGTTTTAAATTGTGACCTTCTGTTCTACTTCTTTTCATTTCAAATCACCAGGGCAGTTTCTTTCTGAACTCATAAAGGCCATATATCAAAGTCAGCACTTGGATTCCTCGCACGTCCTCATGGCGCACCATGCCAGACAAATAACAGACATCACTCAAATAGTGCAAATCCTCAGGTAGCCTCCGGTATAGGCTTGCTGAACAGCACATGTGAAGTTTGATTCTATCAGCCCAGTAGGAATGCAGCTATTAGAGCTTGTTAGGCTGCATGAACATTGCTTACAATTTTGTGCCACCCTGGTGCTTGACATAAAATAACACCATCATTTCAACCAAACTATCACATGCAACTCTTGTGTAAGGGGTCCTTGATGCAGTCCTAGTGGTCCTAGTGCAGTGTGAGCTTCATATGAACATGAGCATGAAAGTACTGATGTTTTAATGAAAAAACTTTGCACTTTGAGTCTTTTATAGTCCTTTACATTGTTTGTCACTGTATACCGTTAAACATCACACATCTACTCATTGCTGCTTGATGTTTATTACTTAGAGTTGGATTTGATTAAGTTCAACTTTAGCAGATCTTTAGCTTGCTCAGGCACATTAGTTAGAAAGTTTGTTAGAATTTCCCGCTGGCCATTTCATTGAGAGTAATTATGAACTCAGGTGAAGTAGCCGAGGATGAGAAAGTGCAGAAGCTAAACAGTTGCTTACTAGTAACTTATATATGGACAAAATACACAATACACAGATATAGAACTTCAACTATCTAAACAAAGGACAGTGTGTAGAGCGTCATGAATTCAATTAACATCTCAATTGTGCTTGCAACATTTGAGTCCCTTTTTGTTTTAAAGCAAGGGTTTCTTTTACTTTTTTTTTTTTGCTCATTTATATAAGATAGCTTAATGCATCTCTGTAGTGCTACATCAAGGCCTGTAAGTTGCAGGTATTGATTAAAGGAAATCCAAGCCTGGAGAGCTCCTGCTCTGATGCTCTCTTAGGGCATTTTAATAGAAATGCATTACCATGAATCACAAGCTCCTGCTTCATGATTGATTGTGTTGCTCACCGTTTACAAGTTGCTGGCCATGCATAGCAGCCAATATTAATGAGCTATTGTGCATCTGGTTCTCTAAAGCAAAAAAGTGGCTGCTGGTTTGTGCGTCTTTAGGTTTTCTTTTTTTCAGGTTTTGTGCAAAACAAACAAAAAATTTTTTCAAAAAATCTGAAAGTTTTAATCTAATTGTCACAAAATCTGATCATGGATTTAAACGAATACAACAAACTAATAATAATAAACGAATACAAGCAATAGAGCCCTAAAACAAAAATATTGTTTTGTTCTTTTTTTCTCTTTTTGAAACATTAATGAATGATCTAAAACTATTGCACATTATACCGTAGTCATGGCCTGAATCTTACTGGCTAGAAGGTATGGGTTGTTCTGTTTAGCATGGCCGCAGGAAGTGGGGGTGCTGGGGGTGCTGCAGCACCCCCTATTGGCGAGAGAGAGATAGCCTACATAGCCTAAATGCTTGCCCTTGTGGAAGATAAAATTAGCTCTTCATACCTTTTACAACAACATGAAGATATCAGAAAAAGAGATCGGTGGTCTCTTTCCTGCTCGTGTTCCACATCCCTCTCAAAGCGCAGAGCGGGAGGCTATAACACGTCTTTGTGTGGAAATATAAAACTGTTTTTTTTTTTGTTTTTTTTTAAATGGATTCAACTTTATTATATTATGTAAGTTACCAGTATTTACTGATATTTATTTCAATGCTTTACAGGCTTTAGTGTGTTGTTTCTTTGGTTTTTTTTTTTTATTTATTTCAAAACAACCCCCCAACCACCGCAACACCGCCGGTATTTAGTCCATTACCACCGCGGTGGTAAAAAAACTGCCATCGTCACAGCCCTATGTATTTATTTTTAAAATGTATTCTAAATAGGCTAATAGGCTCATAGGTTTTTTATCCAAAAAATAATAATAAATAATTCACAGCACCCCCTGTTCAAAATTACTTCCAGCGGCCCTGCTGTTTAGTGTTATATTAAAGCACTGCCTTATGGGGAATTTTAACCATAGTAACTTACGGTCACAGTTGCATTGTGACATCTATTGTAAACATTTCCTTATTGACTTAGTTTGCTAAATGCCTCCTTTTTGCATCGGGTGGTTATTCGCTTCCACATCATTTGTTAATATCATGTAGCATACACCTATTGTAGATTAAGCCTCACTTAAAGAACTTTTGTCCAGTAGTGTGGATTTCTCTGAAGTCAAGTTCAGAAAGAAATGACTTTTTTAGATTCTTGTCATACATGTACAGCCTGTCAGACAAAGCTGAGGTGAATATGCATGGTGAGGATTACATTGCACAGACCTCAGGTGGTGGAGTGTATAAAACACACAATTCTACTTTGCACTGGAGTCGATTTTTCTTGGAAGACATTGCCATAAAAAAGGTGCATTAGTAAATCCATTCCCACAGTGGAATCCATGCTGTTAAATGAGCCAAATTTCCAATGATTGTTATAATTACAAATAACACTATTCAAAGAGCAATTCATTGGCAATAAACTAAACTCTGATTAGATGCCTTTTTCTAACAGTGGCATCACCTTCTAATTCCCAGATGTAGATTCTCGGTAAGGAGACTCTGAAAATATATGTCAGAGTCAGAGTAATAATATATCATTCACACCCTGAGAGGCCATGTTGTCATTTAGTACTTGCTTCATGATTGGTGTCACCATGTCACCACTGGCCATCGCAATGTCACATTGACACAGTGAGTCAGCAATCTGTTCCCAGAAGGCAATGTTTGCATACACAATTCCTGTCTTATCATTCTGTTGTCTCAAAGCAAAGCAAAAATAAATACCAAACCAGTAATGTAAGACGTGTCGCAGTGTGTAAAATATCATATCAGTGCTGTCATATCAAATATGATCAGCGATGTAATAAGCAGCCGGAACGGAAATGTACTTCCACTCATGTGCACACTTGAACTAGCTGCAGTATCAATAAATTACCATCAATAGCATGATGGAATTGTAAAGATGCCAAACCTTGTCATGTGCTTTGGAAAACAAATGGTATGGACAAGAAATAGTAATTAATTTGGTAAGGATTTAATTGGGACAAAATCTAGAGGAGGCCTTGTGGAGTTTTAATATTAATTTCAAAGTTGCAAACAAATTCTTAAAAAAATACAATGTTAATTGACATTCAATTTAGGCACAAGGAAAAATACATTTTCAACAGATTTGGCTCCAGCCCATCACAACAACATGTGGGATGCTAAAAAAAAAAAAATCTACATTTTATAGTAATTGTGATTCCCAGGCCTGGAGCTTACACACTTTTGGCACAAATTCAAGCTGTTTATGTTTTTATTTTAGTTATTTTTTGCATATGAAATAACATTGCAATTATTAGCCAATGTAAATGAATGATTATGGGGGAAAGCATCCAACTTTTGAAACCAATTTTCACTTAATTCTCAAGAAGGTGCTACTAGGGACCAGTATGGATCGGGTTATTAGAATGTCTTAGAAGCTTATTTGCTTCCAAACCTTAGAACCAATACTTAATTTCTGCAGGATCATGCCAGAACAGTCTTTGAAACCTCTTTGTTTTAAAGTGTGTCTATTTTGTAACTTATGCAAATTATGAAGTTTAACACCCAAGAAATGTGCCGTTGACACTTTCATTCCTACTATAGCAACACTGCAACATCATGGTTTCACTATTAGCTCTAGGTCTGTGACAGTATTTAACAATACAGTATTAGCCGAAATGCTTGGATTGTGTCTGCAGCTTCTGGGACCTAATCCTTTTTCTGCCATATTACTTCTCCCTTGGTATTTCAGTACCTCATATTATACAAATTATTATACAAATTAAACACTGCCTACAAGCCACTAGCAGTCCCTAACTCCATAAGTCTTTCTGAGGCATGTCCTTCCCATACCATTTCTTGAGAGAAGTGGTGGCTCTGTGGTTAAGCTTTTGAGCTACAGATCAGAAGGTCAAGAATTTAAATCCCAACACGACCAAGCTGCCATAGCTCAGTCCTTCAGCAAGTCCCTTACCCCTCAACTGCCTCAAGTTTAAGTCGCTTTAGATGAACGTATCAGCCCAATGAGCCAATCTAGCAAATGCTATGGAGTGCCATCCAGTAACTTCCTGTCTTAGATCACAACTAACTTGTTTTTCCAAGTAGCCACATCATTGTGGATTGTTCTGAAGTGGATAACCTTGAAGAAAAAGGTACAGTAATTTGGGTTTTCCCTGGGTTCTTAGGCTTATCTCTAGGTTTTAACATCATGACAGTAGGTGGACTGTCTACTCGGTGTGATTGAGTGTTTGAATATGTGTATGCATTGTGCAGACAGTGGACTGAAGGGCATTTTAAGTAGGTTGTATTACAATCTTATACAAATGATGTAATATGTTTACAAACATACAGCAACACTTATAAATCAATATATAATTATTATCTAACAGCACAAAATAAGAGGGATGGAAAGAGGAATTGTGTTAACTAGCCAAAATTGGTGTAGAATAATATACAATTACTCTGCCAATGATCTGTTAAATTTAGAGGTTAGTTTAAGAAAATCATCAAGCATCTTTTAAAGGTACATTATGCTGTGGGGCATATCATATAATCACGAAAAGAAGAATTGTTCTTTTTTTACTTTATAAATATGTATTTGAGGTGGATTAAGAGGAATGTCAATGGACACCTAGTGGAGAAACAGGAAGTTCTTATATTCCATGCTTGCACAGGTTGGGATTATATTCGAACACCAGTTGTTTTTAATTTATTCTTATAAATATATTTTTAAATAAACAAAAAATTAATGGGTTGTTGTGAAGCAAATCTGGCAGCCCTGGTTATAGCAAAGGTCAAATGTTATGCATATTAGTTAGGCATATCAGTATAACCTCAAATAAAAACAAGCAAACATGAATATGAATTTTTATGATGGATGCCTCTGATAAATGGCATCTTGCCCAATTAGTATTTTTTTGCATAATATTCCTTTCTACCCGAGTTAAACATGTATCTAATTAGCTCTAGCTCTGACTAAGCAGAGAGTATACTTGCATGGCTTGGTTGAGATGATGCTGTTTCCTTTGAAGCTTTTCATTTACTTTGAGGCACTTCGGCCATCATGAAGAATGCTTTCAAACGACAAGATGGAAAATGGTAAAAAGAAGAAGACACCCAATAGTACTCTCCAATTATACAATTGTGCTTAGGGGAGGATTTTATGCTACCTGCTATGTGCCTTGTTGTGAAATGAGATGTAGAGGAAAATATTGTTTTCATTTCTTTTTGCACTTTTTTTTTTTTTTACTGGCTCTTACATATAATTATCAGCACATGGTGGATCCTGTTATTGTGCTCTAAAGTTTAATGACAGTGCTGGAAGTGACTCGGCTCTCACGCTCTACTGATTGTATTTCCACCATGGGGTATCACTACAACTGGAGGTACTGTAGGAGTGTGCAGATGATATTAGATGCATCACTACCTTATGTGAATCTGTTCAAAACACCCCCATCTCTCATAATGCACTGGCAGTAACGTTTATTGAACAATCATCATGCATTAGCTTTAAGGTGGTCATCTGTTTTTTTTGTTTTTTTTTTTATCCCAGGTGACAGTTTTTTACCAAATAACATTTACATTACATTTATGGCATTTGGAAGATGTCCTTATCAGTTCATTCATTTATATTAAGACTTGGGGAAGTGGTAGAATTCAATGCTTGTATGGATTTGGAATTCTTTGGAACACTGGTTGTTTTGAAATAATTTAAATAGATATTATTTAAACAAAAAAAAATGCATGGGTTGTTTTTGTGAATGGAATCTGATAACCCTGGTCATACCCTACCAATGCCATCCATGGGTAATTCCATTTATTACCAAGATCTGCTTTGCCATGAATTCACTGATTTAGTATTCAACTTTCAGTGTGAATATATCAGAATCTAGCTGTGTAATTTTGATTAATAATAAGACATTTGAAATTAGACAACAGGCAGCCAAATGGTACTGACCTACAGTGGACACTTATTCTACCCATTAATATCTGCTTTTTTTCTTTTTTTGTCTGTTTGATTTTTTCAGCAATAAAATATTTTCCACCTTAAAGAATTCAGCATCGTGTATAAATCAAATGGCAAAAAAAGCAGATGAAATGCATTTCAGTTCCAGTGTATAGCACTACAAATTGTCACAACATTCAAAGGGGAGAAAATTAAAAGAAGGCACTGGAAGGTATTCATGCTTGTTTCAGGAAATGGGGATGAAATTATATGTTAATAAAAACCTGAAGATATAGGGGAAGCTTTCTGGGTTCTCTTGCCAAACCGGCCAATATTTACTATTTTTTTTTTTTTGCAAATAGATTTGGATATGTTACATTTAAAGCGGGTTTGCTCAGATATAGAGTCTAGACTTGGGAGGTCAGAGTATCATTTTTTTTATTGTTATTATTTATTTATATATTCTGCTTGAACATTAATCAGCTTCACACACACACACACACACACACACACACACACACACACACACACACACACACACACACACACACACACACACACACACACATCTTTTCAGTTATCTTTGAGGTGATGACCTTTGCCCCCAGAACATTTTTTATTCATGAATTATTTGAACTCACAGACATTAAAGATTTTTTAAGGACTGAGCTTTTAGACTTAAATGATTACATTTCAATGAACCGCAAAGCCATAATGATCAATAGTCATAGGACGGCAAATAGTTTGTGGTGTGCATGAACAGCTACAGTATGAACACAAAAACCCTTTGGCCCTTTTGAAAAACTAAGAAAAAGAAAAGAAAGAAGATAACAAATAAAATTTTAAAATAAAAAACAACAGCAACAAAACAAAATCACAACAAGAAAAATACAAGCAAATAAAAGCACAACAACCCAATTCAGAAACACATCAACTTTACATAATACTAAATTAAGTAAATGCCTCAGAGAAGCAGCAAATAAAAAAATATAGTACAAAGCGAACCAAAAAATTCAAACGCAAATCAGAAACACAACACCAAATCAGGAACAGAACAACACACCCAGAACAAAAGACAACAGCAAAAAAAAAAAAACGTCAACAAATAACGTACTACCCCTTTGTAGTACCGATACAGGGCAAACTACTGTGAAAATAATTTTTATCGTGCATCTGACATCTAATAAGAAACAATGTACTAAGTTTCATTAGGATCCGTACTGTTATTTCGAAGAATTTACAATGTGTGAGAAATCGGGTTTTTTCGTGAGTTAGCCGCGATCCAGGGCGAATTTTTCAAAACCCTTTCTTAGTGAGCACCTAAGACCCAAGAGGAAGGTATGTTCCAAATTTCATTGCAATCCGTTCAGTGGTTTTTGAGATTTCGTGATGAGTGAGTGAGTCAGTCAGTGGTATTTGAGCTTTATATATATATATATATATATAGAAGATAGAAGAATATACAGTATAAACTAAGCTGTCTTAATAACAAATGTGAAGCTAGTTGGTGCAAAACATGTTTAGTGATAGATAAACTAAACATATCTGATTGTTTCAAAATATCTGATTGGCTGATCTGAAATTCATATTCAGAGAATCACTTGTTACTGTACACCTGTGACTAACTGTTAAAACCAAAAATAAAACCAGTATACAGTATACTGTCATTACTACTGACAGACTACCTTGCTTAGTCAAGAAATTGTTTATGGTCAATGTAATTAATAACAATTGAAATTGTTTATAAAAATTATATCACATTACCTTGGTACCCAGGACAGAATTTGAATAGTGAGAAGTTGCTTTTAGTTCTCTTTTTCCACCACACACTCATGGTGACATTTTATGGTTTGGGCTTCATTAGTTCGTCAGATTTATCTACACATACGGATCAATGTAATATTTTTTTTTTATCCAGCGTCTCGTATATTATTGTGTGAAAACTATAAATGATCAAATATCATTTGTCTGAAGCAGAGAGCTGCAAAAAGAATATAGGACACAAGATGAAAAAAGATGTCCTTTCGAAAGTGACATTGGATAGGGTGTTTTTTTTGTTTTTAAACAGTTTTTAGCTCATGCTGCATTATTTTGCAACTGGTGTGTCTGGTTTCAACAGGTGCATACAGACAAGTAGCGGGGAGGAGGAAGTCGTGTCGATCAAATGCAGAACAGGTTGGATGAGTTCAGGTGAGGCAGGAAGCAGTTTAGAATAACTTCTTGACTTCGGAGTAACAGAGAAGTGAATGTGTTCCCACATGGCAGGCTATTAGCTAACCTGCTCTCCTGTCAAAGGCACAGAAAGAAAGAAAGAAAGAGAGAGAGAGAGAGAGAGAAAGAGAGAGAGAGAGAGAGAGAGAGAGAGAGAGAGAGAGAGAGAGAGGACAGAACACACAAGGCTATCATCTCAACTTTTGAAGGTAAATGTTTCTTCGCTCGACTACTTGTGCAAAGTGCAACAGGCTTTTATTTCGATGCGGATATATGTCCCAGGCTCATGCAGAGCACCGTCTGTTTTAAAAGGCTTCAGCAGGGCAGCCTCCTGTGTGGTCCTAAATAACGTATATTAGGTTAGTCACAGGATGACACTACCCGAGGAGCAGCTGTTATTTCACTTTCGCAAAAGCGTAGTCGACTTGGAAGACACCGGTTTAAAACTATTGGCTGTTCAGAGCGTATATTTCAGCGAACTCTTGACATTTACTGATGTTTGCAAGTGCCTCGCAGATGTCAGTGTGTTTTGTCAATGCACCAAGTGTGCTTGCGGAGCATATTTCTGCAAACAACATGTGGCAGCAGACACCACCACGATAACAGAGGCAACTAGAAGGAATGTGTACGCCAACATATATAATCGCAATTTAAATGCAAATTAATTGAGTTTGCATATGTGTGTGTGTATGTGTGTGTGCACGAGAATGGGGAAGTTTGCAGTATGTGTGGTCATCAAAAAACTGGGAAGTGCATGCATAGCAGCCTGTTGTTGCCTGTTGTTAGCTCCAGGGAGAATAATATGTTTCTTAAAAAGCTGAAGTGTTCAGTATTCACTTCACCATGTGGAGGTGTGTGTACAAGAAGCTGTTATGTATGGCTTTACTCCGCTGGGTTGGCATTCCATATAAGTGGCTGATAAAGATTAAAAAATCCAGTCTGAAACACATTGGATATGTTAATGTTGAAATTTCTGTGATGTACTATATTCATTTATTTATTTTTCCACAGTTCAGCTAAGCAGTTTGTCGGATTGATGACATAGGAAGTAATCAAAGTGCATTGAACGTTACGGGTCAAAAGTACAACCCTGATCAGTTTCACAAAGTATAATAATGACTTATTTTACCTGACCTTCACAACGTCGGAAGATGTACTGCATACCTTTGCCTGTATTAGCCACCCTCCTGCCATTTATTCTTGAGGTTTTAGGCTTAGAATAGTTCGAAGACAAATCGTTTTAAGTAAATCCACCAATGTTGTTGTCATTATTAGTCACCTTCTTCATCGGGCAGCCATCTGAAACCATAGATATTGTCCTTTTTATAAGACATGTCAATGACATGAAAGGTGCTACATTCCTCCCAGGGTCTCAACAGACCTTTGCAGTTGAGCAAGTGTTTTAAGAACTAATAACTCATCCTTGGGTTTTTTTTATGTCAGAGTCTTATGACATACCACCACCCCCCGTCCTCGTATCATCTTTCTCACTCTCATTCTCACTTGTTCATCTGGTCGTTTTGAAACATGAGTGTACAAAAGGAAACTAAGGCCCATCGCTGTTGTCTGATATCACAGCCCTGGTGGGCCACCCTTTCTTATCTGCCCTCGGAGCATTGTTCATTATCAACATTGATAAGCTTGGCTCTTTGCGCCTCCAGATCCAAAAGGCAAATGGAAACCTTGGTGTATAACATTTTCGGTGAATCTGCTATTCCCTGTCAATCACACACACAACAACTTGGGCCTTAATGTGGACTGTTTGTGACTGGGAAGCAAGAGGTACTGTTTTTAAAGGATTTTATGATTTATACAACTTCTGAGCTCAATATATTGCCTCTTTGTAAACTCTATGTGAAAGATTTTAACATTCTTATATTATGTTGCTGCTGTTGAAATTCTCTCTGGTTTCAATCATGCTACTTGTGCCTTATTACTTCCAATGATTTTCATTAAATGTCACATTTTCATTTTGCATTCATAAACTGGCCTCTTATCAGATCCATGCATTGCATCATCAAGCATCGGCTGCATCTGGGCTTTTTGAGTTACCACTCAATGTAAAGGTGGTTACTGTTTCCAAAGTTGTTGCTACAACACACACTTTTCTTTGTATTGTTCCCAATCCCAAACTTTTGCACCCAAAGCGCTTCAGTGGTCAATTAAGTATATGAAGAGCCCTGGCAAACTGGATTTGACGGAACGTTTAAAGATGAACAAAACAGTTATATCTCATCTGTTGGTAAGATAATTAAAAGTGCTAATCATTAGTCGTAAAGTTTAGACTTATGGGACAAAGCTAAAAACTGCCCATTTTCATATAACAATGTTAACATCTTTAAAGGTTAAGAAACAAAGGGGAACTTGTCATTCAGTCATTATTTGCTTATCTGGAAGATTGCAAGCGAGGAATATTAAGCAACTGCACCCTTATTTAAATTTTAGTTGAATACTGCTGGTTCATGGATAGTATTTGCCTGACACGAAGGAGAAAAAAATGTCCACATTTTTCTCCCTTCCTTGTTTATGAATAGAAAAAGCCCTTACCTGGTGCTTAATGCTTAATTTGTCAAGCTTGTGATGGAGTTTGTTGACAGGTATAAAAAAAAAAAAAAAAAAAAAAAAAAAAGGGTTTGAGAAGATTTAATACTAGGAAGCAAATAAACAATTAAGCAGCATGGTTATGATCACCAAAGCAATCTTAACCAATTGTCCTGCTCTTTTTTCCGCAAATTATGCTAAATGTACAGGAATACATGTAATAGGTCTTTTCTTAAATGAAGTGATGTTTGCTTGTGTTCGGTGTCTAATTTAAGGTCAAGAACTTGATGACTTTGGCCTATATTTTGTCAATTATACCCTTTCTCCATTTTTTGCTCTCTTTTTCTGTCTGTCAGACCGAACGTAGTAATTACAAAGTAGAGAAGCGTTTTTTTTAGCAGCACTTTATTTTAAAAATATATTTTCACTAGCAGTCATCAGTTTACCTGGTCCTTTCAACTATTTCAACATTCTCAACTTATTCAGGGTCACTTGACACACAAGTTTACTTCACATGTCATTGGCACACTTTATTAAAGTCTCATATAAAAAGAAAACCCGCCATGCATTTCACCTTAACACGTTTCAAACAAAGAAAAAGACACTGTATATAGAGCAATTGTATTTGTCTGGATGTTAAAATGCAGGCGATAGGAGTCAGTTGTGGCCTCCATCTGCTGTAGTTCGCCTGTAGGTTTATGAGTTTATGAGGTAGGATTCCAGTACCTGCTATGAAATGCTTGATTGCTAATAGAGATGGGATGGGGTGGAAGGTGTTGGTTGTCAGAGTGAGGTCCAAGGATTTTGGCTAAAGAAGCAGTATCTTATGGAGAGGAATATAAATGGAAAGCCTGAACTTATAACTCATTATTAGAGAACTTGCTCTTGCTGTGAAATAAAAAGGGAAATTACAATGAAGTAATTATCATCATGAGTTCGACTTTTATAATAATGGTCCAAGATCCAGTTCTGCAATAATTATGAGGTATTTTAGGAAGATAGGTAGAATTGTCTGAGCAAATTGACTTTTTTATGCAGGCTGGGAAAGCATAAAGACACTGTAGTATGGATTCCCTATAGCTAGATGCTCAGACATAAATAACTTAGTTAAGATTCCTACTTCGAATGTGTCTTGGGTCTTTTACTGATGTTAAAAGCAAGTAAATTAATAAAATAAAAAACAAATGCTGCATTTTTTGGCATTTTGAATGGCCAGTTCATGAATATTTTTCCTCCACTCAAAGGATGTTTTTATCAAGGCCAATTTGGTCAGCCCTATGCATTTTTCATGGGTTATCATATATCTCAGAAAAAAGCAGAGGCCATCAGCTATTGTATGCATAATACAAAAGGATTTGACTTAATTTACCCAGTTGCCAGAAGGGAAAAATGTCCAACAATTTTAAAACTCCTGTGAGCTTGTTAAAGTATGATATAATGAAACTAAACTGAAACCTAGGGACTCAAGTATGGTTCTAAACACACAACCATTCATTCATTCATTTTCTCCTGCTTATCCATAATCCGGGTCGCGGGGGCAGCAGTCTAAACAGGCCCCCGCCTTCGACTGCTGCCCAATCCTCACAGCACCGTCCCTTACGGTCCCTCCTGCAGGTGGTGAGCCCACTGGAAGGCGGCCCCATGTCACGGACCTTGATATTTCCCTCGTAAGGGACCACCGGAGCATAGAGAGTTAAGGGTCTTGCTTAAGGGCCCAAGAGTGGCAGCCTGGCGATACCGGGGCTTGAACCCCAGACCTCCCGATTGGCAACCCAGCGCCTTAACCACTGGAGCCACCACTACCCCCTATAAATGTTTAACAAGATTGTTTTATAATAATATTGGCTTGCAGACATTGTTTTGTCTTCGTGTTACCTTTATAGAAAACTATTTATTTCTCTAACCACATTTTAAGCTGTGATATACAGTAACCTATTCTAAGAAAAAAAATAATAAAAAAAGAATTAGAATTAATTTTTTGAAGTTTTTGATAGGCAGTACACACTTCTGGTAGTTTTTTTGGAAAAAGTCCTCTGCTAAATATTGTAAACATAAATGCATTATTCAGTACTGTGAATTAGCAGGAACTACAGTTTGACTAAGTGAAATGGAAGTTAGTAATGAGTTCTTCGAGTTTACGATGTTAAAACTAAGCATTTGTGACATGTCATACAAGTCTAGTTTTTTCACTTTTTTGCTATTAAATAGGGCATAAAAACCCATTATAACTGTCAACTCTGACACAAAGAAGCCATCTGACTGAATGATGACCAAACAAGAGACTTTTTCTTGTAAACTAAAACTAATTCAGAATTATAGAGAGCATGTTGTAGCTTTCCAGATCCTGTTGCTAAACAACATGATGCTAAATCTCCCTTTTTATTTAACATTTAAACAATGTAAAAATAGATTAAGATGCACAGTAGGTGTGTATACACTATGTATGTATGTGTATATATATCTATGTATGTATGTGTATATTATAAGTTTTTATATATAGCAACGTATATGTAATCATACAGTATGCAATTATATCTGCTCTCAATGGTTATATGCAAAAATTAAATTTTCCATTCACATGAACTTCGAGTCCAAAATGTGTTCGAGCAGGACAATGCCCCTGAGCATAAATTGAGCTCCATGAAAATCTTGAGTGGCCTGCTATACAGTTCAAGGTAATTTATCACTTTTCACAGTGGACATTGTCTCAAAGCAGCTTTACAGAATGTATAAATTCTAGAACAAAATTTATAAATATAAGGAAATTATGTAATTATCCCAGATGAGCAAACCTGGGGTGACTGTTGCCAGGAAAAACTCATATTAATATAGCAGCAAAAAGGCCTAAATCTAGAAAACAATGCATGGTAGGCTGTCCACATACTTGTAGCTTTATTGTATTTATGCTCTTAAATGGTATGACGAAGAAACCTTGAGAGGAACCAGACTCAATAGGGAAACCCATCCTCATTTGGTATCAAGAGTGTGAATATAAATCATAAATCATAAACAGATCTTAACCCAAATAAACACCTTTGAGATGTGTTTGAATGCTTACTTCAACTACACCTCACTATATATCAGTACCTAATTTTGCTAACATCCTTGTGGTTGAATGAGCACAAATTTTTACAAACACAATCCAAAATCCAGTGGTACATCATCTCAGAAGAGTGAGGGTTATTATTACAGCAAATAGGGGCTATATGTGGAATGGGATGCTAATAAAGCACATACAAATCTTTTGGTCAGGTGTCCACAAACCTATATTATAAACCTATTATATTTTCCATATAATGTTGCAAGTAATTAAATAAAGAAAGAATAAAATTTATTTTATTTATTTATTTACATATATTAAATAAAATATATTTTTTTTAAGTGCAACTTGTAAGTGCAAACATACTTGGCAATAAAGCTCTTTCTGATTCTGATTGTAAAACATACTGTAAATGAGTAAGCTTACGTATAAGTAAGTATATAAGTAAGATTGTAAGTACATAAGATGTATACTTGAGTTTTGTTCAAAGTCTACAAATGGGCAGCTTTTTATATCAAATATGTGATATGAAACATAACACACCCGCCTATTGTAGAATAGATCTAGCCATTATTTCCTGAGATTGAGCAGTGCATGTGAAAGGACCGGGTCAAGCTTTTAAACACCAAAATCTGATTGAGTCTAAAAGCTGATGTTAATAATTCAAACTTGAATTCGTGGATCGTGTCCATTTGTGCCATGAAATAGCACTCTAGCATTTATCACCTTTTCACCAAAATAGGTTGAATATGAAAGAGTGGAAGAGTTGAATGAGAGGCTGTGTGCTTGGTTCTCTTTCTAGCTTGTGTAAAAACCGAACCATGAGATCAGTAAAGAGTACTGGCCTTGGCACTGATAAATGAAGGGGGCCATTTTAGGCATTTCTGTGCTTCATCTAGATTGAATCAACTCAATGGAACTGTAAGTTTACACTGCTCAATTTTCTCTTTCTTTATACTGTCTGTGCTGTAATATATTTCTACCCATCATTCTTGAAGGACATTAAGGAAAAAGCTAAATTGAACAAGTCTGCATTTTTCCCAGGAGAGTATTGGCACATACGAGTCTTTTCCATATTGTTTAAAATAAGAGGACAATGCCTTGCAGCACTGACTGTCCCTGCACACCGCTGCCACCCTAAAAAAAAAAAATGGCGTACAATATATACATAGTTGAGGCAGCAGTGGATACTGCTGTTTAGATTTCTTGGCTAACCTAAGCATTTTTCTAGTAAATTTTTTTTTTTTTTTTTTTTTTTTTTTTCTGTTTCTCACTGGGCCTTTCTTTTTCATTTTGGGCATTTGTCTAGTTGACTCTTTGGCATCTCTGTCTTCTGTATTTTAGTTGGTTGTTTGTTGAATGTTGTCTGCAGTCTTGATGTCCTTTTGCCTTCTATTTCAGCATTGTGTATGTGCACATTTGGTGTGCCGCTTTAATTACCAATGGCAACCTGGTGAAAACCAGTGTCAAAAAAAAAAAAAAAATGGGGGGGAAATGAATAAATTATAAAAAAGGAAACAAACAGTGTCCATTCAAATCAACTCCCCAGTGCGGTGACATTTTGGAATCTCTAATAAATTCACGAGCATCCCGCTTGTGAGATCACTGCAGACCCAGGGTTAAACTTGATCTTTTCATTTTTAAATTGCACCCTGGGCTATTTGTCATTTTTGAACATTAAGGGTAAAATAAGAATCGTTTGGGAGAACTGTGCCTGCATGATCAGCATATCTGGTTGCTTGCAGTTGGGCCAAGGAGACTAGGAGTGAAGGTGGAGGTCTAATCTTCTTTCTCCAACATCATCTGTCTGTTTTTCAAAAGTCAAATAGATATGCGGGCCCTGTCACTTGTAGACTACCACATGTCAAGGCGCTAGTTTCTAGATATACCTCGCGATACGCTAGACTGCGTTTTCAGGATGAGTAAGCTAATTGCAGTTGTCACAGGAGACGAACGACAAGGTTTATGAGACTCTGGAAAAGGGATAGCGCCTCAGTGAGGGCATTTTTACAAAGAGCTTCTTGTTTTGTTTTTTCCTTCATCTCCTATTTCTGCTGATCGATTAAAGCATGATGTTGCTGATCCTGCAGGTTTAACACTAGATAATAGACTAGATAGTGAGCCAGAAAATTGTTCACACTTCTTTTTATTCCTGCGTTTTGGCATCTGTTTAACAAATTCGAGTGCACAACACCCAGAGAACAGAGCAATGTTGTTGTTTTTTTATGTTTGTGAATATATATGTATATATATATATATATATATATATATATATATATATATATATATATATATATATATTCCATAATGACAACATGAAAGAAGTTTGCCATTCAATATTGAGTCCAGGTGCATTCAGTTTCCACTGATCATCTTTAAAATGTTTCGACAACTTGATTGGAGTCCACCTGTGGTAAATTTATTTGATTGGACATTATTTGGAAACAGAGACAGGATTCTATCGAGGCATAGATCTGGAGAAGGATACAGAAAAATTACCAAAAGAGGTAACCAAGAACCCGATGGTCACTCCGAAAAAGTTACTGTGTTTCTCTGTGAAGAAAGGAGAACCTTCCAGAACAACCATCTCTGCAGCACTCCACCAATCAGGCCTGTATGGTAGAGTGGCCAAACGGAAGCCACGCTTTAGTAAAAGCCACATGACAGCCCACCTGGAGTTTGTCAAAAAGCACCTAATGGACCCTCAAACCATTAGAAACAAATTAAATTCTGCCTATATGCCAAGCATCATGTCTGGAGGAAACCAAGCAACGCTCATCACATGGCCTATACTTTCCTTACAGTGAAACATGGTGGTGGCAGCATCATGTTTTGAGGATGTTTTTCAGCGACAGGAACCAGGAGTCAACCTAGATGAAAACCTTGTCCAGAGAGCTCTAGAATTTAGAATGGGGTGATGGTTCATCCTTCGACAGGACAATGACCCTAAGTACACAGCCAAGATATCAGAGAAGTGGCTACAAAACAACTCTGTGAATGTCCTTGAGTGGCCCAGCTAGAGCCCAGACTTGAACCTAATTAAACATCTCTGGATGTTCAAAATCCATCCTGATGAAACTTGAGAGGTTCTGCAAAGAAGAATGGGAGAAACTGCCCAGAAATAGGTGTGCCAAGCTTGTAGCATCATACTAAAGAAGACTATAATTGCTGCCTCAACCTTAGCTGGCTGAAAACTTGCAGCAAATGTTTTTAAAGGATTTTCTTCCTTTAAATATGTGAGCTTTTGAGAAGTACTATTTATACAGAGTCTCAATTCCTTTTTTACAATACAATTAGCCGGTCTTGTATATAATTAGTTGTGTTAGACCTTTATTTAATCCTCTAAAATTATATGATGTTAACACAAATCTTGACAATTTGCACACAACTACTAATATAAGTTGTTTATATTTATTCATGTATTAGTTTATTTACCCTGGATCCGGATTCTACTGAGTTTAATGAAATGAATTAAACAATTAATTTTTTCAGCAACTTTTCAAGCAAGACAGAAGCAGATACAAGTGCAGATAATTTATTTCTAACGATTATTTCTGAGTATTACTACTGTATCATTTGAAGTTAAAATAAAAATAAAATAAAATAAACACACTGGCACAAAAACATATTTACATTATACTAAATACATGGACTGAAATACTAAATAACCAAGATGACCATGAACAGAACCTGAACATGGGTAAAGACAGAAAACATAAAAACACAATCAAAAGACAAAATAATGGTGCATTTTAACATAATTGCTAATATTCAGTAAAATGTGAAACAGGTGAAACAAATAAGTAAATAAAAAGTTTCTATTAAAAAATGTAGTTTGTTCTAGTAGGTGTAATCCTGAGCCTATGGAGAATTCCTGGTACTTATCTTATCTTGCAGTGTCTTTAAACCAGCCCTACTGTAAAAATTAACAGGGGGAAAAAAGACAATGCTAATTCCTCTGTCCTGAAGACTTTCCAGTGAAGAAATGTCCAAAATGTTCCTGCTGGCTGGGTGCATTCCAATGACACACCAGAACAACTAATCTATTTGCTATGAAATAGTCTACATGAATTCTTTTTGACAGACTCCAAGATTTATGAGAGTACTCTCATGTCATTGTGGTGTAATTGGTTCCAGTGATTGTGTTTAACCCCTCATGATATGCTATTGTATCATATCTTATTGGCAGTCATATCGAATTTCTTATGGTCTACAAGACATATACCAAGTACATTAATATGGTACATGCGACCTCATTCATTGGAAAGAGACCTTATTTCTGCAGAGAGGTTTCTTGACTGCTGCATTTAAAGCTTCATATCTTCTTCTCACATCTAAGGAGATGATGGACTTGACAGGTCCCAGGTGAGCCCCATAACCCTTGACCAAAAGATTTAGGCGGCTGTTAGGTGATCCTCTATTTGGACCAATCTATAAGGATTTTTCCACAAGACCACATTTCTAAGTTACAAAAAAGGACAGGAAAAAAAAATCACACAATGGTACCATCCATTCAAAATGATTGACAACCATGGATCGTAAAATATGTATCACAGCCCTCCACCCACATCCTGTTTTGGAAAAGGGGAACCTAGAAAAGTGCCGGTCTTATCTCAGCTCAACACCTGTGCATGGCCTACTTTGGTATTCAAGAGTTCACACATAAATATGTGAAAATGCTTTTTTTGTTGTGCTCTTAGGGCCGTTGCAGACTTTAGATACAAACCGTTTGTGACATTGTACTGCACTTTTTACCATTCTCCTCTTTTCTGCTCAAAGATGACTTCTTATCTGCCACACTTTTTACTTATATTTTATGCGGCGCTTGACCGTCGTTTGGCATGTTAATTGTTTGGTGCTAGCACGCCAGATTAAAGGGTTGTGTCGCATCGCATCCTAATAAACGCTGGATTGAAAGCGTTTCATAGTGGTCTCTGATAAAAAGACAAATTACAGATTTATGTATTGAATTTGACCTTTTTATTAACTATTAAATTGGATCATTCATTTATTAGTCTGATAACCTTTGACTGTGCAAAGATCTTTGAGGTCTTTCTCACAAAATGTGTTTGCTATACAAAGGTCACAATTAAAGGTATTTTAACACTTGCATTCTGTTCCTGGACAAATTGAGTACATTTTATGAAGGGCTAAAGTATAGATGTACAAACCATAACCCTAGCAATCTTGAAATGAGTTGTCCAGGTTTGGCTTCCACTAACCCAAGCTGTGACTCTCATTTCAGGTGAAGTGATTGGCTCCTGTTGTAACTTTCCTGTTTCATGTTTTCTGCTTGATTGTTATGGTCACTTCGTAATATTGAATGCTTTATTTATACTGTATATGAAACCAATATGATTGGTTAGCACTATAATATACGATTGAAGCACTATAATTAGTCCACTTTTGTGCTTTGAGCACTTGCATTGATAGAAACACAAAAATGCACAGGTTGAGCCTGCAAGCCAGAAATCCTCTTATATGAGAATTTCTCCTTGTTTGCTAGTATTTCTGCATGATGACATATCATCACCCTAAAAGCACTGCTCTTCCAAGTTTGAGTGCTGGTATTGGAAAAAAAAATCCACAGTTCAAAAAAAGATTTTTTTTTCTATATGACAGCAAACTTGTGATTACAAGCCCTTTCTTCTTACAATCACCAGAATCAATCCTAGTTTTGGACTTTATTTAGGCCAATTGAAAAATGCTACAAAATCCAAAGTAGACCGTTTGCAGTGTACACTAGACTCTATTACAGAACACTGACTGCTATCAGATAAGCCGACTTCAATCTTGAATACAAATATTGAGCAGTGTCATTTTTGTGGATATATAACTTTCTTTTTCTTTTTCTGTTTAAAATCCCCCCCGGGTTTTAGGTTTCTTCTGTATACAAACTTTACAAAATGATTTAATTTATTTTTTTTGTTTTACTCCTGGTGGTTTTAATGGCAGTTCAGTTAAAGCATGCACAGAATTTGGGACTAGATCACTAGATGCTGGTTTGGCCCCAGTATCTGCTGTAATCTGTTGTTCCCTTCCCTTGGATCAATGTGGTTATTGTGTCTAGTCATTAATATATAAAGCTAAGTAAATATTGCAGTGCATGTGCAGTGTTGCTGTTGTGCCAAAGCTAATAATTAATATAAAAAATAAATTAATTAATAAGAGATAGAGAGAAGTTAAGTTTGTTGTGTTTAATTTCCTGCAACCTTTTAAATGCATGTATATTACCCAAGTGTGTTTGGTGACATTTGGAAATGTAGAAAATTTTTACAGCATTGAATGTTTTTTCTCCCTTCAGTGTTATATTTTTTTATGTGGTTTGTGTCTCTGCATCCTAAGTGTCACTATATAGATATACCAGCAACTTTTTTAGACCTGTTACTGGCATGTTATCTCATCATTAACTTTATAAACTCTAGTCTGTCCTTTCTCACCCATTTTTCCCTCCATCCCTTGTCAAGCCATCTTGAGCTGTTTTTGTGCCATACTAACTGACTGGCACAGACATAAAGTCTAATCTGAATTTTGTTCTTTTGTGTGTTTGGGAGTTTAATAAGCTCCAACTACCCAATGCTCTTCTTACACCCCCCCCCCCAACCCCCCACGCTCTCTTTCATTCTGTCAGTGTTCTGATAGACATTGTGTCCGCCCACGGCTCTGCCAAGAGTGACATGCACACACACTCTGGCCTTTCTTGAGTTTGTGGGCTTTTTTTTCTGTTAACAGTTTTATGTTCTGACCCATTCTGGCCCCAACACTTCTGGCAAACACATAGGGTTACAAATCTGAACCTAGTTTGGCAGCTTCTGTTTCATGGGCTTTTAACTTCCAAAATGTCTCATGTAAAAAAAAAAAAAAGGATTTTATTACTTTCATAAGGGGAAGTGGCATAAAACGGCTACCTGCTGGGAAATGCTTATAGTTCAGATCAAATAAATGGCTTAATGGCTAAAATATATAGCTGGAGCACAAATAGCCAGCATGGCATAATGGTGGTCATGCTGTCAAGAGCCAATTTGATGGGAACGCCTGTACCTATGCTCATGCATGCATTAAGCCAATCAACCAATCATTCTGCAGCAGCGAAATGCATAAAATAGTACAGACCAAGATCAAGAGCTTTAGATAATGTACACATCAAACAGCAGAATAGGTGGGAAAAAATGTGAACTGAGCAACTTTTACTGTTGCAGTTCTGCTGGTTAAATTATTTCAGAAACTGCTGACCACCAGAGATTTTCACACACAACTGCTCTAAAGTTTACAAGGATGTAAATAACAAAAAAACATCCAGTGGACAGGAGTTCTGTGTGCTGAAACACCTTGCTAATGAGAAAAAGCTCAAAAGTGAATGGACAGTCTGGTTTGAACTGACAAGAAGTATGCGGTAGCCCAAATCACTTCTTGTTATTACTGTGGTAAACAACGAAAAAAATTACATCAGAGCTCACAGAATGTTGAAACCCATGAGACGGACATGCTTCAACAGCTCAATATCATATTAGATTCCACTTCTGTCAGACAGGAACAGGAATCTTAGATGAGATTTACCAACCCTATTTGCCATTCACCCCTAGTTGCCATCCATTCTGCTTATGGTTTTATTATAAATATGTATGTTGGCTGTGCAAGTTTTAATGGAAGTACAAAAGCATGATTAGACTTTTAATGAAGCAATGACTTGGAGAGGATATACAGTAAATAAACAAACTAATATTAAGAACTTACACAAAATAGGTTACCACAACAGGACAACAAGGCAAAGACAAGGCAGAGGTGAAGACAAGAAAAGAACAAAAACCAATACAAATACCTGTAAATTATATCCATTGCCATGGAACCGCAATGCAGAGGGAAGCAATTGTGACAGAAAGACACTATTTTTCATGCCATACATTTAAAAGGTTATTTAAAATGTTTAGTGGAAAGAAAGAATCATTCTGTTTGCGTTTGCGGTAGCTTGGCAGGCGTACATAGTGTCTTCCTTTTTAGATGTTTTCTTGACACCAGAAAATAGGCATATCAAGCTCCAATAAGCCTGGTTTATGACAGTGAGTGTTATGAGTGGGGTTATTTTATGATAATGCTGCTGTTTTGGTGATTTTCAGGAGACAAGATGTGTGCCGCTTTTGGATGCATCTGCCTCCTTTCCTTACTCTCGGCTGCTGCATATTTTCTTGAAAGTAGTTATTCATTTTGTGGTAAAACTTCTATTTTTGCCAGAGGAAAAGAAAAAAAAAGGTGAAAGAACCAAATTTGTTTAGTTGTTTTTATGATTGTTCAGATTAACTCCTTGTTTTGCTCTTAAACATTTTTTTGAGTGGACTTGTTGAGTAACTAACTTTTGTGTCTGAATGCCTACAGTTTTGGTCAAGTGTGAAATGAAACTTTTTTCTTCGAGTAGGATAGAGATTAGTGTACTTGACATTTGTTTTGCTAATGATTTGCTTACTAACGGCCTACAGCTATTTAGTATGTGTATTGGGGAGCCATTTATTGATATACCGCTGGTATATTGGGACTGCTGGATGAAGTGACAATATAGACCAGATACTCCGGTCCTCTTTCACTGCTCTTTCATCAGATTTAGAAGTAGTACCCAACGGACCTACATTACAGATTTGACTCCAGCCACAGTTGCACTTGTAAGCAGCTCAAAACACATTCTGCTTCCACAATAAGCGACTGTGAGTGATTAAAGTAGCTGGCAGTGGGATGCGATATGCCCTGGGAAAGCATTAATCTTGCAGGTTCCTGGCCTCTCCCTAAAGAGACATGATCAAAGTGCAGTGCTGGGGCTCAAGGACAGCGGAGGACTTTGGGGAAAAAAACAAAGGGCTGAAAGTGGGAGCTAGGAGCAGACGAAGAGTTCAGATACCAGCTTGTTTCAACAAAATGTCAGAACTGTAAAAAAGGTTTCATAACCCATCAATCATGTGTGGCCGTCACTCTTGAAATAGTCAGGAGGTGATGGAAATTAGACTCTCTGGTGAACTGTGGAGGTAATTACTGGAGCTTGGCTTAGGTGGCTTTTTGGGAACCAGAAAGCAGGGGAAGTTACATCAAGCAGAATCTTGCCATGGCAGGTGTGTATGGAGTGCAAATTCAAAATAAAAATAGCTTCATTATGTGACATCGAACAGCTTGGGTATTTGTTTGTATGAGTATTTATTTATTTATTTGTTTGTTTGTTTGTTACCTTTTATTGTGGTATGTCTCGTATTTAAGTAACTTTTTTATTCTCTTGAAGAATATGCTCCAATCTTCATATTGCTTATTCTGCCAAGTATTCAGCGACTGGCAATTTGCCATTCAATCAATCTGGAGAAGTTATGGAGAACACGGTTTACCTTTGTGACTGAACGAATCGCTTTATTGTTTGAGCTATTTTTTATTTCGCCATGGTGTGAAATTTTTATTTGACGTGCAAAGTGTTCTCTGGGCTTGCCTCTCTGAAATAATATTTTACCTTGACTTTGCAAAACTGTAACACTATCATCTTTTATTAGTGGTTTGTGCTTAGGTTGATTAAGAAGGAGATCATCACGAGTGATTTATGGATGCTGGATTACATGCTGGTACTCTGGCTTTGATTTAACTTGCATGGGAGCGTCTGTCTGCTTGTAAATGTGAAATATTTTCACTCCCCCTTATGAAGTTTATTGTGATTGTTCACAGTTTATTGAACCCCACATAACCCACGTTTATCAACCCTACTTTTTCCTTCATTTGGCCATTCGTCAAGCTATTTATAGTTATAGGTTTATATGCCTTCGTTTTATGCATGTGCAATATGCATTTTTATAAATTTTCGCCCAAAAAATTACAGTGAAATTGCTGGATAAATGCATGCCGTCACATCTGCCTTAACAAAATGTATTCAGTAATTACTTGGAGTTTCAGTCATAGCTTCGCTGTTTGTACATGTGCAAAGTGACCTTCATGCTGTAATCACACTATTAAACACTCAAGCACATAGTACACGGAGCCACTGATCCTTCGAACATTTGAACGTTGTGTTAAAAGAGACCGATCTTGTAGAAAACATTGAACAAGGGCAGTGTGTTTGGATATGCTTCGATTTCACACTAGGCTTTAAACTTTATAACACTTAATATTGCCAAGTGATAATTACTGCAAATTTAAAACCGTGTTGGATAAAAAAAACTAATGCAAACATGTTTGTCTATGTTTGTTTAAATTGTGTCAAAATCATAATTGGAAATTAATTGATTGTACAGTATGTATGATTAATATATGCTGTAACTCAATATGTATATTTTATATTTACATTTCTTATATTTAATTTTACTTTATTTTTACTTTCAATTCACTGTGAGCAACTGCAACCCAACAATTTCCCTGTTAGATCGACAGTATTCTAAATCTGATAAAGTAACAAACAAATAAGTGAAGTGGTTTTGAATTGTGGATTTACTGGGATCACACAATTGGATAGGATATTTGTAAGTGCAAAAAAAAGGAGTAAGTAGTATTACCATTGAAAGGTGGCCCAGTGGTTAAGATGTTGGACTTGTGATTGGATGGTTATGAGTTAAAAATCTCCACAACTGCTTGGCCCCTTGAGCAAGGCCCTTAACCCTCATGTGCTCAGTTGAATAAATGAGAAAGTCAGTCTGGAGAAGGGTGTCTGCCAAATGCCATAAATTAAATGTTCTCTGTGGGTTCCTACAGATACTGTATATTTGTTCATCCTTAGTAACCACTTTTTCTGGATTAAGGTCAGGGACATCTGGAGCCAGTTGTGAAAACACGGGCATGAGGTGGAAGAAGTTACGATAATTGGGGTGCCAGTTTGTTAAGGGAACCATACCCAAACACACTGACACCTAGTGACAGTTTAGTAAAGACAATGTGTCTAACTAGAAAGGAAGGAAACCAATAAAGCTTTAAGAAAAGCTTGAACGATCATAAAGAATTAGACACAGATTAGACGCCAGGCTCCAGTATAATGGAGCTGGGAACATGAAGCTGTGTTGGCAGCAAATCTCCATAATAAAAAAAAAAAATGTAAAATATTATCACAAAAAAATTTTCATTAAGACTTCAATATTTCCAGTACAACCCCATAAGAAGTATAAATCTTTGGATGGTCCCAAGAGCAATTTTATTGAGAAAAAAAAAAAAAAAAGTTTGTACATGGAGTATCTGCATTGCATAGCTTAATATTTTGTCATGGTAATAATAAGTGACTATCAGAGTGTACCTTAGTTTTCTTCTTGCGCTGTTTTTAGTACCTTCGATATTTAGATTTGCTAATTGGATTGTTCTAATGCTTACAAGCCTCCTGTGTATAATTTAATCATAACATACCTTGACAAATAATTATGGAGCCACAATCCTGGTGTAAGTAAGAGTTTTTGATTGGGTGAAGAACGTGAAACTGGAAGTTGAAGGGGTGATGATAAATGTCATCAGTGCCTATGCTCCACAAGTGGGCTGTGAGATCGCGGAGAAGGATACATTTTAAAGTGGTAGATGGTGTACCTAAGAAAGAACGATTGATGATTGGGGCAGACTTTAATGGACATGTAGGTGAAGAGAACAGAGGTGATGAGGAGGTGATGGGTAGGTATGGCCTTAAGTTGAGGAATGTGGAAGAGCAGATGGTGGTAGAACTTTGCTAAAAGGATGGAAATGGCAGTGGTGAATATTTATTGATTTATTGATTTATTAAGATGAAGGAAGATCATAGGGTGATGTATAAATGTGGAGGAAGGTGGACTATGTTCTATGCAGGAGCTGCAAGCTGAAAGAGATTGAAAACTGTAAGATGATGGCAGGGGACAGTGTAGATAGACAACATCGGATGGTGGTCTGTAGGATGGTTTTGAGGTGAAAAAGAAAAGGAGAAGACTGAGGACTGAAAGAAGAATAAGATGGTAATATAAGTAATAAGATGTTTAGGAGATGTTTAGGAGAGATGGCAGTGGAGTTTTTAACCTGGTTGTTCAACAAGATTTTGAAAGGTGAGAGGAAGCCTGAGGAATGGAGAAGAAGTGTGCTGGTACCGATCATTAAGAAAAATAGAGATGTGCAGACCTGCAGTAACTACAGGGGAATTAATTTGATCAGTCACACCATGAAGTTATGGGAAATAGTAGTGGAATCCAGGCTGAGAAAAAAGGTGACCATCTGTGAGCAACAGTATGGTTTCATGCCGAGGAAGAGCACCACAGATGCATTATTTGCTTTGAGAATGTTGATGGAGAAGTATAGAGAAGGTCAGAAGGAGTTGCATTGTGTGTTTGTGGATGTAGAGAAAGCGTAAGACAGGGTGCCGAGAGAGTTGTGGTATTGTATGAGGAAGTCAGGTGTGTCAGAGAAGTATGTGAGGGTTTTGTAGGACATGTATGAAGACAGTGTGACAGCAGTGAAATGTGCAGTAGGTACGACAGACTGGTTCAAGCTGGAGGTTGGACTGCATCAGGGATCGGCATTGAGCCATTTCCTGTTTGCAGCGGTGATGGACAGGTTGATGGACGAGGTCAGACTGGAGTCTCCGTGGACTATGATGTTTGCAGATGATATTGTGATTTGTGGTGAGAGTAGGGAGCAGGTTGAGAAGAGCCTGGAAAGGTGGAGGTACACACTGGAGAGAAGGGGAATGAAAGTCAGTAGGAGTAAGACAGAGTACATGTGTATGAATGAGAGAGAGGACAGTGGAGTAGTGTGGTTGCAGAGAGAAGAGGTGGAGAAGGTGGAGGATTTCAGGTACCTGGGGTCAACAGTGCAAAGTAATGGAGAGTGTGTTAGGGAAGTGAAGAAAAGAGTGCAGTGGTGGAGAAGAGTGATAGCAGGTTTGATTTGTGATAGAAGAGTATCTGCAAAAGTGAAAGGTAAAGTTTATAGGACTGTCATAAAACCTACGATGTTGTATGGATTAGAGACAGTGTCATTGTGTAAAAGACAGGAGCCGGGGCTGGAGGTAGCAGAGCTGAAGATTTTAAGGTTTTCGTTGGAAGTGACGAGGATGGACAGGATTAGAAATGTCCACGTATGGGATGGTTTGGACATGTGCAGAGGAGAGACATGGGTTATATTGGATGGAGAATGTTGAGGATGGAGCCACCAGGAAGAAGGTAATGAGGAAGACCAAGGAGGAGGTTTATGGATGTGGTGAGGAAAGACATGTAGGTAGTTGGTGTGAAAGAAGCAGATGTAGAGGACAGGGGGGTATGGAGACGGATGATCTGCTGTGGCGATCCCTAATGGGAGAAGCCGAAAGAAGAAGAAGAAGAATCCTGGTGTTAGTTGGTTAGAAAAATAGTCCATTATCTATTTTTTTTGTTGTTTTTTAATTTTTTGTTTTGGTTTAGTCATTCAGCGTCGCAAGGGAAAGATTTATAGGATTTAGACTAGAAACTCACACTTTTTTAGGAGTAGTGTGTGGTTGGTTGATTGATTATCGCAGGCAGGCTATATGAATTCCAACAATGTCACACAAGTGCGATTTCCGAGCATGTGCTCACACGTGTTCTGCGTGTTGAAGACACTTCGAGTACATTTCGCTTTAGTTCTCCGCTTGAAGGGCAATTATGTAATCCGCCGGATGTTAATTCCTAAGCTTGCTGTAAAGTAAAAGAGACTGTTCTTTTTTATTTCACCTTTTTTTTTTTTAAGAGGGAAGTATTGTGCAAGTTTCATGAATAAAGCATAAAGAGTATCAGCACTCGTCCAGAGTTTACGCTTTTCTTCTCTTTGAAGAGGTTTCGTCTTTGTTGCATGAATAACTATAGCTTCTTTTAGCCACTTTAAGTGCTGTTTTTTTTTTTTGCCTAGCATAGGACAAGTTGAAATTGATTGTTCCGTTTTGTGAATAATAGGCCGTGTGTGTGTGTGTGTGGTGTGTTGTGTGTGTGTGTGTGTGTGTGTGTGTGTGTGTGTGTGTGTGTGTGTGTGTGTGTGTGTGTGTAGGTGTGTGTGCGCTTGCACGTGCGCATGTGTGTGTGTGTGGGTGAGAGAGAGAGACAGCCAAGTTGTTACTGGTGTAAGCAACAGATAAGAGATATCAATATTTGATGGCAATCCATTTTGCTCTGCTGGAGTGGAGGTACAATTTTAGATTGAGGTGTGTGGGAGGGTGACACTGTGCGTGTGTATGTGTGTGAGAAGAAGCCAGCGAGACGGAGAGAGATGCGAGTGTGTCTTTGTCGTCATTTGCGGACACGCACGACTACACAGAGACACAGTCTCTGTCCATGGGAGAGGATTAGGCCATGCTCTAGCACAAAGAACTACTTACCTGATGAGCAGAGGAAACTTGACCCGGTCTCTAAAACCTCCATAGTAATACTTACAAGAATCAGAAACAATTGTTGGCCCTCATTACCTATAATCTCCTTCTTCGCTTTCATCGAGCCATTGTATGCTGCTTCTCTAAGTTTTTTTTTTCTTGTCACAGTCACTTCTTAGTTCTCACTGCCTAAAACAACTGTACGCTACATTAATTCTGCATAACAGTTTTTTTTGGGGTGGTTTAGTCCACCTTTCACAAGCCTTTGACTTTTTTTTAAAGACAAAATTATTCACATAGTATTCTTAATTGACCACACATTATTCATACATATGTATTGCATGGTGCAGTGAGTGGCCTTTTTCTGTTGTAACTCATTCATCTCAAGGGTTGCCTTGATTCTAGGATGTGTTTCTGCCTAGCACGGTTGTAAAAAGTGGTTATTTGAGTTACCACAGACTTCCTCTTTGGCATGAACAAGTCTGGCCAATTTTGCTCTTTTAGGTTTTATACATTGTTGGATATTTTTTGTTTTCCACACTACTAGAGACAAAATGTGTGTGTAATTATTAGTTTATTAACAGTTTAAGAAATACTCATATATACGGAGCGGTATTTAAAGGTTTTGAGTTTAGCTTTGTCTACAACAAAGTACTTTTTTTTAATCTATGAGTACACACCATCACCATCAAAATAGTCTCCATGTACAGCAATACAGTTCTCCCATTGTTTCTGCCACTTCTGGAATGTGTCCTGGATGTCCTAATTTTGAAGCGGCAACCTTTGAGCTGGATTCTCAACTTCGGGAAGAGGTTAAAGTCTGCAGGAGCCAAATCTAGTGAGGGTGCAGAAGTGAGATCATGTTGTTTCCGGCGAGAAACTTACTTGTGATAAGAGGTCGGTGACAGGGTGCACTCGTGGTCAGAATAGCAGGCATGGTAAAATACGTGGTCAAAATAGCACCAGTTGCACAGCTCCCGATGTACACATGACTATATCTATTGGCACACTGACTTATTAAGGTTGGTGCTCCTTGTGACTGTGTATACTGAATTGTGCTGCCATCTGTTGATGTAACAATACATATGTATGCTGTAATCATTTATAATCCCACAATCCACTGTCATCCAAAAAAACTAAATTTTTTAAGGTTGGTTCCTCTTTAGGTTTCTTCTTTTTTTTTCATTTCAGGGTGGTTTGTTTTGCTTGCTTGTTAATAATTACAATATAATTGTAGATTTCTGTGAAACTGTGACATGGTCCTCTGTTAAAAATATAATGCAAATACAAATGGGTGGATAATACCACTTATTAAACATGGAAATGGCTTGGACTGCAATTGCTAACAGTTTTACACTCAGTTTTCCATTAGTGAATAAATAACATCACCAAACTTGGTAACTCAAATGATTAAATGCGTTGTCACCCAAACGGGGATAGATTTCTTTTTGAGCCTGGTTCTGCTTAAGTTTTTTCCCAATATTGTCTGAGGTAGTTTTTCCCTGCCCCTGTCACCTCTGGCTTTTTCCTACAGTTTGCCAAACAGGCTGAGACACTTATTGACAAAGGCTGTCTTTACGCCATAGTTATCCAAGCTGATAATATATAGGCAGATTGACCATATAAAACCACGTTTAAATGTGAAATTGAAGGTTCACACAAAACATCTTGCGAATAACATGGAAATCATTGTATTCATGGAATACAATGGAATCATAGTATTGCAGTAATCATGTAAAATAGACAGCACACTGTATTTTTAACTAAATATCACATTGATAATATTTCTAATGAAATCATATGAAAAAAAGTTCGGAATTTTGTGAAAACATATGGCTGGAGTTTCAGGTTTAGCAGACAGGAACATGATATTGCAATAAGCAAGAAAACAAATGAACCAACAAACAAATATCGGTGTTAAATTAGCATTTGCAAATGTAGTTAAAGAAAAGATGTAAGGCTGTAACATTATTCTCAAAATGATTCTTTTTATTTCTGTTGAAGGTGTAAAAAGTCATTAACTCCTCCCCCACACTGTACTACACAAAAAATGTCAGACCATTTCTGACTAGCATGCTTGAGTTTCCTATTTGGTTGCATTTCAAAGAAATGTCAGTGCCTGCCAATAAACAGCAACTTTCCTCTCTGACTCTCCACCACAGGTCAATCACGAACAGATAGAGTGTGCCTGTGGCAGGTATGTTGTAGTTACTATAGCATCTAGGCTCTGCACGATTCGGTGCATCAGTGACCTAAGAGCAGAATGTAAGTGTTTGCATCAACTGAGTTACTGGGTTGTACACTGTGTGCTGCTCCCATGATTTATGGTCCCCAATACAGTCAATAACAGCCTGCACAGAGACGCAAAGCTCCTTGAGATTGGATTACAAGCCTGGGCCTTGCATTTAGGCTTCTTCATTAAGAAATGTCAGCACCTTACAGGCGAGCCATGCGCTCTTTCTTGTTCATGCTTTGTTACGAATACATCTCTGCTTAGCAGGAGGTGGAACCTAGACAATTTGGCTTTTATACTTTAAAAGGAATTTCTTTTGAATTTTCTAGTACTTACATGTGTTGGAAAAGAAACATACATTTCAGTAAAATCTAAAGAATATTTAATGGGTTGGCTAGGTGTATCTGTATGCATACAGTACATAGAGTATTTAAGTAGTGTGTTAAAGAGAAGCCACTGGTGCAGAAGCAAAATATTTATTGCTTTATGTATCTCCGCAGTATTACAGTACTAGCAATTACGGTTTTAGTTGGTTAATGAATTTATGCTGAGTTCAGCGAATCTAAAAATCTAAAAGCTAATGGTCTATGTCAAGAGTCATCAGCTGGCAATCTGTGGTTTGATTTACTGATGACAGCTGAATTAATAAATTAATAAATAATTAACATATACTGTATAATATAATGGCAAAGTGTTTACACAGAAATGGACAGTCCAATACCAATAAACATAACAAAACCATTTTGAATAGTCTTATTCACCACCATAACCTAATAATAAATGTTCAGAGAAGAAAAACAGGCTACAAATTAATTAAAAGGATAAAATTAAAAGTTAATTCACTGCAAATAATATTATTCTTTCATTTTTTAGCTAAAAGCCAATTGCACTGGTTAGCTAATTCACTATTTGAGAGAGAGAAAGAAAGATGGCTAGCTAATTCACTGTCTAGATATGAGATACCATGAATAGATAATTGTTTTAGCTAAAGAAATTATGATGGCCAGCTAATTCACTCTTATAAATACAAGGTAAGATGAAAAGGTTTGATAAAATACACTACAGAAAAACAATCTAAATCCATTTCAATTCTATTTGATTTGACTCTAGCTTTTATTTTGTGTGCTTGCCGATATCCCTCTTCAGTCTACCCTGATATTCTCCATAACTGTTCACCACTCACCAATTCAACAAAACACATGTTGAATTAGATACAAGAAACTCAAAATGTCTTAGAGTCATGTCTTGAGTCAAAGGAGAAAATAATGCTTCAAGTTGAACGTTGAATTCAAAATGACAATCCGTTTATTCTGATCAGTGACCCATGCAGTGGATTATTAAAGCAATACAATGACTTTCTCATTTCATACAAATATTGTAATTGTAACTGGTTTGTAGCTCTCATGTTAATCTCTAAAACATAATGTGTGTTGCTGTAATAGCTCTCAAATAGTCTTTTGTCATGGTGTAGTCTCATTCCACACAGCCCAGAAAGCTGGCAGCAAGCTTCTTGTTCAGTGTGCCTTGTTTAGCTGCCACTAGCATGGCAGATGCTTGGGGGGTTAGTGATAAGGGCCGCTGTACCCTGGTTATGGCAGGCATTAGCTTGATGATTTGATTGGTAGTGGCTGACATGCTGAGGCATTTACTGCTCTCTCCTTACGCAATAGCTTTAGGTTTTAACACATCCTGAGCTTAAAGCCAAATGTTAATGATTAAATTGTTGTTGCTTTCAACAAAAGGACCTTATTCCAGAGACATTTTGGGAATTAATAGTTATATTAACTCATAGTTAGTTAAACCTAATAATGCATAATATGTGGTCAGACCTATTGTCAATATTTTCCTGCTGAATGGTGTAGTTTGAAAAGACTGGATGAACAATGAGCACCATTGATTTAGTGACCATTGACTCAAGTATTTACTTTGCCCTCCAACATTTAACATTTTGTTGTGTTGCCACCTGGAACTGAAGTGGGCTTAAGTGGAATAATACATTTACACAAAGTCAAAAATAAAAGTGAAATGTATGTACTTTGTGGTTCTGTTAGTATAGGAGTAAGAGTTAGAGTTTAAAACTGACTGCAAAAGTATTTATAAATAAAACAGGGCATTAACTATAGAAGCACAATAAGGTCAAGCATAACTCAAATTGCTGATGCCACTACCGCCATGCATACTGTGAGTATAGTTTTCTTATGCTGTTTTTCTGCCAAATCTAGAACCATTTTTTTTGTAAAATTTATATTTAACAGTTACAGAGAGTCTTTTCCAAACTCCAAATAAAACTTGCTACTGTTTCATAGAGCCCAGATTTGTGGGATGTCTAGGTAGCTATAATTGTATGTGAACAATTTTTTTTCCAATCTGTGATTTGACTCAGCTCCTTGAAAAGTCACTGAGTTTTGCTTGACAACCTCCTTAAGCAAAGTTGTGGTTGTAATGTAATGTAATGTAGTAATGTACACTCTCCTTCTCGTTACATGACAAGAGCCTGTCGAAACGGGGCAGACGAGACTCGAAATGAATCGAGTAGCCTCACTCTACAGTGGGCAGGCCCCACTGAGACATGTCTGGCAGAGCTTTTCAGGCTGCCAGGAAGTCTCTTAGGGGCATCGGTCTCTCAAGACCGACCTCTGGTGTGCCTAGAGCCGTTCCCTGGAGCAAACGAGGGATGGCCATGGACAGGCCAATGGCCATAGCGGTCTCTTTAGTGGCCCTGAGGGCCAGGTCCGTTGTGGGTTATGTCGGGGTCTTAAGGAAAGAGGCGATCTTGGGAAAGAGATAGCACGCAAACGCCTCTTCAACCCGCGGCATCGCTCCATACCTGTGCACTTTCCGCCCCATGACCTGTGAATACAGTGTTGAAAGAAGCTGATGGGGATTCGCCCATGACAATGACACCTTACTTTCAGGTTTGGAAAGAACAGGAGACTTTGACATGGAGGTTGTGAGCTGGTGTCAGAGAGCACTCGTCCAGCTTACTGCTCATGAGCCGGCCAAGTTGGCTTCGATGCAGATCACAACTCCCTAAAATGCTTACTGGATTATTATTATTATTATTATAATAATTCTTGATAAAAAAAAATAGCTCCATAGCTCCTTGAGCCTAGCTTGTGTGGCGCGAGGGAGGGAGGGGGGGGGGGGGGGTAAGAGCTGAACGGCTGGTCACACCCAAGCTCAAATTTATATACTTAACCAATTTGACTACGGGTTACACCCAGGAAATAGAAGTAAACCCCAGAGTTTATTAGATCACACAAGTTCGATTCCCTTATCAATAAGTGTAGGCAGGAAACGTGAGCATTTGTTAAAAAATACAAGGTTTATTGATAACTTTAATTTAAAATAGAACAAAAAGAAAATGTTCTCACTGGTTAAAAAGGTCCAGTGACATTCACACAAATAACAAAAAATAAACAGACACGAAATCTTAAACAACCAATTACCACAACTTCCAAATAAACAAAACAAAATGGAATCATTAAGTACAGGGCTGGGGTTACCCACTGGAGTGATCAGCGCTAATTATCAAAAAGCACACTTCCACACACACACACCCCACCGTGAGCACCCACTCATACACGTCAAAAAATGTCGCACGGCAAACGTTGAAATAGCATCATCAAAGACCTTTCACCCGTGGGACCCCAGCTCCTGAAAGAAACCAAAAGCAAAATAAATCTCAGACCAAAATGAATGAAAAAGAGAATTAAGGTCACAATTCCACCGTAATATGATGGACGGTCACCGAAGCACAATATGGTTCACCATATACACCTCTTAAAAAGAAAAACAATGTAAAACTTTGTTAAAAGATTGAGGGAAGCAAGACTCAAAAGGAGCGGCCGTGTTGTCCTTAAGCCAGCCCCGATACTTGCACGTTGCTCCACCTCAAAGTAGGCCAGAAAATACCAGTTAAAACAATCACAAAAGCCAAACGGCAGCAGCAGAAGTCCCCTTTTAAATAGTTGTAAGCCGAGGTTGTTTACTCTGCGCGCAACGGGGGAAAAAACGAATTGCAGCAATAATCGCCCAGGACGAAAAAGGAGGATCCTATAATACAAACGATGATACAAGATATAAATAATACGAGTAATTGCACAACTACATGCCGCAATTCCCCCTAACAAACCCAAACAACTTACCAAACGCGGATAGATGAGTTCCTGAGAATCAATTCACCGCTCAGGATACGCAGCCTTCAAATAACCTGCTGTTAAACTGAAGTTCAAGGACTGCACATTACTCACGCCACCCGAACCGCGTTAAAGCTAAACATTGCTAAACAACTTCCTCATACCTGCAGGGAGGGCAGTAAACAGATCCTAAACAGCATCCAACAGGGACACACACTGAAAAGACAGGCTAAGGATACACAAACGAGCCATTAGTGCAACGAGCAAAGAAAAACTAATTAGCCAACGCTACATACTAACAGCACATACCTGAAATAACTATAGCAACCGCAAAAGGGGAGGATATGGACGTGACGCATGCCAGGCTCAAACCAACCCGCTCTAAATAGTGCCTGCTCGCTACTGATTGGTGGTCAGGAGTGTCAATCACCACCTGTACCTCATTAATTCGGTCACACTTGCAAAGCGTGTCTCCACTCCTCAGAGGAAGAGACGCAGAGCTAATGCTCCTGTTGCAGGGGGAAGAAACCGGCAAAAGGCGTGAGGTTGGAGAAAGGGACAAGCTCGTCTTAAAACCCTCTGCGAGGTCTATTTGCGAGCCCCAGAAACTGGCGTGCTGCACCGCCTCTGCGAGATCGGGGCTAGAACCGCGAGGAGCATAAGCTCTCTCCTCGGAGAGTGCCGCTCGGGAGCAGAGTGATGGCATTGACATGCTGCCGGCTCTCTTGAGAACCTAATTAGCGTGCTATGCTCCCAGGAATCACCCCAGTGACGGGGACGTAGCATCCTTTTTTGGACTGATTATACTCGCAGTTCAGAGTGTCACCACGCAGAGGCGTTCCCAAAGTGTTGTTGACACAGCTCGAGATTCTAAAGGGGAAGCTGAATGCAGCATGATTCAGTTTCCTAAAAGTTTCACAACAAAGGAGGCAAATACTCCAATCATTTATTTTACATTTGTATTTGGTAATATTTGATCACTATATTGATGCATAGCTTGCCATTCCACTTTTGTATTCTTCAAGAGCCAACTTTTACTTGTTAAAAGGTAAAGATGACAAAGGTGATTGTGTAATTAAATGAGCAGAACTCTATGCTGAGAAATATCTTAGAGACAGCATTTTCAAACCTATTGTTTTTCTACTACTTGCTTAAGTTTGTATAAATGACAAAAACAAGCCTAAGAATGATATACACAGAGCTTTATACATATATAAATAATGATTTTACCTATAATGTGCATTGAGTTTAAGGTTTATGTTCACATTTTGTTCATGTAAATATTCAGAACACATTGCATTTCTGCAACATTATAGCTCTGTTAGAACTTTTTTTTGACCCACTTTGTGTCTCTTAAATCAGTTTAACAGCTCATATTGACAGATCATTGCTGTGTTCATACTTGCATTAATCAACTTCATCAAGAAGGAAAAAGCCCCACGGTTTTAATCAAATGGATTAAATATTCCAAATGTAAAAGCACTAAGCCAATATCTAAAGAGCCTCATTGATTGTTTTACAAACTACCTTAACCACCTCTATGGTACAACAATGGGAAGATGCTGATCTGTTAAATTCTGTTTTTATATTGTTTTCTTGCAATGACAATGAGCTATTTTTCATCTTCTTTTCACCTCTCATTCTGTTGATCATCTGTCAGAGTTGACATTTTAATCAGGGTTTGTGTACACAGTAAGTAATAAGGCCATCAGTACTAACTAATTTAAATGTTAATTTTTAATTTGACAGCTTATGTTAAAAAAAAATTGAAAGGTTACAGTACCAGGTTCTGTCGCTGTTTGATCACCCATGTGCTTTCTGTTAGCCAACCCAACGCTGCACATTTTTTTATCAGACTTGCTGACTGTCTTACTGCTGGTTTCTCTCATTAATATGGAGAGTTTATCCTTTCTGCACTGATAGTAGGACAGACTCTAATGGAATAGTTTTTTGGCTTTGAAGCCACTATGCCAAGTGCAACTATGTGGTTATGAGATGTGGATGTTTTTCAGGTAAGGGGTAAAAAGTGACAGCAAAATCACAGAAAGGCTCAAATATTGTTTTAGGTATTTTCTTGTTTTTCTTTTATTTGTTAAAATGTGTAAAGAATGCCTCTTTGCCGAATATTTTGATCATTTCTTATCCCTGTGGATGGTGTTTCTTTAGATGTGAATAATTTGTGCCCTTTTACTTGTGGGATTTGGTGCCCTTTAGTAAGACGTTTCCAGAATGCTGTGTATTCCAGCTTAATTATACTGTATGTCCTGTGCTGTTCATTCTTGTCTTCTGAAATACAACATACATCAAAGTGTTTTGCTGTGTTTGAAAATTTATATTCAAGCATAGTCAAAGACAGTATATTTCTAGAGAGTAAAGTTAAGTATGTTTGATATACAGTATATATACATTTTCTGCATTCACATGGGTGAGTGGATTACGAGGAATATGCTTAGTCCATTTGAAAAAGAGGCATCAATAATAATGCAATTCAGCAAATTTAGTTTGTCATTATACTCAGTGTTTGTACTGTAAGTTTTCTTGGTTCACGATGTTGTGGATCTATTTCCTGATCAATCTGCATTAGCTCTTCAAGCTAGAATCTGTTTAAACCTTACAAAAAATACCACCATCCATTCTGCCCTTCTACAAAATCCCTTGCCATCATCTTTTTTTATTCTGTAGCTTGAGCTGCTCCACAGTTCCACTGTTCTGTTGTAAGCCCCTGTTTGACAGGCAGCCAAAAAAGCGACATCAGCCTTACATCTTTTCAAGGCATTATCTCTAATCCTGTCATACGACTGGAGTGGTGTCTGTCCTGTTGACAGCAAAGAGGGCTGAAGGCATGTAGCACGTTAGCCAAGCATACTGTCATGCAACTGCACACACAACGACACGATGCACTGCATGACAAAAAAAGGATGAAAACAGGAGCAGGTAGAACAAAGGTCTGCTGTAATAGAGCTATTAAATGTTGGGGCTTTTGACTGGCCTGGGTGAGCTGTTGAAGCCTTCAAATGTCTGCAAATGTCTTTTATTTAAAAATAGATCTGTGCCAATCAAGAAGTCACTTTGCACAATAGATGAAATTTTTTTTCCACTCTAACTTATTGCATATTTTTTAAAGCTTATAACTTATAATTCTGCTATATTCTACTTTAAATTCTATGCATTCTGTATCAGTGTGGAAATTCCAATGAACAATTTAAATTTGAGCCCCAAAATATTAATTCAATCATGGTACTCCAATACAGTATCCTATATGGATATTCCACAATGCACATGTTCAGTAAACAGCTACATTATCTGAATTTCCTGAAGATCAACGGAAGAAGAAAATAAATATATTCTGAATTATATATATTCAGTGATAGTGTGATAGGTCAAGGTCACAATGAAAATACAAGCCTGATACACAAATTATAGATTACAGGGTTTCTAAAATTCTAAAACTTTGTAAAGCATGATATTACAGCATTGGGGATTAGCAAAATTATTTTTTTAATTACATTAAATATTCAAATTAAATAATTCATATCAAATTTAAAATACTTTAATCATTTATTTCATAATTTAATTTTATATCTCTTTGTTGTTTTATCAACTTATATAAGATTGGAAGAGTGCTCAGAGGGTTCAAGTATGTTTAGACTCTTCTGAACACCATACATTCAAAAGGATTGAATTTGGTTGTTGCTGGCTGGATGTCTGGGAAAGCTGAAATCTATGTAATGGAGGCTTGCCAAGCTCCATGTAATGCTCATCATTAGGTTAATTCAGAGGGGGCATGGCTGTCATGCAGAGCTAATTTCCACAGGACTCTGCATGCACATCAAGCACAGCAATTAGAACCCCAAACCCATCTTTATCAAGGTCTCCTGATTGACAAGCCTTTTATGTATCCACTGTCACATTTGTCACGGTTTCCCATGGTGTACAAATGTTGCGTGCTTGTGTTTTTCCTGTCTCCACCCCTGACATATCATTAACTTGTTGTTTAACTGTGTTTGTCTATTCTGTGTTTACATTTGTTTGCTTCTTGATTCCTTGTCCTGTCATGGTCACTTTGTAAGATCAATCTTTTATGAAGTTTTTTTTTGTTTAGAGTCTTGTTTTATGGTTTTTGATTATAGATTACTCTTGTTGGGATTAATCATGGTGTATAGATCCGATTAGCTAAATTTACTCTTTGTGTGCCATTTCTGTGCATTTTAGATCTTTTACCACATGGGTGACCTCCAGGTTTTCCAGGTTTCTTCTAACTCTGCCCAAAAAAATGCTGTTAGGTGGGTTGTCCATGTTTATCTAGGCCATAGGGAAATGTAATGTGTGTAAGTGTGTGTATATGGTGTCCTGTGATAGCCTAGTATTCCTGCCTCACATCCACTGAACATTCGTAATCCCCGACATCCCTGACCCCCATCTACATTGCCTTAGTACTACTGTTTTATTATTATTTTGCAACATTGTCTATTATTGACAGTCATACTGTGTATTCTGTTTATCAGCAATATCTGTTTATTATTATAAACTAATAACTCTCCTTGAACTGCCACCTTAACGTGGTGGAGGGGTTTGAGTACTCGAATGACCCTAGGAGCTATGTTGTCCGGGGCTATATGCCCCTGGTAGGGTCTCCCAAGGCAAACAGGTCCTGGGCGACGGGTCAGACTAAGAGCGGTTCAAAACCCCTTATGAGAGATACTACATCAGGGACCGTGACGTCGCCCGGTATGGCGCAGCCGGGGCCCCACCCTGGAGCCAGGCCCGGGGTTGGGGCTCGTATGCGAGCGCCTGGTGGCCGGGCCTTCCCCCACAGGGTCCGGCCGGGCTCAGCCCGAAGGAGCGACGTGGGGCCGCCTTCCAGTGGGCTCACCACCTGCAGGAGGGACCGTAAGGGGCCGGTGCTAAGAGGATCGGGCAGCAGTCGAAGGTGGAGGCCTCGACAACCCGATCCCTGGACACGGAAGCTAGCTCTAGGGACGTGGAATGTCACCTCGCTGGCGGGGAAGGAGCCTGAGATTGTGCGTGAGGTTGAGAGGTTCCGACTAGAGATAGTCGGGATCACCTCTACGCACGGCCTGGGCTCTGGAACCACACTCCTCGAGAGAGGATGGACTCTTTACAACTCTGGAGCTGCCCATGGTGAAAGGCGTCGGGCTGGTGTGGGTTTGCTTATAGCCCCCCAGCTCAGCCGCCATGTGTTGGAGTTTACCCCGGTGAACGAGAGGGTCGTTTCCCTGCGCCTACGGGTCGGGGATAGGTCTCTCACTGTCGTGTGTGCCTACGGGCCAAACGGCAGTATAGAGTACCCGGCCTTCTTGGGGTCTCTGGGAGGGGTGCTGGACAGTGCTCCGACTGGGGACTCCGTCGTTCTACTAGGAGACTTCAATGCACACGTGGGCAGCGACAGTGACACCTGGAGCGGCGTGATTGGGAGGAACGGCCCCCCTGATCTGAACCCGAGCGGTGTTCAGTTATTGGACTTCTGTGCTAGTTACAGTTTGTCCATAACGAACACCATGTTCAAGCATAAGGGTGTCCATCAGTACACGTGGCACCAGGACACCCTAGGCCGCAGGTCGATGATCGACTTTGTGGTCGTTTCATCTGACCTGCGGCCGTATGTCTTGGACACTCGGGTAAAGAGAGGGGCGGAGCTGTCAACTGATCACCACCTGGTGGTGAGTTGGATCCGATGGCGGGGGAGGAAGCTGGACAGACTCGGCAGACCCAAGCGTACTGTGAGGGTCTGCTGGGAACGTTTGGCCGAGCCTCCTGTCAGAGAGATCTTCAACTCCCACCTCCGGCGGAGCTTTGACCAGATCCCGAGGGAGGCCGGAGATATTGAGTCCGAGTGGACCATGTTCTCCACCTCCATTGTCGAAGCGGCCGCTCGGAGCTGTGGCAGTAAGGTCTCCGGTGCCTGTCGAGGCGGCAATCCCCGAACCCGGTGGTGGAAACCGGAAGTAAGGGATGCCGTCAAGCTGAAGAAGGAGTCCTACCTGGCCTGGTTGGCTTGTGGGACTCCTGAGGCAGCTGACAGGTACCGGCAGGCCAAGCGAACTGCAGCCCGGGTGGTTATCGAGGCAAAAACTCGGGCCTGGGAGGAGCTCGGTGAGGCCATGGAGAAGGACTATCGGCTGGCCTCGAAGAGATTCTGGCAAACCGTCCGGCGCCTCAGGAGGGGAAAGCAGTGCCCCACCAATGCTGTTTACAGTAGAGGTGGGGAGCTGTTGACCTCAACTGGGGATGTCGTTGGACGGTGGAAGGAATACTTCGAGGATCTCCTCAATCCCGCCGTCACGTCTTCCATTGAGGAAGCAGAGGCTGAGAGCTCAGAGGCGGACTCGTCCATCACCCAAGCTGAAGTCACCGAGGTAGTAAAGAAACTCCTCGGTGGCAGGGCACCGGGGGTGGATGAGATCCGCCCTGAGTACCTCAAGTCTCTGGATGTTGTGGGGCTGTCTTGGCTGACACGCCTCTGCAGCATCGCGTGGCGGTCAGGGACAGTGCCTCTGGAATGGCAGACCGGGGTGGTGGTCCCTCTTTTTAAGAAGGGGGACCGGAGGGTGTGTTCCAACTATAGGGGGATCACACTTCTCAGCCTACCTGGGAAAGTCTATGCCAGGGTACTGGAGAGGAGAATACGGCCGATAGTAGAACCTCGGATTCAGGAGGAACAATGTGGTTTTCGTCCAGGCCGTGGAACACTGGACCAGCTCTATACCCTCTACAGGGTGCTGGAGGGTTCATGGGAGTTTGCCCAACCAGTCCACATGTGCTTTGTGGATTTGGAAAAGGCATTCGACTGTGTCCCTCGCGGCGGCCTGTGGAGGGTGCTCCGGGAGTATGGGGTCGGGGGCCCTTTACTAAGGGCTGTCCGGTCCCTGTATGACCGAAGCAGGAGCTTGGTTCGCATTGCCGGCAGTAAGTCAGACTTGTTCCCGGTGCATGTTGGACTCCGGCAGGGCTGCCCTTTGTCACCGGTTCTGTTCATAATTTTTATGGACAGAATTTCTAGGCGCAGCCAGGGGTCGGAGGGTGTCCGGTTTGGTGACGACAAGATTTCGTCTTTGCTCTTTGCAGATGATGTTGTCGTGTTGGCTTCATCAGACCAGGACCTTCAGCATGCACTGGGACGGTTTGCAGCCGAGTGTGAAGCGGCTGGGATGAGAATCAGCACCTCCAAATCCGAGGCCATGGTCCTCAGTCGGAAAAGGGTGGCTTGCCCACTTCAGGTTGGTGGGGAGTTCCTGCCGCAAGTGGAGGAGTTTAAGTATCTTGGGGTTTTGTTCACGAGTGAGGGAAGGGTGGAACGGGAGATTGACAGACGGATCGGTGCAGCTTCTGCAGTAATGCGGTCGATGTACCGGTCTGTCGTGGTGAAGAAGGAGCTGAGCCGCAAGGCGAAACTTTCGATTTACCGGTCAATCTACGTTCCTACCCTCACCTATGGTCATGAGCTCTGGGTCATGACCGAAAGGACAAGATCCCGGATACAGGCGGCCGAAATGTGCTTCCTCCGCAGGGTGGCTGGGCGATCCCTTAGAGATAGGGTGAGAAGCTTAGTCACTCGGGAGGAGCTCGGAGTAGATCCGCTGCTCCTCCACATCGAGAGGGGTCAGCTGAGGTGGCTCGGGCATCTGTTCCGGATGCCTCCTGGACGCCTTCCTGGGAAGGTGTTCCGGGCGCGTCCCACTGGGAGGAGACCCCGGGGAAGACCTAGGACACGCTGGAGAGACTATGTCTTCCGGCTGGCCTGGGAACGCCTTGGTGTCCCCCCGGAAGAGCTGGAAGAAGTGTCTAGGGAGAGGGAAGTCTGGGCATCTTTGCTTAGACTGCTGCCCCCGCGACCCGGCATCGGATAAGCGGGAGAAGATGGATGGATGGATGGATATTATAAACTAGATTGTTTAACAAGATTCTGGAAGGAGAGAGGATGCCTGAGGAATGGAGAAGAAGTGTGCTGGTACCGATCTATAAGCATAAGGGAGATGTGCAGACCTGCAGTAACTACAGGGGAATTAAATTGATCAGTCACACCATGAAGTTATGGAAAAAAGTAGTGGAAGCCAGGCTGAGAGAAGAGGTATCCATCTGTGAGCAATAGTATGGTTTCATGCCGAAAAAAGAGCACCACAGATGCCTTATTTGCTTTGAGAATGTTGATGGAGAAGTATAGAGAAGGTCAGAGGGAACTGCATTGTGTGTTTGCGAATTTAGAGAAAGCGTACGACAGGGTGCCGAGAGAGGAGTTGTGGTATTATATGAGGAAGTCAGGTGTGTCATTGAAGTATGTGAGGGTGGTGCAGGACATGTATGAGGACAGTGTGACAGCAGTGAAGTGTGCAGTAGGAAAGACAGACTGGTTCAGGTTGAAGGTTGGACTATATCAAGGATCGGCCCTGAGCCCTTTCCTGTTTGCAGTGGTGATGGACAGGTTGACGGACGAGGTCAGACAGGAGTCTCCCTGGACTATGATGTTTGCGGATGATATTGTGATTTGTGGTGAAAATAGTGAGCAAGTTGAGAAGAGCCTGGAGAGGTGGAGATATGTGCTGGAGAGAAGGGGAATAAAAGTCAGTCGGAGTAAGACAGAGTACATGTGTGCAGTGGAGGGCAGTGGAGTGGTGTGGTTACAGGGAGAAGAGGTGGAGAAGGTGGAGAAGTTTAGGTACCTGGGGTCAACAGTGCAAAGTAATGAAGAGTGTGTTAGGGAAGTAAAGAAAAGAGTGCAGGCAGGGTGGAGTGGGTGGAGAAGAGTGACAGGAGTGATGTGTGATAGTAGGGTATCTGCAAGAATGAAAGGAAAAGTTTACAAGACTGTGGTGAGACCTGCGATGTTGTATGGATTAGAGACAGTGGCATTAAGTAAAAGACAGGAGGCGGAGCTGGAGGTAGCAGAGCTGAAGATGTTAAGGTTTTCGTTGGGAGTGACGAGGATGGATAAGATTAGAAATGAGTTTATTAGAGGGACAGCCCATGTAGGATGTTTTGTTGACAAGGTGAGGGAGGCGAGGTTGAGATGGTTTGGACATGTGCAGAGGAGGGAAGAAGGAAGAAGAATGCTGAGGATGGACCCACCAGGTAGGAGGAAAAGAGGAAGGCCAAGGAGGAGGTTCATGGATGTGGTGAAGGAATACATGCAGGTAGTTGGTGTAAAAGAGGCAGATGTAGAGGACAGGGTGGTATGGAGACGGATGATCCGCTGTGGCGACCCCTAATGGGAGCAGCCGAAAGAATTAGAAGATCTGTTTATTATTATAGAGTGAGCCTTTGTTCAAGTCTGTCTACTTTTGCATGAAGTTTTATCTTTTATTTAACTAGCAATTTATATAATTGTTTTACCTTGTGGTGCATGGAGTGTGTCAGGAAAGAAGAAATATTATCAAATTGTGTTCTGCATATTAGAATGTCAATGTTGAGGAGTTTTAAACAAGCAGAGTGTGACTGTGCTCTCTTATGCATAGCCTTAGGGCTGAATATCAGAAAATAACAGCACGTTGGTGACCTAGAATCGGTTCCCTAGTTGGTGCAATTAAGGAAATCTACAATGGATATTCTAGGTAACAAATGTTTCTCGGCAGGCAGCAGTTTGCAATTGTTGCTTTTCTATACATGGCTCAATAACGTGTGGCTTTGCGAAGCAAGCTGTTAATGCTGTGGAAAAATATTATTTTAACTAAATTCCCTTAAATCAATTGCAAGTCAACTTTGCGATAAAGATAACTAATGTACAGTCGCTGTGCAAGCAGTGGTAATGGGAATGAAGTAAATAAATGGTTTAGATTTTACCTTTACCAACCAAATAATGCATCTGAATGATTAATGCGAGTAATTTACTGTGTGTCATGAGGAGACTGCTTCAGTGCCCTGCCTACGCAGATGTTAGGCCAAGTACTCAAAGTAATTAACCGATCCTGCAGCATACGGAAAACTAGACTAAACATTTCTAAATGCATATCCATGAAAGCTCAGATTACATTTTCCAGAAACATGTTGGAAGCTATGACAGTGTTTAAGATTTAGCACTAGTACTAAGAAAGCACTATGAAATAACATTATACTGCACAATACACTGTGCAATACACTGTACAATGTACTGTTTAGTTATTTTACCAATAAACCTGTAAATTGTATAAAGCAGATTTACAGAAATAAATTGATTCAGAAAATGCATTTAAAATTTAGATCTCACCCTGTTTATTATTTACTGTTTCTTTTATCTCTAGAAGTTTTACCCTAATTGGCAAGCCAATTGTGACTGTGGTGAGTCGAAGAAAACTTGAGATATAACCAGAGCCAAAAGGAACCCATCCTCAGCTGGTTGTATTAATTGCAATCCAAGTTTAAATAATGTGCAGTATTATCCTGAGCAGCAGCATAATTAATTATGTGCAATATGGAGTGTAAATAAATAATGAGTCCACTAATGTTCAGTACCTCATGCACACTAGAGCTCTCTAACTTAACAGCACATATACACTTAATGTCTTTTTTTTTTTTTCTGAGCACATGTACACCTGCCCAATCATACAATTATCTGATTAAAGCAGTCAGGAGCTTCAGTTATTGTTCACACCAAATATCAGAATAAGGGGGAAAAAATGCAATCCCAATAACTTAGACCAGTGCCAGGGTGGAGTATTTCAAAAACTGCTGCCAATCTGTTGGGATTTGTCACTCATCCAAACTACACAAAAAGGTACAAAAATTTAATAATATCTAGCAGAAGTTCTCTCTTGTTAACAACAGAGGTCAGAAAAGAATAGTTAGACTTGACTGGATTGAACTGCTAGTAAGGCTTTGGGTACTAATATACTTACTTTTTACAACTGTGGTAAGCAAAAAAGCATTTCAGAACATACATTGTGTTTAGGCTGGTGGTGGTCCTTAAGCAAGGCTCTTAAACCTTAACTGCCTAGTTGTTTAAATAAGTTGCTGTTGATAAAGCCATCTGCCACATGCTATACATGTAAATGTTAATGCAATGCAAGCACTGCATGAAGTCTAAAATGTGTATCCTAGTAAAATGGACAGTGAGTACACATACTCACTTTTTTAGATAATGCTCTATTCAGGTGACAGGTGATATTCCCAGGGGTTAAAACTGCCCTTCAGTCTGAAGTTTAAGTGCACTTTGCCCTCTTGTTGTTCAAACTGTGGCACTGCTCTCAAATATATTATTCAGTGTATTTTCCTAAAAAACTGGTAAGATTGTTGCATTGGTGTATATGTCCAATTTGTTCAGGCTGCCTACAAAAAAAAAAAAGTAATTGATGAGAATTTTGTTTGTTTGTACCCTTAAATAGTCCAGAAGACATAAAGCATGTGACTTCTCTTTCTACTTGGTTGTTTTGTTATTAACAAGACAAAATGATTTTTTTATGAATACATACAATTTTGAAATCTGGATTTCCTTCTGCTGTGATGTTTTGTGGTTCAAAATAAACTCTGTTGTTGACGAATATGTCAGTTCACTTGTCAGTGAAGGAAAACACCGGCTGAGTAAAAGAATCGCAGCTGTTGTGGAGTCTTGTGGGCTTTCCACCTGAATGCATCCAAGCTATAGCAGATGAGCTGATGAAAAATGCACGAGTTTGCAAAAAATTGGTAATAGATGTGCGCATCTGTGGACCTCAGAAGGAAAGAACTTTCAGTGTTTTCAGTGTACCTTTCAGTGTTTTCAGTGTACCTTTCAGTGTTTTCAGTGTACCTTGTCCCATTTACTGTTTAAATTGGATGCCGGGTCTTCATCTAAATGTTCTTTTTTTCGTAGAGAAATCTTAGATAAAAGACTAGGTGCTTACTAAAGCAAGAAATGGCAGCAGAATTGGACTAGGCAGAGTGGGCACTGCAACACATTTTTCTGTCACATAAACAGTACATATACAAAATTCTACTGCGGTAATAGTTCTAGCTATGGTGTATGGCTAAATGAAATCTATAATCACATTGCAATTTGTTGGTGTTTTGTGCCCACATGTTTTTTTGTTCTTTTCCTTACTTTTTTCTTTACCTTAACTTTTTGTTCTATTTGTGCACTTGGCCTTTTGGCTGAAATGAGTTAATCGAATTAGGTAATTGACAATCTCACTCTGGTTCGTGAAGGTTAAGTTTTACAGGAGGAGCTGTTGTTGAAAGGAAGGCGTCTGCCATTCCCAGTGGAAGTCTGGCTCCTGCGATGAGAGGATGATTCATGATTGACTGGCAGAGAAGGAAAAGAGGTATTTGTCAAGTGCCAGGAGCAGAGTGCTGCCAAAATGCAAATGGACTGTTAATTGAGTGCTGGATGGCTTAGAGTAATGGGAGGAGGATTTCAGCCATCAACGCACATCACCACAATGAGTAGAATGACTATATAAATTTGTCCAACACAATGTTTAAATGCAGACGAAAATCGGACATCAGAAGGTCTGTAAGATAGAGTTATAAAATAGGGGTTTAACACAATTCTAATATATGTATGTTTAGTGCTGTAAATATCTGATGTAGCTTTGAATGAAACACCTGTTTATTTAGTGAAAAACCTGTCACAATGCTCTCCTTAACATTGGAAACTGTTCAAAATAAGTCATTTTTCATTAATAAAACATATAAGATATCAACTTGCACCTTAACTGCTTTCAACTCCTGAGGTTTTACACTCATAATTAGCCTCAAGCACACACACTGTGGACTGTTTTGCCAACTTATCTAATGATTGTGACCAAAGCAAAGTATATTAAAAATGGTCTTTTAAAATTAAAGAACTGTTGTTCACAACAGAAGCTACCTAATAATAGTATGGATATATTACATTTCAGAAAAAATAGGAATTAATATACATTTCTTATATTAATGATGGAAAATGTTTATTTAAGAATAATAACCTTGTGGGATACACTGTCTAAGATTTATGTGCAAGTAGTCCTAAGGAACAGGTAGTCTTATCAAATGGATGATCTGTGCATTTGGTAATGCACAGATCATCCATTTGATAAGACTACCTGTTCCTTAGCTTCTTATGTCACTTTATAAAAAAATAACAAAAAAAAAACATTTTAGATTGAACTCCTTCGGATGTGACGTGGAGTGCATAAATGAACATTAAAATACAAATTTCTCGCCCGCTTTCTCCGAAGCTCCCGGCTTCAGTCGCGCACATATGGTGCTCGTTTATCACTCATCACCAGCTCCTATTTAAACTTCCACACTCACCGTCCGTTATTGTTGGTATATGTTGGTTCACGGCGGTCGTTGTTATCGCTCATGCGTATCCCGGTACGTGTCTTCCCACCGGCACTCTCTCAACGGCTGCTCTTTTCTTCCCAAAGCGCATCGCGGATTCCCCCCCCCCCGATCCTGCCATTGTTTATTCTATGCTTTTGCTGCTCATCCCACGTTCTCCCGTGTGCTGTTCAGCGCCGCGCTTCTACTTTCGCCTCCCGTTCATCGCATAACATTTAAGAACAAAAGGCATATGTGCACTAACTAACAGCAGAGATTCACCAGTATACAATACAACACCTGTAGCATCTGTAAGGCTTGATTTTTCCGCCACTTTCGCGAGTTCTTCTGCGGCTGCACCGAGAAACGATGTTCAATGGTACATTTTTCCCCCCCTCGTGCTCGAGATATTAGGGTTCGGCGACATAAAAAAGACATAACCGATAAAAAAATGCTTAGACAAAGCGAGAATTTGGCGGTTCCACTTCAAAAACGTCGACTTAATAGGGTTGTCGAGTTAACCGAGGTCGAGATAAGTGGGTTTAACTGTATATATATATATATATATATATATATATATATATATATATATATATATATATATATATATATATATATATATATATATATACAGTGAGAAAAATAAGTATTTGAACACCCTGCTATTTTGCAAGTTCTCCCACTTAGAAATCATGGAGGGGTCTGAAATTGTCATCGTAGGTGCATGTCCACTGTGAGAGACATAATCTAAAAAAAAAAATCCAGAAATCACAATATATGATTTTTTAACTATTTATTTGTATGATACAGCTGCAAATAAGTATTTAAACAACTGAGAAAGTCGATGTTAATATTTGGTACCTTTGTTTGAGGTCAAACACACTGCAGGAGGAATTTTGGCCCACTCCTCCACACAGATCTTCTCTAGATCAATCAGGTTTCTGGCCTGTCGCTGAGAAACACGGAGTTTGAGCTCCCTCCAAAGATTCTCTATTGGGTTTAGGTCTGGAGACTGGCTAGGCCATGCCAGAACCTTGATATGCTTCTTACAGAGCCACTTCTTGGTTATCCTGGCTGTGTGCTTCGGGTCATTGTCATGTTGGAAGACCCAGCCTCAACCCATCTTCAATGCTCTAACTGAGGGAAGGAGGTTGTTTCCCAAAATCTCGCAATACATGGCCCCGGTCATCCTTTCCTTAATACAGTGCAGTCGCCTTGTCCCATGTGCAGAAAAACACCCCCAAAGCATGATGCTACCACCCCCATGCTTCACAGTAGGGATGTTTTCTTGGGAAGGTACTCATCAGTCTTCTTCCTTCAAACACGTTTAGTGGAATTATGACCCAAAAGTTCTATTTTGGTCTCATCTGACCACATGACTTTCTCCCATGACTCCTCTGGATCATCCAAATGGTCATTGGCAAACTTAAGACGTGCCTGGACATGTGCTGGTTTAAGCAGGGGAACCTTCCGTGCCATGCATGATTTCAAACCATTACGTCTTAGTGTATTACCAACAGTAACCTTGGAAACGGTGGTCCCAGCTCTTTTCAGGTCATTGACCAGCTTCTCCTGTGTAGTTCTGGGCTGATTTCTCACCTTCCTTAGGATCATTGAGACCCCACAAGGTAAGATCTTGCATGGAGCCCCAGTCCGAGGGAGATTGACAGTCATGTTTAGCTTCTTCCATTTTCTAATGATTGCTCCAACAGTGGACCTTTTTTCACCAAGCTGCTTGGCAATTTCCCCGTAGCCCTTTCCAGCCTTGTGGAGGTGTACAATTTTGTCTATGGTGTCTTTGGACAGCTCTTTGGTGTTGGCCATGTTAGTAGTTGGATTCTTACTGATTGTATGGGGTGGACATGTGTCTTTATGCATCTAACAACCTCAAACAGGTGCATCTAATTTAGGATAATAAATGTACTGGAGGTGGACATTTTAAAGGCAGACTAACAGGTCTTTGAGGGTCAGAATTCTAGCTGATAGACAGGTGTTCAAATACTTATTTGCAGCTGTATCATACAAATAAATAGTTTAAAAATCATATATTGTGATTTCTGGATTTTATTTTTTACATTATGTCTCTCACAGTGGACATGCACCTACGATGAAAATTTCAAACTTTTTTTAAGTGGGAGAACTTGCAAAATAGCAGGGTGTTCAAATACTTATTTTCCTCACTGTATATATATATATATATATATATATATATATATATATATATATATATATATATATATATATATATATATATATATATATATATATATATAGGTTTTTTTTTTTTTTTATTCTTAACATTTCTGATCATCAACATTCTAAATTTAAATAGTTTACTTCTAAGGGACAGCACATGTAGGATGTTTTGGGGACAAAGTAAGCGAGGCGAGATTGAGATGGTTTGGACATGTGCAGAGGAAGGACATGGGGTATATCAGTAGGAAAATGCTGAGGATGGAGCCGCCAGGAAGGAGGAAAAGAGGAAGGCCAAGGAGGAGGTTTATGGATGTGGTGAGGGAAGACATGCAGGTAGTTGGTTTGAAAGAGGCAGATGTAGAGGACAGGGGCGGGGGCTATTCAGACGGATGATCCGCTGTGGCAACCCCTAATGGAAGAAGCCAAAAGAAGAAGACATTTTTAAAACAATTTTATATAAAATACCGGCTTGGTTAAATAATACATTTTTAATTTAATTTTTTTTTAAATAAAGAATAAAGCAATTGCAAAAAATTTAATATGCAATACAATTTTTTACTACATTGATTAAAAAAATTAATTGGCACAAATTACACTGATAAAAAAACATTTAATACACACAAAAAATTTTTTTTTAAGTTCAATAGTTTACATTTGTTAGACCCAGTGGCATCTCTGGTGAGTAGGTTGTATTTAATTCAAATCTTTAATGTTTTTTGTCATGTAATTGATAAATATTGATTCTGAACTGCTCCAGATGATGTACATGCCACAGTTGCAGTGGTAGTTGTCTTAAATGGGTTTAGACCCCATTTGGGTGTGTGTGTGTGTGTGTGTGTGTGTGTGTGTGTGTGTGTGTGTGTGTGTGTGTGTGCATGTTTTACATTTAATAATATGATTTTCTAACTATTTTACTTATTTCAGCAGACTTTAACAAATGTATTAATTCCTCCCAAACTTAATTCATACACTCCCTAAATATATGGAATTGTCAGGATTTTCTCCTTTCAAGAGAAATTCTTGAAGTTGGACATAAAACGCTAAAGAAATCGATGCGTTACTGATTGGAAGGTCAGGGGTTCAAGCACCTGTCTTGCCGAACTGCCACTCTTGGGCCCTTGAGCAAGGCCCTTAACCCTGTGTGCTTCAGGGGTGTTGGTCCATAGCTGACCCCAGGTTCTAAACAAGCTGGGATATAGAAAGAAAATTATTTCAGTGCTATGCTTTGTGTAAAAAATAAATGCTATTCTAATTAATAAAGAATCCATAGTGCTAGCGTTAGCTGCTAGCCACTTCCTGATTAGTGGCTAATGCTAGCACTATTGATTCTTTAGCATTTTCATGCATGCGCAAAACAAATATTATTTCCAGAGTAGCCACAGTGACACTGTGCTAACTCTAGTTTCTTCTTTTACCCCTGGCATTATGTATCTTTTTAAGTTCATTGACGATTTAAAAAAAAAATGCATTCAAAGTTCGAGGTGCAAACTAAACAAACTTGCTGTCTGCCACTTAATACACTCCAGAGGTTCTGCATGCAAAAAGAATTGTATACGAAAACCCTGCACTGACATTTTTGGTAAGACTACGTGTATCATAACACCCCTTATTATATATATATTATTATATATATATATATATATATATATATATATATATATATATATATATATATATATATATATATATATATATATACACATTACATCTAAACTGAGGTAACTTACATTATTTTCTCCAGTGTATTGTTGTTGTCACTGTAGCCATCATTCTTTTGTTGACTCTACTTTGACCTTGACCAGTCAGTGTTTTGTGCTTCCCTGTAGATGTTAGCGATTGCGTTTGTGATAGTGGAATCAGATTGAGAACTCCTTTGTCCACTGTCCATGTCTTTTCCTACTGCTACAGCAATGTCACCTCTCAATTTTCTTCCAAATAAAGGTATCACAAAGTGATTCTTGCTGAAGCAGCTGGTCCACAAGGACTGCTTCACAAGAGGCATGATCAATACCTTGCACTGAGCAATTGTCTCCAAAGGCGAACAGATAAGGAGTCCTTGAGCTTGAGCAGCTGTGCTTTAGGCCATATTTTGTATGGACAAGGAAAGAACCTCTAAAATCCAGAATTATATGTTTGCATTGCCACTCAAAAGCTTTCATCAAGCTATTATCTACACATCAGGCCACTCTCACAAAGCGAAATTCAAGCAGATAGGGCATATTTTTTCTTCCAGTTCCAGCCGCTACCCAAGTGCTACCAATTGTCTCCGACTCCTTTGACCTTTTCACATAGCATTGAAGACTAGAGACGTACTCTCATGCCATTTCTTCATTATTGTTATTTTTAGGATTTTTTCATGTGCGTGCAAGTCTTCATCACTGAGCAGTCCAACTTGCCACTATGCTTAAAGGCAGAACAGATGCTGTTTAGTTATGTGTCAAAGAACATCTGGCATGTACTCTCCATGTCCCTCATAGGAGACTAATTAAGTCATTAGGACTGTATCATTAGAAGATGGACCGGAAAATATTAGGTAGAGTCTTGCTAACCTGAATGTTTCCTTAATTAGCCACCATCGTTCTCTTAAATGAGAGCCCATGGGGACCTATGAAGTAAGGTCTGCTAATACTGTAATTCATTCTTTTTTTAATTATTCTACCTTGTCACAGTTCTACTTGGACACATGCACATACAAAACAAGCATCCACAAGCTATTACTGTGGAATAATGATGACTGTGATAAAGTATATAACAGCCACATGCACACACATGAAGATCCACAGAAAAGGACTATGAAGAAAGCACAGTTACGATGTAAACGTAATGCTCTTCACTTAGCTGCATGAATGTTGAATCTGAATGATTTTACTACTTAGTATTCATTGCACATGCCCATGCTTGTTGTAGCATATGATTAAATGAAAAAAGCACCTAAGAACTACTTATACTGGTTAATTCCTTTGATTATCAATTTAGAACACAAAAACCATCTAAGTCACTATAATGTGTCACTTTTTTCACTTAGTGTTGTATATAGAAGATTTACTTAACGGCAACTGGAAAACATTATTTTTTTTTGCCTTTGTTCATCCTATATTCTGTTAGTCTGTCATATATCATAGAACCATTGCATCACCTGTACCTTCTGAGAGTTATTTCTTTTCCAAAAGCAGTGAAGTTGGTCACTCAAAAGCAAAACAGGCTTGAGGGGAAAAAAATCTATATTCTCTTGTTCCTTTAGAAAAACTTTTAAAGGAAAAATAATATAGGAACCTTATGTGACAGTTGGAACATGGTTTGTATATTAATTTAAAACCCTGATTTTAAAAAATTTGGACAAACTTAAATTTTGGTAAAAAAAAAAAAATAAATGAGTGGGAGTGAGGAGTGGGGAAACCAGAGAACTTATAGGAAGAGTGGATAGCATCCAGAATCCATCTACTGAGGGTCTGCTTATTGCCAGAAAATCCCTTTAATATGGACTGTAGCAGACAAACAGCTGTTCCTTAGTAACATACCACGATCTGTGGTAAAGAAAGGCACTAGCCAGGTTTGGGGTAAACTCCAAACAGGAGGGGCTCATGGAAAGGGTAATTGCAGTCTTCACTGTTAAAAAAGGGCAGTTTGGGCAGGGGCTCAAAGGGAGACTTAGACAAGGCCCTCAGAACAACAGTCAGGTCCCATACAGGCACTCTCAGCCTCAGGGTACTGTGGAGGAAACATGTCACTAACTGTTTTTTTCCCTAGCAACTGCTTGGCAAGTGGAGCATGATACGCCCCTGGATGTATAGTGCTCTCAGTGAGAGCAGCTTCACTTGGGCCCATAGGATCTGTTGTGCCAGTTTGTAAATGAGGCGAGCACTCAGACCCCCCTGGTGGTTGATGTAGGAAACCACCGTTGTGTTGTCTGTATAGACCAGCATATGATGGTCCCTTAGGTCTGAGAGGTAATGCTTAAATGCTAGAAGCACAGCCAGCATGTGCCACGAGAGATGGGGCTCTTTCCATAGACCTTGGGCAGAGGGGCTACTCATAACCACCCCGCAAACCGTGAGGGAGGCATCTGTTGTTAACATTAGGTAGACATTGAGCCCCAGACAAGAGCCCTGTAACAGGAACCCGGGATCTCTCCACATGTCTAAGGCTCGCGGTGTGACCTTGCTTGTGCGGAGTGGGTTGCCCTTTCAGGAGAACCCTCTGTCCCTGAGCCACCACTGTAGGGGTTTTATCTATAGGAGGCCAAGTGGCAACACATTGGATGCAGCTGCCATCAGACCCAGTAATCTTTAAAGCTGCTTCACAGTGAGTAGCTGGCCTTCTCACTCTTTTGAAAGCCGTGAGGATAGCCTCGACTTGTACAGAAGACAGCTACACATGCATAAGGGCTGAATCATCTTAACCCCTATTCCTTAATATGGAAAACCATCTCAATGTTTTTTCTCAAAGAGAAAAACATCTCAATGCCTGGTCGCCAGGTGCTCTGATTGAGCTAATATTACCCAGTCGTTTATGTAGTTCAGTATGCAGAGGAGCCAGAGCCGCATCCACACATTTTGTGAAGGTGTGGGGTGAGAGTGCAAGGCTGAAATGAAGGACCTGATATTGGTAAGCTTTGCCCCAAAAGCAAACCTTAAGAAATTCTCATGTAAAGGAAGGATGGATACGTGAAAATAAACATCCTTTAGCTCTATCGTGAAAAAACAGTCCTTGGACCTAATTTGGGACATGACCTGTTTCAGGGTGAGCATCTTGAAAATGAGTCTCAATAGGGAGCGGTTCAGCTGACATCGATCTAAAATGGGACACAGTTCCCCATGCATTTTAGGAACTGTAAAGTACTAGCTGTAGAACCTGTGCTCATTGCCTAATGAAGGGACCACCTCGATGGCATGCTTGCTCAAGAAAGATTGAACTTTTTATTTCATAACCAGAGCTTGCTCAGACCCCACCAGGGTGGGACACACTTCTTTGAACAGGGATGAGATTCGAACTGATTTGAAATAGCCTTTCTCTACAGTGCACAGGACCCACTAAACATGTCCAGCAGGTGTTCCAGGCTGCCAGATAGTGTCCTAAAGGAATCAGTCTCTCAAGACTGACCTCTGGTGTGCCTAGAGCCGGGGCTATATCCTGGCGCAGCTCTAGGGGCCTCCTGAGATGAGTCAAGCCACCCCATCTGCTAAATTCTTGGGCGGAGGCTGAGGGAGTACACGTTGTAGATGGCTGTGCCCTGAAGCACTACTTGTGGCAGGGTTAACGAGCAGATCCCATGAGTGCACCAAGGAGGGGCGGGCACCGTGTACTGAGGTGCACGTCCCCCCATCCTGACAGAGACCGTAAAAACTCCTGACTCATCATAATCTCTTTGCCGAAACCCTCTTATTAAAAATAACGGTACTCATATCTGCGAGTTCCTTGAACCTCAGCCTGGAACTCCACCCAGGGTCCCTAGTTTCTGGGGGAGCACGAGTGGTGACACTCCGTCTCTGAATTGCACGATGACAAGCATTTGTGCTGGGCTGGGGCTGGGGTTGGGACTGCGCCCACCAAGCAGCTCCATGAGAGCAGCAAGGGAGGAACTACTAGAATGTCGCCGACTTTTTTTTAGCCTCCTGGAATTTCTCAATGACCATATTCAGAGTTGGGAAGTAACGGAGTCAAATACTTCGTTACTGTACTTAAGTAGATTTTTTCAGTATCAGTACTTTACTCCACTATTTATTTTTCGGACAACTTTTTACTTTTACTCATCAAATTTTTACACAAATATCTGTACTTTTTACTTCTTACATTTTCAAAACAGACTCGTTACTTTAGTTTTAATCCATTGATTTGGTGAAATATAATTTTTTTATTTTCACTGCGTGCCGATTTCAGCTGAACAACCAATTTCCTGTTACTGCGCATCTTTTTCGATCTGCTGGTGTATAAAATCCTGACTCTCACTTACCACAGAAGGCAGTAAGATGTTTGGGGTTAATGTGGATGAGACAGAGGGAGTCAGTGATGTAAACATGACTGAGAACAGACACATTCCTGATCATCATCATCTTTTCTCTGCTTGTGTTCTATATGTGGATCTTCAGCCTGGACACATTCATTAGGTAACAACATTTTTAATTCATTTTGTATTAATATATATATATATATATATATATATATATATATATATATATATATATATTTGGCTGTCAAAATTAAAATTATTTTAAACGGCACAAAATTTTCCTTTCTTTACTTAGATATAAAATAAATAAACTCCAGATAAAAATATTTTTAATCAGTAAACTTTTGTTTTATTTCTGAGTCTCAAATCAAACACCAAAATCCGCCATGATTCTCACAATTTAAATTTTTGTGGGTTTTTCCCTCATAATGGCGACAAAAACTTACTGTCTTTATTGATCGTACAGATAAAAACAATACATCATTCAAATCTGTAAAATGTCTATAATTTTATATATATAAAAGCTTCCTGACATGACTTGAAGAGGTGCATTTTCTCCAGTATCACCTCATTAACTGTCCGTGTGGAAACATAGTAAAGGCTCTAAATGATGTCCACACGTCTTTGCACTGATATAGCCTTTATATTTAATCACTGTACATATGCTTACATATATAATCACATGCTGTACATATGATACATGTTTAACACCTCCAAGCTGCCAGTTTTTGGCACCTGTTAGTGAGTTAAGTTCAAGCCCTTAACTCACTACTGCTCATTTAGGAAATGAGATCATTAAGAGTCGCTCGGGATAAACACTTCCAACAGGAAGTGGCTATATCTCGCTATCTTTGTCCCTCTATTTTCTCTATCTAATTGTCTCTGTTTTTTAGTAAATGTCTCTGTCTCACTGTATATGTCTCTCTCTTGCTGTCTCTATTTGTTTCTCACTCTTTCTAAAGCTGTGTCTGTGTCTCTTTGTCTTTGTCTCTGTCTTTAATGCTTATTTGAAGTAATGCCATTAGTGATCTATGATGAAAGACTTTCCTGGTTCGATTCTTACCTCTAGTTTCATATTGAACATTATAAGAAGTTTTTAAAAACAGAACAATGAAAGATCATTAAAATTGGTTGCTGGCAAATCATGGTATATCAGTGGTGCAGGTGTTGGAGATGTGGTTCTTGTACCTGAGTCACTTCTCATAGACTTCGAGTTACTGAGAGAATGTACAGGAAGGAGATGTTTTGACCCTCTACCATCATGATCTAAGAGAAAACACTGGTCTCCTAACTATAGAAAAGCCAAGAGTCCAATAAGCAAAGGCTTCTTTGCCTCTCCTCTGTTGGTGTAATGGTCAGTGAAGTGGTCGCTGCTATCTGACTCACCTAGTTCGATTTCCACCCCTTAGCTTTCCTTTAAATTGTTTAAAAAGTTTTTAAAAAGAACCAAAAAAGGTCCTAAAAATCAGGTTCTTGCAGGAGATCCTGTAGCTCAATTGGAAGAGCATTACCCTCTGGGTTGAGAGTTTGCCGGTTCAAACCCCGGCCAGGGCTCGAAGTTAAGAGTGTGGAAGGTTCTGGTGGCCGTAGTAAGGAAATTGTCAGAAATGGCTGCGTGGAAGGTTGGATGTGGTTTAGGAAGGCGTATCCTAAAGCAGGGGGGCACTATCCGGGCAGCTGCCCCCCCGGTATCTGAGAAGCTAAAAAAGGGGGGTTATGAAGCAAAAACGTTCAAAAAAAAAGTATCGACTTAGTTTTACATATATAGGGAAAAATTCTGCCAAAAACCTATCACCCTCACTTTTTCTGAGGCTGTGAAGCAGCAGGTCGTCACAGCCTGTGTATACATTCAACTACCTAACTGCTCACCAGTCACTACTTTCCACACAGCTTACCCAGTGTGGGGACAAGCCAGATTCGAACCAGCAACCTTTGAGCTCAGGGGCAAGGCTTTTATTACAAAGCCATTAAGTCCCACAAGGCACCTTCTTTTTTTGGGGGGGTTTATCGATTGTTTCATGCTTCAAAGAAAGAAATTCAGACCAGACTGAAACACAGAAAGCAAGATTCAAACCCTGAACCCCATCAACAGTGAAATACCAGTCTTAACCCACTGAACCATCGGGAAGGACCAGCTGCGGCGATTGTTTAGAGCAGGTCTATCTTTTCTTTTAAACCATCAACACAAGCATATAATGCTAAAGACAGACATAGAAAGCAAACCCATAACGTGACTAGCAGGATTCGAACCCTGCTTTACACCATGAGCGAGGCACCAGCATTTACCCACTGAACCATCAGGAAGGACAAGATGGGAAGCTTGTTTAGAGCAGGTCTATCTTTCGTTTTAACCCATCAAAACAAGAATATAAAGATGTAGGAATCAGGAATTTAACCTACTTCATGACTAGCAGACAGAAAGCCAGGTTTGAACCCTGACCACCAACATTAGCAAAGAACCAGCCTTAACCCACTAAGCCATCAGAAAAAAACAGGATGGGAAGCTTGATTAGAGCAGGTCTATCATTCTTTTCAAACCATCAACACAAGAATTTAACGGTAAAGAAAGATGTAGGGAACGAATACAGATGTAAGTAGCACAAGTTGAACTCATTGTATAACATTGTAAATAACAGGAAGAAAGCAGGATTTAAACCATGATCCACCAGCGAGATGCCAACCTTAACCCATTGAACCAATGGTGAGGACAGGCTAGGAAGCTTATTTGGAGCAGGTCTATCTTTCTTTTCAACCCATTAAAAACAAAAATATATCGCTAAAGAAAGATGTAGGAAGTGAATCCTGATCGTGACTGGCAGACAGAAAGCAGGATTCGAACCCTGAACCACACCAAAAGCAAGAAACCTGATTTAACCCACTGAACCATCAGGGAAGACAGGTCAGGAAGGTTGTTTAGAGCAGGTCTATCTACCTTTAAACCATCAACACAAGAATATAAAGCTAAAGAAAGATTTAGGAAGCAGGAACATAACCTACATCGCAACTCGCAGGATTCAAACCCTGATCCTCACCATCAGCGAGGCACCAGCCTTAACCGACTGAACTATGGAAAAGATCAGACTGGGAAGCATGTTTAGATGAGGCACAAGCCTTAAAACACTGCGCGACCGCTGCTGAAAAGCATGTGTGCTTTTTGGAGGGTTCATACTTTGTTTCATGCCAGCGCAGTAAAAAAGAAGGCATGTAGGACTGGCTTTAAAACCTTATCACCAGCGTGGACTATATTGAGGACCATGTTCAGGCACAAGCCTTAACCCACTGAGCTACCACAGAAGTGCCTTTTTTTGGTGGAGTTATCTTTCATTAAAGACCAGGAAATCAAGAAATTAATCCAACACAGAAAGGACAGATTTGAAATGTTTTCAGAGGGGACAAGGTCCAGAGGTTTTATTTACCAACACAGCAACCAGCTCAACCAGAAATCAAACTCTCAAACTCATCCTTGTGGGGATACTGACATTAACCCACTAGGCTATCACATCCATCCATCTATTCATCCATCTATTCATCCATCTATTCATCCATCCATCTATCTATCTATCTATCTATCTATCTATCTATCTATCTATCTATCTATCTATCTATCTATCTATCTATCTATCTATCTATCTATCTATCTATGATGTGAGGTCAGGTTAACAGCTAAAACAGGTAGCAGTAATAACTACTTTTTACTTAAGTACATGTCAGAGCCAAAACTTCTTTACTTTCACTAAAGTAAAAAAGTTTAATCAGTACTTCAACTTTTACCCGAGTATTTTAAAACATGAGTATCTGTACTTCTACTTAAGTAAAGGATGTGTGTACATTTGCCACCTCTGACCATATTCATAAGATCCATTGTGTGCAGGCAGCCTTGCTCACCAAAGCCAAAGTAGTTCTTAGAGGCTTGGTGGGCAGGAACAAGGCCTTATGGATTATTCGAGGACGTGTGTGTAGGTCTGGGGAAAAAAGACAAACCCCGACCTGGAGGTAGCGATGTTAGTTGCAATAAACGCTTATCCAGCTTACTTAGAGGACATTGTTTCTGTGTATCGGCTGGCCAGGTAATGTCCCGCTTGGCTACAGCAGTCACTACCTCCAACAGCTTCTCAAACTGAACTGGCTGTGGGGGAGTATCCTCCATGGGATTGGAGGCATCCATACCCTCTCACTCCTAGATCTGGCAGGTGAGGCAGAAGAAAGGGTAAGGTCCATCTCTTTTTGCCAGATCCTATTGCGAGACGTGCTTTCTGGTTGATCGTCAGTGCACAGTTCAAAAGGCCTGCACGTCTGATGATAAAAAGGTGCATAAGTGCCTATAGAATGGCCAGCTTGCACTTCTGGAAAGGCTTTATCAATACTGAATACCGAAGTCAGTAATGCATCCAAAGACATTGCATAAAACTGTTACCACAATCTTTGTTCAGGGAAGAATCTAGGTGTTCTAATAATTTTGTCCATATAGTGTATTTTAGTTTAGATTTTTATTTTTTTTGTGTGGCATATTATCACCATTAATATGTGAAATCAGATGTAGATTGTTCTACCAAGTCAATAAAGTTAGCCAGCCAGTTAAGTACAACCTTATTGTCGCAATAATTAAGTGTCTGTCACTAAATCATGTCATCATTTGTTATATATAAATGCTAAATGTTAGAATATTCCTTTCTATTTAGTGTGAAAGTAGGGTTTGTCAGTTTTTATGGATATTATCCTCAAGTAAGGTAAAGTGAAACAGAATTAATTTATCCCTCAGAGAAAGATTGTGATGTTTTTGCTAGCTTATTCTGTTAATCTGTAGGTGTTAATATGACACAGTGAGACATTCAGCAGCTCCGCTGTTTCTCCGCTGAGAGAATACTTTTTAGTTTTTTTTCCGCTAATTATTGCTTGAGGTTTATTTTTCACTCATGCTTGTGTGTGTGCATTTTTTCTTGTTCTAACACAGTAGTATTAGCCCACTTTGCTTAGAGAACAAAAAGAGGAAAGTACATTGGAATCGATATAGCACTTTGCAGAACACAAATGTGCGGCTAGAAGAAACCGTTTCTTCAGGATGTATAGTGGTAACAAGGGTTTTATTCAAAGCTTGCAGAAAGGTGGCATGGGTGAAGTAATGAAATGTTTTAGTCTATGTCATTTTGTTAACATGGATTTCACTGTCAGAACACTCCAACAGCATTCACGTTTTGCAGAAATAGAGAAATACATTCTAGCTAACGTGTAGGTGTGAATATGTGCTTCTAAACAAGGTCTCTTTATACTGGTGTGGCTTATAATGAACAGAGAAGCATAGTCACTTGTTAGTGCTTTAATAATTTCAGGCTGGGAAATAGTGAACTAATATCAGTCATGATAAATTGTTACAATATATTCCAAAATTTTGATATAGTTTATTTTGTTGCAATGATAAATTATACATGTAATGTAATTATTACATTGACAATATTTTACTATTATATGTTTGTGCCATGTTTTTTTTTTTTTTTTTTTTTTTTAATGATACATATCGTCATCCTAATCATCATTATTTTATGTTGGCCAGTGATGATTCTGGAGGACAATCCTAAATGTGAAATCTGTCATCTGTCCACTGCATAGCAACACACATACCTAGGATCTATTAAGCATATCCAGTTTAACTCCTGGGATGCGTTTGGGAGGTGGTGGTAAAAAGAAAACCTGGAAACCCACATGGACATTGGGAAAATATTCCAATACAGACAGACAATAATTTTAGTATAAAAGATATATGCATATTCTGTGTCTGTACTGCAAATCAATACTTAACCAAGTGCTCCTAAATACTGCAATTAATATAGTACAAAAAGCTTATCTATAGATACAGTTGGAAGTGGCCATCATTATCTGTGCACCAGAAAGCCTTGTCGTCCTGTGAAAAAGCAGTTTTGAACTGTGAACTCATTAATGAAAAAGAAAAGTCATAATTGGAAGAAGCTCACCCGAACAAACTCCAGACACCCCAGAGGACAAAACCAGAGAGTGAAGGGAATTGTTACAGGCCTTGGCTTTACTCTCCTAGGCTTTTAAAACTTTCTATAAAACTCTTGACATGATATGCTTTTGAATCCTAGCCTGCAGTGACACAATACAATACATCAACCAGTGTCAAACTTTTAATTAATGCATTTATTAAGGGGTACACATTGCTGACTTAGATGGAAAATTGCCCAGCTAATCACAAAAACTTTATACAGTATGATACTCTCTGGAGAGCTATTTGATATTCAGCATGGCACTATATTGAGAGTAAAAGCACATGACTGGCTGGTATAGGGCCCTGACCTCAATGGCATGTTTGTCATTACTAGCTGGTAATGCAGAAAGGGGGAAACCGATAACATGTAAAAAGAATAATAAATGTCCAGCTGTCATTGTGCACATTTAATAATGCTATAAAACAATGGAAAACTACACAGTTCATGGAAAAAAAGAAATCCATCCTGAAACATTAAATTAGAATTATTATTATTATTTTGAAATATTTTTTTTAATGTGTTTGAAAATTCTGGTGCAAATGTGTCAGTTGTTGCTGCATTTTTTTTTTTTTTAATTATTCTTGTGAGATGTTAGCAGGTGTTAAGTATTCTGATGTAACAGGGCAAAACAATAGAAGTGAAAAATCTCATTTGGGACCACCAAATCTCAAAATCGCAAAACATTATCGGTGCAGTATTATTGTTTAAAATTAATAATTACATTAGAAATTATATAATTAATGTAGTTTTATATATAGTGTGTGTGTGTGTGTGCATATATATATATATATACACAGGTAGCCTTCTACTTACTGAAAATACATTACTATGACCCCATCGTAAGTCAAAAATATAATAATAATATATGACAGTGACAGACTGATTTATCATTTTCATTTTCTGCTCTAAACTGATCGCTTTCCTCTTCTTTTTATAGACATACTTGGTGTTTGGAAGACATGCTTTTATCACAAAAATAGCTGTTTGAAACCATTTGAAACTGAAAAAATACACATTTAGACAACTTTAATCCGTTGTCTGCTAGCGAGAATGGGGCATCTCACAGGGCGTGAGATGTGATCATTCCAGCTGCACGTCCAACATAGGAGCTATGCACAGAAAACACTAAATAAACACATCTTATAATCTAACCTAAGTCATATAAAAGATTTGTTCAAAATGAAAAGAAGAGGGTTACAGTACTGCTGCATTACTCTTAGATAATAATGAAGCTAAGGTGAAGTCAAGATTATAGACACAGACTTCATTTCCCACAAGAAACTGCACCTTCACATGTCACTTTCTACACCTTCAGGATCACTAGCACTTATAGCAGTCTATATAAAGTACTGTTTTACTCAGATTTAATGGCTGTCTTTGACTGACACTTGTTGTTTCATGCTCGTCATATGAATTCCACAGTGTCTTGCTAGGGTTAGGGTTTCTTGATTACTTTGTTTCTGTGTTTGTATGTTTAACATTTTTAACAATATATATTTGAACAATAAATGGTCTGCATCTGCATCCACTTCCCACTTCCTTGTTCATTGTTTCATGAGGGCTAATTCTTATTGGCACCACTATCTTTGTGTATTCCAATAACAACAATATTTTAAAGAAGAAAATAATACTTACAAAATACCTTCGGCTGTTTAACTTCTGTAATACAGAACAAATAAAGACTGAAATGTAGGTTCAAGCATTTTTCCCCTCATGTTTCCCCTAAAAGCTTCACATATTTATTGCTATCTCAGGCCATAGATTTAGCCAATATTTGAGAAAGGTGCACATATACTACAGCCTATCTCCATTGTCATGGCAACAGCTGCTGGCAGGCAGAAAGTGAGGAATGACACACTCCTTATATGTGGACTAAAATATTTAAGCTCACAAAGATCTGATCCTCCTCCGCATAACACTTCCTTCCTGAGAGATTTCATTAAAATCCGCTTCTCTCCTCACTTTCCTGGCTTCTTCTACTTGAAGTTGGAATGCGTTTGAGTTTTGTTGCTGTTTACCTCAATGCATTTTACACTGCCTACACCGCGTTGCTTGCTGTCTGTCAACATCTCTGTTCAAAGCATCTTAGCCATAATGCATGATTATGAATTTGTGCTCATTCCTCTGCAATGGTGTTAGTAAAATTATGGACTGATGTAGGATGAGGGTGCCTGGGGAACGGTCAGTCCCAATTTATCCCACTGGTGTTTAATAAGGTTGAGGTCAGAGCTCTATAGTAGGCCAATCGAGACCTCCTAAATTATGTTACAGAAAACACAACTTGTTTTGCAGAAGTCAAGCCATTATTTCTATAGCGCTTTTCACAACAGACATTGTCTTAAAGCAGCTTTACAGAATTTAAGAAGAAAAATAAAAACAGCCTGAGACACTGGAGGCTACTGACATGGAGCATTTGAGCAGGTTGTTACAAAAGAAAGGATGCTGTAATATTATGGGTGACAGAGATGCTGATGTAGTTGTTGTCTTAAGTGCAATTAAAAATTCCACAGCACTGGTACAAATAAAAATTAATTTATTAATTTATTAGTTATAATCAAACAAGGTGGGACTTTGAAGTATTTAACACATTAGTCTCTCTGAATTGGAAATTGGTATGAAACTGTTTTTTTATACATTTATTTATTGTCTTGACTCCAACTTTTATAGAGTTAATAATCTTTTCCATTTCCCTTCCTTTGATTTATTTATTAGAGCGGCTCCTTTGTTTCATGGTGATGTAATTATTGCCTCTAATATATGAAGCCAATGGATGAAAACGATGACTGACATGTACTCCCTGTTTAATAATGCACTTTCTAAACTGCACTGTCAAATGATTCAGTGCCAAAATGCTGTGTTATTAGAGCTGGGCACGTAGGATTGGATGTGTATGGGTTGTTAACCCAGGAGGGACACGCCGGTGCAGTGTTTATTATTCGACCTCATTTAGCACACCTGATTCAACTTTATCAGCTAATTACCCGAACCTTACAGACTTGAATGTGGTGGATTAGAAGAGGGAAAACACTGATCTGTGCAGGCATGTAGTCACACAGGACTTAAAATTTACACCCCAATGTCTAAAGAGTCATTTATTCTAACCCCTTTCAATAATTTTGATTCTGTTGAGCTGAAAAAAAAAGTACATTATTCAATATTTATATGAGATATTCTGTAAAAAAGTGCTTGTATATTAGTTGAAAGAATAGAAAGGTGTATCTGGTTGCAGGAAGTCAAAACAAATACAACATTAGGTGTTTTAAGTAAACATTTCTCCTGAAACACATTTTTAATACTTTATATATGCCTGGCCACAAATGGGCCTGCCCCACCTGATAAGCAAATATGTAAGAGCAATCGAGAGATTAATCAAAGTTTTAGCTGGCAACATATTATTTAACCCTACTGTAACTGATGCATTGACAAGCTTCTTATTTTTTAAACAACCATGTCAGATAATGTAGTTGCAATAGAAATAGTCTAATTGTACCATGTTCCAGAGTGATAGTCACATCAGGAGAAAACAGAGGCTGAAGAATTAATACGGTAGGCATACATCATGCCTAGTGCATACCGTTTAAAACTGTGGGGGCATATTATGATCTGGGGTTGCTTCAGTCAAGTCTGGGTTCAGAAACATTAAGTGCCCAAAAATTGACTATGCCAGGACCAGGTTTATACATCAATCGATTTCTCTTCCCTGATGGCATGGGCATATTCCAAGATGACAATGGCAGAACTAGGGTTACATAAGTAACCTAAAGATGTTCCCTTTCAGGAACTCGAGCTGCATCAAAACGCTTTGGGAAAAAGTGTCCAATCACGCAATACTGACCAGTCCCTGTCTAGAGTCTCTGAGCACCACCAGCATGCGGGACAACGTAGCCAGGAGTGAATCTGACGTCAAGGTCGTAAAACCTGATGAAGGCGATATTGGACACATAAACCTTCAGGGTGGGTGGGGCCAACCATGTGGCAAACTGTTCCTGCAAGAACTCCAGCACTGAACCAACCAGGCAGTTGATTGGGTCTAACTGGTGGTGCTCACACCACGTGGTAAACAGCTGTCATCTAGCGGCATACGACCTACTTGTGGAGGGAGATCTGGAATGGAGAATGGTCTCAACTACCTCAGTAGAGAGACCAGCTGCTAGAAACTGTGCCCCCTGGGGCAACAGCCATAGCTTCCATAACTCTGGGTGGGGGTGAACTAGGGTTCCCCCTGCCTGCGAGAGGAGATCCCTCCTGGGAGGAATTTCCCAAGGAGGTCCCTCGAGGAGGGACATCAGGTCCGTAAACCACGGGACGCAGAAAACGCTCATCCAACTTGCTGGGAACGCGTTGCTTCTGCTTCTCATCGGGCCAAGCTATCTCTAGCGTGGCCCAGAGCCCAGAGGATTCATCCATCTCCATGCCTTGTGCCAGGTCGGCCTGCGAGCCCCGCGACCTTTGGCACCTCTTTGCCTTAGCGAGAGCACTCTCCATGATCTCATAGCTGCACAGCTAAAAATGCTAACAGTTGACTCGGCTGTGTATATGAAGCTTGGCAAGAAGGACCACACAGTCGGAATTCTGCTTGCATTTAAAGCTCATGGCTGCATAGATTTACACTCAAAGCACTCACCTAAACAATCATAAGCTAATATCGCTTCCATCACTCAGCCATTTTGTAGCTTCCTGGTTTACGTAACATAGCCCTCCGATGACATCATGACTTGCCTATTGGCCAGATTTTACACGTGATTCAGAGTGTGGACAACGCAAAGTCTTTCCTGAAGACGCAGCTCAAGTTCCTGAAAGAGAACCATTGTAGTAGACTGTTGATATTTCCAGAGTCCAGACCCATTGAGAAGTTTTGGGAAAGAATTTACAGAGCAGGTTGACTCTCCAATCATCAAGATCTTTGCTAGAAATTAACACAACTCAAGGTGGTAATAGGTGTTGTGACAGTGCATAAGCTTTTCAAAATGATGCCATGGTGAATACATGCCGTAATCAAAGCAAAAGGTGGTCAAACAAGATATTAGAATGTTGACCTTTTTTATCCAGGCAGTGTATAATTTCAATATACTAAGTGATTCTGCAGCTAATCCTTTTGGCTGGTGCTGTATTTTTGTTATTTTGATAAGAATTTAGCAATGTCTGCCATGATAATGTCACCAAGGGACTCATGCATTGGCATTGCTAGTGCAATGGCATTTAGGAGGGGGGGGAATCAGTGATTTTAAACATTGGGGAAAAAGGTCAGGTTTCAGTATAAGCTTCACAAAACAGAAAAGGAGGGGTTTTTGATTAAATATGTTTCGGAAATCCAGTGTTAATAAAGTCAAGAAAGCAAGAATTGGATGACAAGTTGCAAAAGGAAAAACAGCTATGCAGATAGCCATAACATTAAACCCACTGTGTGTGGGGTGTCAAGGGGGTTAATAATTGGTAATAATAAAGTTAGGAGTCAATTTTTAAAGATGCTGTGTTTTAAGTAAGAAAAATGGCCAAGTGTAAAGGTCCAATTGACTTTTATACAGGATACAAATAGTAATGGCTAAATGAGTGATTCAAAGCAAAAGTGCAAGTGAGGTGTTCATGGTATGCAGTGGATAGCTAGCACCTACCAAACATTTGTCGGAAGAAGGACAACCACTGAACTGGTGCCACTGAAAAACATCCCCACAGCAGGATGCTGCTACCAAGTGAAGTCAAGTTTAATTCTATAGCGCTTTTTACAACAGACATTGTCTCAAAGCAGCTTTACAGAGTTAATATAGGAATTAAATTGAGTGTTGTGTATTTATACCTTATGAGCAGCCATGGTTCCCTTTCAGGAACTCGAGCTGCGTCGAAACGCTTTGGGAAAGCGCCCGAGTGTTCATGCTCTGAAATAATGTGTGTATTCAGTCAGAAATTGGATGCTGGCCGTCACCGGGGGGGTGACTTCACGACATACGGATGTATATCTATATATATAAAGCTCAAATACCACTGACTGACTCACTCACTCATCACGAAATCTCAAAAACCACTGAACGGATTGCAATGAAATTTGGAACTTACCTTCCTCTTGGGTCTTAGGTGCTCACTAAGAAAGGGTTTTGAAAAATTCGCCCTGGATCGCGGCTAACTCACGAAAAACGCGATTTCTCACGCATTGTAAATTCTTCGAAATAACATTACGGATCCTAATGAAACTTACTACATTGTTTCTTATTAGATGTTGGATGCACAATAAAAATGATTTTCACAGTAGTTTGCCCTGTACCGGTACTACAAAGGGGTAGTACGTTATTTGTTGACGTTACGTTCTGATCTCTGATCATCCAGTCCTGCTCAGTGCTTACTGCTTATTGCCATATTACTTAGCAGAACGCCTTCCGTAGCGAAGCACGGGTACTTTTAGCTAGTATATATATATATATATATATATATACAGAAACTTTTCTGTACCCTTCCCCAGATCTGTGTCTCGATACAATCCTGTTTTGGATGTCTTCACACAATTCCTTGGATTTGCTACCTAATATAGACAGGTGTGTACCTTTACAAGTCATGTCCAATCAACTGAATTTACCATAGGTGGACTCCAATCAAGTTGTAAAAAGGATAATCAGAAGAAACAGGATGATGCTAAATTTTTATTGCAGTATGAATTCCCGGGTCATATAAAGTGTAAAAATATTTATACATGAAACAATATTTAAACAGTGGCAGGTACTGTTAGTTATACACCTGCGATTCACCAAGTCCAATATTTTTTTTATTCATATTTATGTGTGTGCATGAGAGAGATTAAAAGAAATTCTTCCAATTTCCTCATCCAGTCTTGTTAAATGATTGCCATTACTGAAAATTCCACAAAAATCTTACCGCATAAGCAATTATTTTTGTTTACAAATTTAACAATGTGCTATATTTCAATCCCTATCAAAAGCACAAAAAGATATCTTTGCCAATTGATAATAAATTGCAAGCACTGCTAATGTGCTAGACAACTTTGGTTTGATGGCAATGATTTAAGAGTGTGCAATATACACAAAACATTTTTTTGTTGTTGTTTTCTGGGTCTCCAGAAAAACGTAACACTGTGCTTATCAATTCTAAATGTCATGTACATGTCTTTGTTCGCCCTGGGAAATGAGATAGCAGAGTTTGAGATTTTATCTACTTGAGCAGGGGGATGATAGATCTGCATTCTTTCAGATGTGAAAAAAAAACCCCAGAATTCTACACACCAGACTAGATAATGAGACTTTAATCACCAAACACGTTATATTCCCTTTATTCTTTATCCGGCTATGAATTTATTGAAAATAACAGTACAGTATATAGCCCTATCTAACCATTGCTTCTTCTCTAAAAACATGTTCCTCTTACTGACCTATTTGAAGCTATGGCGAATTTGCAGTCTGCTGATACGAAGCTAGTCTATTTATCCCTCTTCTCTTGGCATTGGCCCTTTGAGGAATGCAGATTACATTTAACAGTACATTTTTCAACAGTAGAAGCATGGACTAATATAGCTTTTTCCTTCAATATATACATTGTGTGGTGAGCCTGCTGTATTTTAGCAGTGTGTGAAATGGGATTTGTAGGATTTCTCTTATGTGCGTTGAGTAAAAAAAAAAAAAAGTAAGTCTTCTTTAAATTACTTCCTGTATTTGTTAATGAAGAGTACCAATATTTATAGGAGGAAACACAAATTGATAGCTAAATGAAGAGTACATTAATGACACAAGCAAGAAGCTTCATTCTGAGCTCATATATACAGTATGTATATGTATATGTATATATGTTTTATTGGTTGATAAGGTTTTAGGGTTTTTATTTTCTTTCTAAATCCTCACACCATTTTTCTAATATCTAATTGTTTAGAATGGGTGAGAGCTATACAAAACAAAAAACATAAGACAAAATAATTTTCAATGGAGTTTATTTTTTTTATATTTGAGCAAATAATAGATTAAATGTGTTTTGTGTTGAACATTTTAAATTCGCCTCTTTTTTGTTTACATTTGTTTACATTACATTTCTAAGAATTTGTATTTAATTATTTATTTATTTATTTTACCTAGAAATTGCAAGAGTACTCTTTTTCTATAATGTCTAACAAAGTTGGATTGACTTGCAGAGGAAATATCTTAGAATATATGTATATGTCTTGTATACACAGTATATGTATATGTTTCACTTACAATCCAAAGAATGAGAAAGCCATTAAACAACAAAAGTTTTGTAACCATGTCAATCATTTCAAAGGTATACATAAAAAAAAAGAGAGATTGATTCCTGGAGCCAGAAATAAAATTAATTACCAATGTGTTTGCATATGTTCAAATATTCCTTATTCATGTGAACAATTCTGAAAATACTAAAGAAAAAAATAATTCCAAGTAGAATTGCCTGATTAATTACTATATATTACTGTAATGTTTGGTATACAATATTTATTGCTCATTTTTAATGAGAGTGCCGATAATTCTGGATGTGTAAACGTTATATATCTCTTTATATAGTTGTAATGATCTTGACTACAACTGTGACTAATCTTTTAACCATTTCTGTTGATTTGGGAGTATGATTGAACTAGCAGCCATTAAGCAGCATCAGTTATACAACTGAGCAATTGAAACTTAAGGGCCTTGCTCAAGGGCCAAGCAGTGGCAGCTTAGTGATGCTGGGAATTTAACCCATGACTTTTCCGATCAGATGTCCAAAATCTTATCCACTGAGACCACTTCCCACGCATTAAGCATGAATGATCCTCCAGCGGGTTTGATTGTTGTAGTAGGCGCTTTTCGTTGTACATAGTTCCTATTTTCTCACCAAGAATGAGCAAAAAGTTGATGCTTGTTAGGAAATAAGTTCATTTTAAAACTCACAATGTAAAATGTGGTAGCACTATTACGTGATTTCTCTTATCTAACTCCAGCTGGCATGATAAATTTTAAATGCTAAAGTCAAGGTTTTTACCTTTCCAAAAATGACACATAGTAAAGTTTTTGAGTTAAAACAAATGTTATGTTTAAATTGAGTTTATTCAATTGATGTTTTCATGCAGCAGGTGACATTTCTAAGTCTAACCAATTTGAAATGCTAAGCCTACTAAACTTTGCAATTGTACCATCATTTTCCCTATATGGGGTAAGAGTGCTCTCATAGCTCCAACTGTTTTAGAAAAATTAAGCTTATTTTGGCCTGAAATGTTTTTATATTTCAGTTTATAACATTCTCATTCTCATGACTTTTTTAATGATATATGGATAAGTAAAAGATAATGTGTGCCATGTTACTTTTATACCCTGGAAGTAAAAACAGATACTGACAAAGTAGTGACAATTGTTTAGCATTTTGGGGCAGGGGGGATGGGGGTTTACAAAGTTCTAATAAGAATTTATTTTGTTAAAATCAAGATACTAACTTTAATTTGTGTGTGTGTGTGTAGAGTGAAACTGTTTCAGTACTCTGTTTTACTGTAATATGTGTATTATACAAATATTTTTGTCCTTTGTTTTATTAAAGTGGCAATAATTCTAATAGGATATATAGTAGATAGCAATATTTGAGATTTGGTATTTACAGGATGTAGTGTGTTATATATGTGTGTATATGTATATATGTATATATGTATATATATACATGTGTGTGTGTGTGTGTGTGTGTGTGTGTGTGTGTGTGTGTGTGTGTGTGTGTGTGTGTGTGTGTGTGTGTGTGTGTTGTAAAAAGACGTTTGCTTTTCCAAGTTTTCTTTTCTAACTCAAACTTACATTATATTGGAACTGCAAAACGTGTTCAATATACAATAGGTGTGTGGGTCTGTCATTATTGCATTTTCTCTTCAATACACTTTCTTTCCTGGGCCATTATTCTCTTTTCTGGCCTCTGAGAGTTTATTTGTTTCTCTATAAAAAGGCTGTGGGTGTTTGGGGTTTCATTATTCGTGGCCTGTAAAAGTGCTCTTTGCCATTGTGCCTTTTGTTTCGTTTGCATTGAAATAATCACAAATAGATTAAGCAATCTGGAGGGAATTTTAAACTCCATTGAAGGATGAAAGTGGTCACTGCATTAAACACAACACACAGGCAAAGTGCAAACATCTGCCCAGAATTTAAATAGACCATTTTTTTCTCCTTTCTCTCTATTTCATGGCAGTTAAGTTTAACTTCATACTTTTTTATGCATTTCATAAGAGCGCCTTCTAAATTAATATCATACATTTAAGAAGTTTTTCTTGAAGACTCACATAAAGGTGTTGTCTCTCTTTTTTTTTTAAAGCATTGCACATACACGTCCCAGCATTTTCATGCGCTTCAGGAGATTTACTTGTTGACTTTATCTTCCGCTGTCCTGAAAACCCTCCCATAATTTTCTTGAGAAAGTGCACTCAATAGGTGGGAATATGGCGAGGCACAAGTAAAATTAACTGTATGAAAGTTAAGGAGCCATGAAATTAAAGAGTATGGGTTCTTCTCAGTGTGCACATTTCATTCACTAGAGGAGTAGTGTGTTCACAAATACAAAGCGGCTCGGGATCAGAAACGACGCTATAATGGTACTTATGCAAACAATTATTCTTGCGAATGGTCCATGTCGTATAGGGGCCATAAATTACAGTTTCATAAAAAGTGATAGATGTTTTTTTTTTCCTGGCAAAGAAATCGGATTATTGGCAAAGCTTGGAAAGAGACAGAGACTGTGAAAGAGCGGGAAGGAACTGTTAAAGAAAACAGTTAAAGAAAAAAAGAATCCTATTTTATTTAACATGAAATTTGGCACAGTGTCTTCCGAAAGATATTATATATATATATATATATATATATATATATATATATATATATATATATATATATATATATATATATATATATATATATATATATATAACCAGACACAATACATCTATAATAGCTTTCTAATTTGTGGCTTATTAGCAACACTGATTACCTTTTTGATAATTGAAATACAATTTAATATTGTGCATTAAATAAATGAAGCTCACTTTATGTATTCATTTTTGTTTTATTTTCTGAGCATGTGCTTGGTTTGGCTTTGCTATTTTTAACCCATAAAAAAAAAAAGTCAATTACTCTGATATATTTTGCCCTGATAATTCAATTTACTCTCAACCACAGTAGAAGATTAATTGGGCAGGGAGGGCAAAATCTATCACACACAGGGAGGCGATTGTTTCATTATAAACCTCTAAATAAAGGCATGGTCAGGGGAGCTCTATTTGATGTTGTGTATTTTCTCTGTCATCTTTCATTTGTCCAACACGGGCTCGTAACCACCTCTTATACACCTGGGAAATTAAAGCAAAAAGATAGAGATTAAGGATTTGTCACAATTAACAAATGGAAAGGAAATAGTGTTCTAAACACGTTTTCTTTTTAGTGTCTTTTTCTTTTCTTTTCTTTTTCCAATGCACTTTAAAAATGTTTTTGGTAAATTGCAGAGGAAGATATTCAGAACATTTTTTCCCCAACTGCACTTAAGTGGCTCAAGGTAGAGAGGCCACATGAGGTGACCTGAATTTTAAAGTAAACTCCTGGTCTGGAAAAAAGCTTTACTTTGCTGAGAGGCAATTTTATATCATAGTTAGATTTCCTCACAATTTTTCCTACTGTAAATATTAAGTGTGCATGAATGCAAATGTTTATACTTTGCGTTTAAAAAGCGTTTAGTTGCGGTAAGATAAATAGTGGGGAAAAGGATTAATAGTCATATCTACATTAATATGTTCAAAGTCCAGAGCTCAAAAACAAATCGAAATCGCAACTGAGTTGAGATAAATTTTTTTCACACCACATGCTTTTTGTTTGTCTGTTACAGCATGTGTCAGTATGACAGACTGCAGAGACCGCTAAAGAACTTATCAATATTTCTTAACACTAATGAGTCTACTGATACATGTATTTTATACAATGTTATATTACAAACGTTGTTAATTGGTAAAATTTGCTAGCAAACATCACATTCGTTGTGATAGTCATCCATTGTGAAGAATCAGCAACAAGCATATATAGAGTACAGACCAAAAGTTTGGACACACCTTTTCATTCAAAAAGTTTTCTTTATTTTCATGACTATGAAAATTGTAGAGTCACACTGAAGGCATCAAGGGCTATTTGACCAAGAAGGAGAGTGATGGGGTGCTGCGCCAGATGACCTGGCCTTCACAGTCCCCGGACCTGAACCCAATCGAGATGGTTTAGGGGTGAGCTGGACCGCAGAGTGAAGGCAAAAGGGCCAACAAGTGCCAAGCATCTCTCGGGGAACTCCTTCAAGACTGTTGGAAGACCATTTCAGGTGACTACCTCTTGAAGCTCATCAAGAGAATGCCAAGAGTGTGCAAAGCAGTAATCAAAGCAAAAGGTGGCTACTTTGAAGAACCTAGAATATGACATTTTTCAGTTGTTTCACACTTTTTTGTTATGTATATAATTCCATATATAATTCCACATGTGTTAATTCATAGTTTTGATGCCTTCAGTGTGAATCTACAATTTTCATAGTCATGAAAATAAAGAAAACTTTTTGAATGAGAAGGTGTGTCCAAACTTTTGGACTGTACTGTGTATATATATATATATATATATATATATATATATATATATATATATATATATATATATATATATATATATATATATATACATATATATATATATATATATATATATATATATATATATATATATATATATATATATATATATATACACACTGTACTGTGTATATATATATATATATATATATATATATATATATATATATATATATATATATATATATATATATATATATATATATATATATATATACACACACACACACACGCACACACACACACACACACACACACACAGTATATAGTAAATGAGAGTCCAAAAGTAGATTTTTTTCCCCAGCACAGACAACCAGATGACGCATATCTACACTAAATATAAACACTTAACACTTCACATTGGCAGTAGGTGTCATGTTTATTTGTGTCCAATATACAAAGGAGGCCTGGTGGGTTTCTCAGTCTCTGACAGTTTTTTCTGCCTCCCCAGTTCCACATCGATTGCTTGGTGCTATAAGTATGTGTTAGCCTCAAGTGCATTATTTTTTACAATGCATTTTGGTCACTTTCGCTGCTCACTGATACCACATTGTGTTACCTGCAACCTCTGAGACCCACTTAGCACTTTATATGATCTAAAATAAATAATTTTATATTTTTTATTTTATGTTAAATTCTCTGTAACCAACTTTACATCCAGGTTGCAATCTGTGAAGGGAGGCCGAAATATGTTTTATCTCAACAGCAAAATGAATAGACATGAATTCTAGATTTTTTTTTAAATGATCAGACCCTTTTATCCAGCAATCAGCTCTCTGCTCTTGCTGCCTCTGACACACTGGCTTCAAATTATGGCTCCCAGGATGGAAGAACTCTCACTTAAGATTGAAGACAAGTTTCAGCAGCGTGAAATATGGCTACTTTTAGTAGCACTGCCATTTGTAGATCGTTCCACAGGCTGGAAAATGAGTGACAGAGTACGGAAGTGTGGTTTTCACAATGCAGTCACAATCTGTCGCTGTTTGGTAACACAGGCTCGTTATGATATCAAGTCTTATTGATGCTCTGAAAGAAGAATGAGTGGCCACCTTTATTTATCTTAAGTGTCAGGTCCCTGTATGTGGGCTTCCAAGTAAGATCTCATAAGGTTTGCCCTGGTGTGTTCTCATGAAACTGCACAGGAGGTGCGCTAAGCCAGTTGCTGAGGTTTTAAGTGGAAGATGGGTCCAGCGGAGAGCCCGCTTTGTTAGTGTAATGGCTGTCAGGTGGCGTTGATTAGTCCATTGTGCCGGCACTTGAGGCTGGCCTACTTTGCTCAAAGCATTGCTCTGCCATATTCAATCCTTTTCAATGTTCTTTGAAAGATTTCAAATCAAACTAGCATTTGGCCAAAGGTTTGATTAAGATCGCTAATTAACCCTTGTTTGAATCGGCGGAACTCTCACACAGTAGGTGGTAAAGTCTGAACCATTAGCCTTTATTTTCTCGCCATTTCCTGTATTTTTCCCCATTTTTGGATCAGCCAGCGTAGGAGTGTGTTGACATGGCGCCATTTCCCCTCTCAGTAGGGCTGATCCTTTGTCTGCATGGCATAATCAATTTAAGAGTTTGTCTTGAGTCATTATTACCTGCTGCAGAGCCATCTGTTGATGAGGCTTGAATGAGGTGGCTGCCAACATGCCAGAGCAATGGAGTGGAAAGAAATGCAGAGGTTTGGAGCATAGTGCAGAGAAGGAAGAAAAAGGAGGAAAGGGAGCCAGCCAGATGGCTAGAAAGACCCATCCCTTTATGTTCCCAAATGGGCATGAACGTATTTAAAAGTAGCATGACTAAATGTGACTAAAGCACCCCATTATGTCTCTTTAAAGAAGCTCTGGCTAAAAGCTTTTGCCACTTCAGGCCCAGTATAATTAACTGTTGTGATGTGTTTAAGACTTTTTTTTTTTTTTTTACTTAACCAGTCCCTCATGATCATAGCAACTGCTTTATCCGGTTCAGGGTCATGTTGAAGTCAGAGCCTATCCCAAGGACACTGACAACAAGGTAGGAACACACCCTGGGTGGTGTTGCAAGTCTATCACAGGATAGCATGCATACACACACAATCACACAGAGGCAATTTGGCATAGCCAGTTCACCTACCTGGCATGTTTATGGGATGAAGGAAAAAAACTGGAAAACCTGATGGAAGCCTATGCATTAATGTGAGCACACAATTGGGCTAGGCAGGTTCAACTTTATTGTCACAATAAGAATAAATATATAGACACGGTGAAATGCAAATCGCTTCCAACCAGTATTGCAAATAATTGAAATAAAATAGTTCTGTTGTAGATATGTAACATGCTGCTGGTGAAAATAAACAGTATAGCATTGTGTGGTGGATGAAGTACACAAACCATGTACTCGACTTAAATTTGAAATACACTAGGTAAAATACAGAGTGGGTGAGAAGTAACTAGGTATAGAAAATTTGTAATAAAGTCCATATTTGTAATACAAATGTATCTAAACAAACATGTAATTTATTGCATAGGAAAATAAAAGCAAATCTTTACATTTTAATGTAGGCACTGGTGGCTTTAACCAGTTTCCTTAAAAGGGGAATGGAATGCACAGGCATTCTTCTGAAGGAAGTCGTTGATATTGCTGAGAACCTCCTGAATCCAAGTCCTCCAGTGTGCGAGGCTTTGTCTTGTCCTGACATCATTTGCATAGTCCCGCAGAAAGAAAATCACATTCAAGATTTGTACTTCTTGGGAGCCATTCATGATGTCTGCATCATCCCAGCCAATGTCCTGGAAAATGTTTGTCTAACCATGCATGCACATAAAGAGCAAAATGGGGTGGTGCACCATCCTGAATGAAAATAAGTTTAATAGCCATTAAATATTGCCTAGTTACTTTTCACCCACCCTGTATTACTCTAGTAAAAGTACTCACTTTAAACTTTCACTTGAGTAAAAGTACAAAAGTATTTGCCTTCAAATATACTTAAGTATCCAAAGTACTTTGATTTATTGTGGCTATAATGTCTTATCATTTTTGTCACAAGACCCTTGCTTAATCAACTGAGATTATCTGAACAGACTCTGTGACTCTTAGCACATCAATCTATTAAATGAATGATTTAATGAGTCAACCACTGATTGATATCTATTAAAATTATCATCAGCCCAAAACCTTTGTTTCAACTACTTTAAACAAATTGGACAAATAAGGCCATGGGTGCTGTGGCAAGTTAGAATCAGGAGTTTCCTCCATCATTTATTCCTCTTAAAATGTTCTGCTTGCTGTTAAATTGATGCTGAACTGTATGTTCGTGCTAAGTAGATACCACCAAGTGGCAATCAAAAAAAGTTTAAAACAGAGTGCTTGCTTTACCATGATTGGTGGCATGCTGCGTGCTTGACAAGTTATCCATAAATAAAAAGGATCGACTGATTCCACAAAATGCAGTGTGAGTGAAAAGTACGATATTTGATTTTGGAATGTAGTAAAGTAAAAGTAAAAATCTCCCCAAATAAAAATACTTCAGTAATGTACAGATATGTGAAAAAGCTACTTATATACAGTAGTGAATATCATTCACTCGTTAATGTCCACCACTGGGTGCATATCAGCACTACAAATCGCTTTAAGGTTAAATCTAGTCAAAATTACGCTGAAGTTTTAGGGTCATGGTAACAGTGTGTAGCATGTAATGTGATGCAGTAAATACAATCAGTAGTTGCAGATTTGAAATGGCAATTCGCCAATTGTGATCTAACTTTGTAGAAAAAGAAAAAAACTGATAATTGCAGTAACGTGCAAGTGTTTTTGAATGAAGGCTGGCAGTTATGTGTTAGTTAGTGTATGGCTGAATGTGTTCTTGTGTTCTCTCTGCAAGATACATGAGCTCAGAATCTAACCTGGAGCTGTAAAACAACAACATTACTCACTGCTCCAATATGCCACACCCTATTACAAGAATAACAAAAATTGCTATTCACCAAATGCCTAAAGTGACTCAAACATCAGCAACTCATACAGTAGCACTGTCTGACAAATCTGCATTTGATTGTTCTGCTCAGAAAGGCCACGTGTTCCCCAATTGTCTGATGATTACATCTGTACAACAAACAGGAAGTAAACTACAGAGCACAGAGATTCTGCAAATTATATGGATTACATATATTTAACCTGGTTTGCTAGCCTATTATATGTAATTTCAGTTTAATGAAACGTATTGTATCATTGCACTCGAATGTGAACTTTTCTCCCCTGTTCTCACACTTCAAAAAGACATATCTTGTTTATTTCTTTCTACTAAATATATTGTACAGTACATGAGCACACATCTTCTAAATGAATGGCTGGGCAGCACAAATAAATAACCAGAACATGACTTTTTAATGGTTGCTTGCAGCGTTACTTACTGTAACAAGTCAGAATTGTTCTCCCTGTATTCCATATTTAGAGTAAACGTATGCCCCCGAATAACCACCAGGCAGATCAGACATCATCATGCAACCACAGCAACAATGACAAAAATAAATTGCCATAATATATTGCCAATTTACTGTGATTGACTTGTGGATAAAAAGAAAAATCACAAAACAGACTAGCATAGAGAAGGATGTCAAAGATTTCTATATATGTCTTTCTGACATGACCAGTTTTTAATTTTATTTATGTATAATTGATTGTATTTAGTTCCATATGCTTTGCTAGTACTTTCTGTATAATTGGAAGGTTAGATTATAATATACCCAACCATATAAGATTAGAATTATAACTATTTTTTTTTGTCCATTATTGTTCATGTATTTTTTACATACTGCACATATGTTTATAAAAATAATAGCAAAAATAGATGGATGGCTCAGGTCTGTCAACTTTCCCGACTTGCTGTTCAAACGTACAGTTCATTATTTCTGCTTTTGCTGGTGGTGAATTTGACTGACACTATGGCGATCTATCACGGTTTCACAGATGTAGAAGACCTCATTTACAACTGAAGGTGACATTGTTTTTGTGACAGTGTTGGGTGATAATGACTGATCTGTGTAAAACAGAACACAAGCGAGCTTCACTATATTTAGATTGGCTCTTCTTGGCTGTGAGTGACTTTCACCAAGAAAAAGAAACATGGGTCAGATATAAATTTGTAGGATGATGTGCTTTAAATAAAATTTTAAAAAATTCACAATTTTTTTTTGATGAGAACTGCTGATGGTGCACTAGATTTTAACTAGATTTTTTTAACTGGCATGGTGCAGTAAAATGCATTGCCAGCACTATGAAATTCAGTGTTCTGATCCTGTCATTATTATTTTTGCTATGTAAAATTGTTAGTATGATGCCAAAGAGAATATCCTTTAAACATTATTTTACACAATTAAGGTTTACTTATAAGGTTTACACTTTGGGGAAATTCACCTTAGAGCAAATTCCAATTAATACCTTGACTATGATGTTAAGTAGTGAATTGAGTAGCATATGGCCTCCTCATGGGGATTATTGCTTAATACCTTAATTTGTAAGTGTTGCCTGCAAATCAGGTTTGTTTAAGCATTTCATTTACTGTATAGATTATGTACAAATGCCAAAATTATGCACTAACAGGAGTGAAGAAAGAGCATAGAGCCCACTTTTAATCTGATATCTGATACACATGACTTGTATAAACATATCTGGGAAGCTGTTATTGACTTTCCATGACAGTTTACATTCATAAATGTCACAGTACCCAGTAACTGTCATCCATAAGGAGATGCTCCCCTAATGTGTTATAATGATGCTGTGAGAACGTATGACATTCATATTCAATACAAATTTATTTCTAGTAAATAAGATTTAATGATAAATCTTCTGTTGGCTCGTGATTTTTTTTATTGTCCTTTTTTTTCCTAATATTGAGACAATAGTAATTCTAAACATTTTACATTTAGTACATTCAGTTTCACCATGTACTGTGTAAACATGAAAACAGGCTAGTAAATAACATGTGCTTATATACATGGGCCGTATTCAGAGTTGGCATGTATTTTCTTTTTAAATATTGAAATTTCTTTTAATAATTCTGCAAGGTAAAAGTAAAATAAAATGATCAGAAATTGGTTATGCAGTTGCTTGTCAGTTTTTTTAGATTACAATCTGAATCTCTATTCTGCCACTTCAAATAATTTCATTTCTATTCATGTTTGTTTGACTTTTGTAGATGATATACATGCCATTGAATCAATAATCCATAAATCATGTGTATAAATTTGGGTAAGAACCATTGCTCACTACACGTTAGGACACTATTAAAACAGATTCCGGTCAGTCTATGCACTTATAATTTCCTCATCAGCCACTGAATAAACCCAAATGTAGAACCCCGGTTTGTATGGGTGTGTAAGAAGACTCCGGATGATAAGCACAAAGTCAAGTGAGCCCTTTATTTTTTTAGTAAACTTTCAAAAAAACACAACAAAAATAAAACCCCAAAGGAAGCTCCAGCTCAGCCTCTCTCTCTCTCTCTCTCTGAATCATTAATGAAATCACAAAGCGACATGAGTAAACTGGCCATAATAAGACATAGGTGAGAATCATTATGTGTTACCTGCCAGTTTGCCTGCCTCTTTTGTGTTTGAGCTTCTCCACTTTTTGTTTGCTAAAAGAAATTTTGATGTCACTACCAGTAAAGGAACATAATGAGCCTTGAAGTTTCCTGGTTTTTGCAACTTATTTTTAAAAGTTGTTTAATTTATTTCTTTATTAGAAAGCAAACGATCCAGTACACTGGAAGGATTTTGTAATTGAGGCAGTCTTTAAAATGACTGATTCGATGATCAGTGCACTGACTACTGAACTAGAGCTGACTAAAACTCACTCATAATCTTTAAGGCGAATTATAAATTATTTTCCGAAAATTACACTTGTCTTCCTGATGGTGGGCTTTATAAGATGCTCACCTGTTGTGTTTCATTCCTGAAATAAGAAAAATGAAAGAACAAAAAAAAGAAAGAAAACAAGAAAACACTTCCATGATCGCAATCATGTTATTTACCTAATTGATTGTATTGGCTTGTAACATGCTATGGTGCTGTTAATGCTTTCCCATTTAGCTGTTTGGCAGCTACATTAAAATATATGCTAATAGCTATAAGCAGAACTGCACAACAAACATCTGCTGATTGCTCTGTAAGCATACTGCCATCTCTGATGTTCCCACTGAGTGGTCTTCTAGTTGACTGATGAGTCTCCAGAGTTCACTCAAATCAGAGGGGCAAAACTGAAGTTTCAGCATGGGCGTTTTTTGTGCAGTTAAGGAATGACTGATGGCAGGCAAGCTCTTCTCCTTCTGTCCATCCTGATTATGTAGTCAACAAAGCATGTTATGTTTTCCAATTGAAATTGCACATTGATGGCCCACTCACTGGCTTACAGGAGTCTTTTTAGGGATCTGCACAGCAAATCAACAAATGCTTAAGATTTGTTCCCCCTAGACATTTAAATTCACTCATTAAATACACTCATCGATGGGAGAAAGCATTGGAAAAAGAAATCAAGCCACTAGAGTTGTTATAATGTTCAGCTTTAGAAATCAATTCCATGCTGTCTCCCAATGATTTTGTAATAAACAAATTTTACTCTTATACGAAGGCCTTAATCTCATTGTTCACCCAAGCTGTGATGTCTGTCTTTTTATCTAACACGTCACTTCCCAGCTTTCCACCAGTACAAATGGACGCAATATCTCTCGTTGCGGTTTAGCTTGATAAATGAACCCAATAACCCCCAAATCCCACTTTAGAGCTATTTAAAAACGGATGTTTGCTCTGACTCTTTGTTCGGTTCTTTCTTTTCTAAAATGAACTTAATTGATGCAGGGCATTGATCAGTTGCTTCACTTGATCTGCCTTGGCAACAGGTGATTCATCTTTTGAAGCAGATTTATCTCCATTGCCCTGCTGTCGCTTTTTTCCCTTTACATTGAGTAGAGCGCACAAAATTACACCTGTTTGTGAAACCCGAATTTTAATAAGCACATGTATTTCTTGCATCTTTTCTAAGAATTAGAAAAAAGGACTCACATTACTGTTTTATGCATTGGTTAATGAATGGTTGTGCCTTCCAAGAAAATGTATTGTTGCATTTTTTTTTTTTTTTTTTATAAAAATTCCATATTCAAAATAATACCATGCCTTTAATTTTCCTTCTAATAATTATGCAGGAAGGCAGATATGCTTTATGGATTCAGTGACTAGGGGAATAGTTCACCATGCCTACAGTGCATGTGACTTCAATGAAGAAAATGCACATTATGCTGACATTCATGTCTGTTCTACACGCAAGTCTACACCTCAAATGTATTTTTTTTTAAAGCTAGAGAAATTATGCAATTATAATTTCATTAAAAAGAAAATTATTTTGCTGGAGATGATCTGTAATGGCTTATATTTGTTTTTCCACTGTCCAAATATTAATGCATTATTGCCTTATTTATATTCATGACTAATAATAAAGAAAATCATGTATCATTTTCTTAATTGCTTTTTGACTTTCTGTACATATCAATTAATGTTCATGCACACTTACTGCCTTGCCTGTACAGATGCAACAATTGTCAACAATGCTCAAGTCAGGGAACTTTGAGCACCTTTTCTAAAAGCTCCTGCTTGCACTGGTGGATTCTGAGGTATGTTTTGGAACACTGTGCCACTGTAAAAGCCGTTCTCTATTCAACTCCAGTTTTTTAGACTGATGGTGCCACATTAGCTTTTTTTAAATCTGCTGATATTGACAGGAATTAATTTTTTTCAATCTACCTGTGCAATGTTTCCTGTGGCACTGGCTGTCACATAAGGCATAATAGATCCAACCCTGTTCTTGGCATTCATAGCAAGCAGTTCTTTTTCATTAAATGCTGCTCTTTTCTTTCTCCAGTTAAAAATGTGATTGGGGCCATATTTTATGCTTCATTTTCACTGGCTTATCTATTCAGTATATTGTTTTGCATCAGCTGCTTGCGTGTATGCTGTGGATGTACAGTACTTTACTGTAGAGACTGTGTTTACTCATTTTCACTTCAAAAATCTATTTGTGCAGCTTGTATAGCAGTATAGATTTACTGTCCAATGTAAATACCTTAACATACAGTCATTATTGTCTAAATAACTGGCAACAAAATTGAGTACACGCTAAGTAAAAATGTTAAAACCTTGTCTAAAGTGTCAATATTTTGTGTGAGAACCATTGTTATCGAGCACTGCTTAAGTCCTCCTGGGCATGGAATTCACTGGAACTGCTCAGGTTGTTGCTAGGATTTTCTTCCACTCCTCCATAATGACATCACTGAGCTGCTGTTTGTCAGACACATGGTGCTTCTCCACTCTCTGTTTGAGGATGCCCCACAGGTGCTTAACAGGCTTCAGGTCTAGAGACATACTTGGCCACTCAATCACCTTCACCTTCCTCAGGAAGCCAGTTGTGTGTTTGGTGTTGTTATTATATTGGAAAACTGTAATTCGGCTCAGTTTCTGAAGGAAGGGCATCGTGTTCTGCTTTAGAATGTCACAGTAAATGTTGGAATCTATGTTTCCCTCAATGAACCGCAGCTTCCCAGTCCCAGCAGCACTCATGCAGCCCCAGACCTTGATGCTAACACCACTATGCTTGATTGTAGGCAAGACACAATTTTCTTGGTACTCCTCACCAGGGCATCACCACACATGCTGGACCATCTGAGCCAAACAAGTTTATATTAGTTTGGTTCCAGTACAGTAAATCTGTACTGCTAATCTGTCCTGCTGTACTGTAAATCTGTCCCTTTAAAAGATATACTAATGCTTGCTGAAATGTGAGAAACTGTATACACACATATATATATATATATATATATATATATATATATATATATATATATATATATATATATATATATATATATATATATATATATATATATATATATATATCCCTCTTTTTTTAATTATTTTTTTTATTTAACTCTTTGGCATGTTCTTCAAACTGTTCCTGAGCATTTTTCACATTGTCAGAGCATTATAAATAATAGAATAGCCTTTATTTGTCACATATACATTACAGCACAGTGAAATTCGTTCTTCACATATCCCAGCTTGCTCAAAAGCTGGGGTCAGAGCGCAGGGTCAGCCATGATACAGCACCCCTGGAGCACAGAGGGTTAAGGGCCTTGCTCAACAGCCCAAGAGCTTAGCAAAACTGGGGTTTGAACCCCTGACCTTCCGATCAGTAACACAGCACTTTAACCACTGAGCTACTATATATATATATATATACACACACACACACACACACACACACACACACACACACACACACACACACACACACACACACACACACACACACACACACACACACACACACACACACACACACACACACACACACACACACACACACACACACACACACACACACACACACACACACACACACACACACACACACACAACCCCCCACTGCATTGTCTAAAAGATTTTTAAGCTAGGTGCTATGTGCCAAAGTCAAATTTTGGCATACCACAAAGTTTCCCAGCAGAACACTGACCAGGACACTGCATTGCATCCAGTCTTAATTCCTCCAGCTTTTATTACATCTGCTTTAGGAAATGTTTATTTTATATTTTAAGGCTAATATCTGTATGTCCCACTCTTTGACAGAGAATATCGTCACATATTAGTGCTTTAAATATTATAGCTGATTTGTTTTATAATGAATCTTAATTCTATTTTTAAGTTCAACTGATTGATTATAGTACTCATTTGTCTTAATCGATAATTCTTTTAAAGAAATTAAATCTAAGAGAAAGTTTCCTTATTGATTTTTTCTTCCAAAAGTGGGCTGCTCAATGGTATTTGGATTTTTTTTCCTCCCATTCTTTCCTACAATATCCTGCCTGTTATTCTCCAATATCTGCAGTGTTTTTATTGAGACACACTGACTCTGGGTCATGGCCTTATGATGTTGTGACAGCCGTGTAGTGTGTGCGGTTTATTGAACTGAATCATAGTGAGGAGTTAGGTTTAGTGTTGTCTGATACCTGTTTGGATCAGGTCTGGATTCATTTCCTGATAGATGTCGTTAGTCATGCCACTCATGGCATGTTGTCTTATCTGCCACAAGCAACACTCCAGCATTCCCTGGCTGCGAGTGACAGTAGATACTCTACCTGTCTAGACCAATTTTAACTACACTCATGGAAGGAGAATTTTATAAATATTGATTAAGGTGAGCATAAAATGCACACAAAATATAAAGTGTTTCCTGTTTGGAGCTTGTATGTATCAATCATAAAAATATTTTTTTGTTTTGATAATAAAACAAAAAATAAAATTTTTGAAATCCAATCTAACCTAATGTAACCCAGTTGTGGAAAATGCTGTATGAATAAATTGCTCCACAAAATCTGTCCTTTGGATGGTTTGGAAAATTGATTTAGCCCAGCTTGAATGTGCACAGTGTGTGCACTCCGGCGGCATTCCATTTTAGTGTCACTGTCAAATCAATCTTGGGGGGGAAAAGTCAAAGATGGTACATTCCATTGGCCTTTAATTGATGGCTCTGTTGTGGAGCTGAGAAGCGTTAAATTGCTGACATTTCTGGTGATTGAATGTCAGCTGTCATTCTGCAAAGGAAAGAGTCGAGCTCTATCGCCACCTGAGCGAATAATAGGAGGGAAGAGGACAGGAAAAGAGTGGAAAGATGAGGAAAGCAGGGAGGGTCAGTTTTGCCCCCAAAACATTTGACAAACTATATAGCAGAGGGGGATAATGGGGTGAATCAGGATTTCTTCTCTGCATTCGCATGTAAATTAAAGGAAACTTTGTAAACCATTCAAAACTGTTCAGTAGCTCCTGCCCATCTTTATCTGCTTTAGCAGTCTATAACAAACTGTTGTACTTCTATTTTGGTGATGATTATTTCACATACACCAAAGGCCAGAGCTTGATCTGCCTTTATTTAAACACTCCATTTCAAAACTATGGCCAATAATATGAAGTTAATCCCCTTTTCTTCTATAATAACCGCCAATCTTTTGGGAAGGTTTTTTTTACTAGATTTTGTAATGTAATTCAGCCAAAAAAGTTTTATTAACTGAAGGCTATGATGACAGGCAATAAGTCATGGCTTGCAAATCAGTGTTTCAGTTTATCCCAAAGGTTTTCAGTTGGGTTGAGTTTAGAGATCTGCATTGGCCACTTGTGTTCTTACGCACCAGTCTTGGCAAAGTGAATATTTATTGGGGTCACTTTCTTTACCTGCTGAAACAAGTTTGGACCTCTAGTTTCCAATGAAGGGAAATCTTAATACTACATCATACATACAAAGACAACCTTGTGTCAAACGTGTTTTATTCAAGTAACAGGGTTGCTTTTTAGAAGACTAAAATTTACTACTTTAATTATTTTACAACAAAAACATTATTTCTAAATTAGTTCAAATATTATATTCTAAGCTAAAGTGCTTTTTTGGTTTAGTTATTTATCAGAAATCTGAGCAAGTTATGTTTTTCTGATCTGAAATTATTCTGTCTAATTTCACTTGTGACCCTAAATGAATGTTTTTATTTAAGTGCTGCAGATTGATCCATTTAGATTTTTTGCTATTTTTTTTTTTATTTGTATTATTTTTATTTTGCCTGATTATGAGCTTTAGAAGTAGTACATTTTTATTCACTGCTCTCTTTTGTAGCTGAATTTAAATGAATAATAGCCTTTGTCCACTGTGAATTTCTGGGCACTTTTGCAATTGTGTTATTATCGATTGGGCTGGTTTGGGTTTGATGGTGATCGCTTTAAAAAAGGGATAGTTAAACTTAATGGAGTACTTTGACACTGGTCTCCTTTTTTTATGAATTTGATCCCAGGAAGTCGTCACCCTTAATGATCTTTTTTAGCAGCAGCAGTGAACCACAGTGCCCTTCCTGGCTCCTCTGAGAATGCTTGGTGTAGTTAGAACACTGAATGACACTGACAGGCTAAAACAGTGAAAAACTTTTTACAAAATGGTGCTGATTGGTTTATTCTTTGCACTATTTGTTGTAAATCAGTCATTTTATTTGCACTGTTTGTGTGTAGGTGCGGACATGGCATACACCAAAGCATATGCCAGTCATGGTATCTCCATGCAACCCCAGGACTTGGAATGTGACGAACAGCTAACCTCTGTTGATCTAGAGTGGGAAATGGAACCGGAGATGGATGAACACGGGTTGGACAACTTTCGACTGGAGTGTGCAGACTCACAGACCATAGGAAACTTACCAAGTGGTGAAATTATTTCAGACCAAGGGATCATCCAGCCCTCTGTTTCCCCCCATGGAAGGTTTGAGAGATTACAAGAAGATCCCAATTATGTCTTGCAATACAGTGGGACTGTTCCCAAGGCACACAAGATAAGTGTTACTTGCGTTATCAAATACCTGTTGATTGCAGCAGGAGCTTTCTTCCTGGGACTGCTTATTGGTCTACATGGCAAGCAAACTGAGGGACAGCCAGCCAAGCCTACTGGAAGCACAGATATGCTGGACAAGGTTCTACAAAACATCACCGCAGAAAATATCCAGGCACAAAAAAGGTCAGAACATATATTTACTACTATTTACTTTGTAAACTAAGTCAAAATGTACATGTAATAATTTATGAGAAAGTTTAAATTTATATTAGGGGTGTAATGGTACACAAAAATCACAGTTTGATAAGTACCTCGGTTTTTAAGTTCGAGGTCTGGTACAATTTCGGTACAGTAAGGGGGGACAAAATGCAAACCAAAATTTTTTTTGTTGTTGTTTTTTATTTATCAGTTTATTATTAATAAGTTTGGTAAACATTAACAGTTTACAGTTTTAAAACAATTTAAAATAAAAATTCCTGCTTGGTTAAATAATATATTAAAATATATTTTATAATACTTTATAAAAATAAAATATTATAAATCAGTTGAATGCAATAGGCTATTATTTTTTATTACTTTGACACAAATTAAATTGATTTAAATAAAATGAAATAAATGGAAAAATTTAATTTGACATTTGTTAGACCCTATTTGGTTAATACAGATCATTCACTCCCTCAATATGTGGAAGGAGTTTCTCCTTTTAAAATAAATTATTGAAGCTGGACATAAAACATAAAGAATGGATAGCCGTTTCGTGTACATGCAAAACAAATCAAACAAATACAGTACGGAGTCGCCACAGTGACACTGAACTCTAGTTTCTTTTTTATACCTGACATTTTTGTGTATGTTTTTATGTTTTTAAGAGACTAAACAAACTAAAATGAGTAAGGAATGTACGTCATAAATAAATATGTGTTGCAGGTTATACAGTATACAGTAAACCCCTGTTTATCGAGGTGGTTACGGTCCAAAGAAATTATGTATTCAAATGAATTGATGTATTCGAATTCAAAAAGAACAATATGATGACATATGAAAAAAGACTATCACATGAATCACTGTAAATGTGGTTTCATTTGACATGATTCCTATCCATTCTACAACTTATAATCTAGCCCTCAATGCAGCACACCATGTTATTTTGCATTTGAGTTTTTGTATCATGCTTTGGCAGTGTACTGTGTGTGGGGATTATTTATTTATTTTTTTTGTGCATTTATTTTTTTATTTTTTTATCAGAATTGCAAGTTATTAATTCATGCCTCTATATTATGCAAACTTTTCCCCACTATTTAAAAAATGTTCACTAATAGAGATGTCATCTGCACCAAATTAGAATTGGACCAACATGTTGGGGGTTTTTAAGTATAGATTTTACAGATTTTTTTTTATTAGAATGTAGGCATCACAAACATCTGTTCATATCTGTGCATTTTCAAATCAGTTAAATCGTATACAATCAATTAGCTCAAAATTGTCATCTTAAATTGAAAGTTTGAGATTAAATGCAGCAGGCAAACTGGAAGTAGCTTCAAGGGCATTCTGGTTGTTAATCCCTGTGAAACAGATACAGCTTTTGTCTGAGGACAGGCTCTATGGGACCTTCTAGCTCCTGACAAAGACTGTCCTGCAGCCAAAGTACATCACAGCCTTTCCCCAGCAGTGCAGATGCTTGCTACTAGGTACTACAGTTAAAATTAAATGCAGACAAGCCTCAAGTGGCATGACATTGTTTTAGAGCCAAGGATTATGGAAAGCATGTGTATTTGTGTCAGAAAGATAACTCGCCATTCAATTTCCCGCTCAACTGAGACAGCCTTTCTTTTGCAAAAGTCTTTTTGCTGCTGCTGATTCATTATTTATTTTGGCACAGCAGCAAGCAGCAATGCCAACAGCACTGCTCAGGTCTTGGAGGAACTGAAAAAAAAAAAAAAAAAAAAAAAAAAAACCCACACAAAAAACAACAACAATGGGCAAAAGCTGCAAAGGCAAAATGTCAAAATATTTTGATCACTTACTCAAAGAGCGCCTTCAAATAACCTGCTATTGCCAACATAGCTTGCGGAAATAGAAATATTTACAAAGATAATTGCATTATTTACTCTGTGAGCAAAGCAGACAGATTGGTACAATCTATTGTCGGAAATAGTACAATTTATCCTGGCCACTTGTGGGAATAAGTCACAATATAGCGTGACGGAGGGCTCTAGAGAAAATAAGAGTGTTGGTGAAATGAGACTGCATGTCTCTTACATTAAGCTAAGGCCTCTTCAGCCGGTCTGAGATGCTTGGATGGAAATTGGAAAAGCCTTTGAAAATATCCCCTTAACCGCTTCAGTGCACATGCTAATAACCTCATTAGAACTAATTTGGGACACTTCAGGTGTACTTTGGTTTGCTTCAGCTTTTCGCACCGTATTTTTCTTAACAAGTCTTCAGTTAGTAAACAAAAAAGTGTCAAAGTTTGGAGACTAAACATTTTATCTGAATTCAACCAATATAATGGATTATGATTGGATGCTGGCTTTTTTTTTTTTTTTTTTTTTTTTTTTATCCAACCAACCACAAAAACAAATTAAAACTACAAAAGTTTATATGTAGTAATCTTTGGAAATACAGAAATACCTATTTCTACTTCTTATTTCCTGTTCTATTGTTTCTTCACAAACAGACTCTTCTGTAGGGGTTTCTGTGACACATTTATTCCTTAGCATTTACACTTCAAAGAATACATGGGTGGAAAACAGTTACAGCAAAATGAGATTAGTCCAAAATCCCTCGAAGAAAAAAAGCTTGTTTCCCACTGTTTTTGCCCCTATAATGGTATTCTTTATCTTCTGCAGACACTTACTCTTAATTAGGGGGTTGTAATTGATACAGTGTGGGCCTGCTGAGCATTGCTCATACCGTGCCTTTTAAATACTGAATCTCAAGGTCAGGGTGGAGAGTTCGCAGTGGGGAGACACAATGAAGAAGCAGCCAATACAGACCTGAGCCTGATGGTGTTTTCTGTTTAGCGCAGCCATTTTGGGGTCTCTGAGCCATGAGTCTGTCCCATGGAGGAGACAGTTATTAGGCCCTTGGTGCGCAGTTCATCCTGTCTAATGACCAGGCCGGCTGTTAAAACTAATGGCAGAATGATGGGACAGACTGTTTTGTACAGATATAGGGCAAGACTCAGTTGCTGTGATGTCACTGAAATGCAGTGATTAAATCTGCATGGTGGAGCCGAATTGTTTGTGTTCAGGGGTCAAAGTGGCAGCATTAAAATTGCAAGTGAAAGAATTTAAAGTTCAGAAAGCAATTAGAGGATATAATAGATCCTCTCAAAATGAAGTCACCCATAGGCATTTCTCTGCATAGCTCTTTTGTTTTCAAAGCGGCTTTACAAATGCACCTTTAATAAAGACTTTGACACTGTTATTTTCAGAAAAATAATCCAACCAGGGGCGACGGGTTACTAAACATTTCATTACCATTAAGTGGATCATTTGCCTAAAATGCCTGCACAACCAACAATTACAATGTGTTTATTAACAAGTAAACCATTATGCTTTTAAGCTCGTTCTATAGTGACAGTTTTTCATCACTTATATTATAGGATCTATAACACATTGGATCCATCACCAGCCTTGATTTGTTTCCTGAAGTAGATACAGTAAAACTGGAAAAGCACAGCTTGTGATATTACACTGGACGCATACTTTCAGAAAGCTTTCTGACTGTTACAAACCACTGACACTTAAGTCTCTTTTCATTTCTTCATCATTGTACATGCTTCTGATGAAATTATGTACAACATATCAACATAAGCGCATGCAATTTGAATTACTGTCTGAGTTTCTGTTATAAAGATTATTATTATTCAATTATTCAACACCTTCTGACCAAACATACTCCAGCACAGATTAATGCTGTGGTATTAAAAAAAAATGTATGCAAGATTTACAAAGCTTTCCTGTTTCTACCTGATAGGAATCCATATATGTAAACATGCCTTGCTATTGAATTAATAGGCACCAACCATAAAACACACTGCCCAGGCTAATGTGGAGTAGGTGTGGAGATTCAGCCCTGCATGCTGTAGACAGTCCCATCCATATAGATGTGCCACAGAGGTTGGTTCTAATGTCAGTGTAAAGAATCAGAGCTGCCTGATCAAGGTTCCCAGCTGCATCTATATATTTGGACAAGCAATGCTGGTGAATAGGGCAATCGCTTAAACCAATAGACATCAAGTTCATTTTTGGCAGCTGATTTACTGGACCACTGCTTTATTGTGTGAACAAGAAAAAAAAAAAAAAAAAAAACATGACTTGGTTGACATATTATCAAATGTAAATCCAACAGTTATCAAGCTGTCGTACTGTTTCTTTGTATATTTAGTCAGAATAGGAATGGACATGTACAATTTCCTGAATGTCTTATATTGTTTGTGTAGGGAAATTTGAAAACTGATGTCAAAGGATATTATCTATTTCCATTCCATTAATATGTATGAGATATTAGTTCCATAAATTGTTTTATAACAATAGTGCTTCATAAACCTTTTGGAATAAGCAAAACACCAAAAACATGAATCAGTTCCATAAAAATATAGTTACATTGGTTTAAGTTAAAACTTTTGAGTGGCCTGCTATAGAGCTCTGAAATCAACCTTACTGAACACCTTTGGGATGAACTGGAACACTGACTGCACCCCAGGCCTCCTCACTCTACATCAGTGCCTGACTTTACTAACTCTTGTGGCTGAATGAGTACAAATCTCCACAAGTACACTATAAAATATAGTGGAATATCTGCCCAGAAGAATGGAGGTTATTATACAATATCAGCACCTGGGGACTATACAGTGTGTGTATATGTATATATATATATATATATATATATATATATATATATATATATATATATATATATATATATATATATATATATATATATATATATATTGTCAGGGATTCACCCTGCCACGCCCCCCTCTGTAGCTGTCAGGGATTCACCCTGCCACGCCCCGTCTGTAGCTGTCAGAGATCCACCCTGCCACGCCCCCCTCGATAGCAGTCACGCTGCTTCCCAAGATTACCGACAGCTGTGGCTCATGAAAGATCAGACTACATAAACTCACGTTCTTGAGTCACAGGCTGTCGGTCGTTATATTGTCAAGCTGGACAATCGCGTGGCTGCTCGACCGCCGGCTGTATATGCGGATTTCACTTCCGACTTGGATTACTCATTGCCGAAGGCTTTATGGATTATGCTTGGGACATTCGAACTCATAGCGGACAACGCGTATCGAGCGGATGTCTTTGTTTGTTGTTTTCAACGGCTTATGAGTGTTTTTGTGTTGTACGGTTTTTTGAAATAAAAGGACAATGATCGGATTATATCGGCTTCCGCGTCTGCAGCCTGACATATATATATATATATATAAAAAATAGTGTATGCAATGTGCACTATATTGTATGTAATGCAGTATGCAGTTACACTTTGTGTAATGATTATGATTATGTGCCCATTATGCCAAATCTGTGTGATTTAAATCGTATGATTAAATCCATACTCTCAAATATTCTGATATTTGCCAATAGTTTCAAAATTATGTAACAAACTGTTTATTGTTGAACGTATGCTGCTGAAAATTACAGTAAGCTCACTGTAAATTCCCAACCGTTGTTTTCATAGTTTGCTATTGTGACTCGAGTCTTTCTCAAGAGAGAGGATTGTCTAATCCTGGTGAGCCTGGTAATGTGTTCTGAGCCTGTGCCAAATTCAATTTATATAGACACTTTCCTACTAATCATCAACTCAAGCTGTATTAACCTTGCTGGTAGGGTGCCAATCAGAGTCGCACCAGGAGAGACGGCTAAATACAGCATTTAAGAATAATTATCTCAGGGTGGCAATCTTTCCAAAACTATCATTTAGTGTCTTGAGCTAAAATATCTCACGTGTAACATGTGATGGTGTTCATGGGTTCTATTAGCGGGATGTTATTGGAATTGATTGGGGCTTTACCGAGTATTGATGACCCATAATCTCAGAAGTATTCTTCACAAATGTATGTTGATCTGTGAATTCTGGCTCTGACAGCTCCCCCTCAGGACAAACGCTTGTATTTAATCCTAGCAAAAGGGTTCTTTTGTTTTTCTCTGTACCTTCCTGTGACATTTTCTAACAAATAGTTGCATTTCCCCTTCGGGAACTCGAGCTGCATCAACAACTTTTTTTGGGAACGCCTCTGCGTGACCAACCTCTGAACCAGGTGTGTAATCGGTCCAATGGAAAAGCACGACATCAGCGGGGCGACATCATAACCAGGAAGTAATAAAGCACATGCCGTGGAGATAGCTAGCTTCTGATAGCTTCTGTTTATTCAGGGAAGCGCTCTGTGTAACTGTTTTTGAAAATTGAAAACCAAACTAAAGGCAAGCGGTCTTTTTGGCTGTGTGTTCCTCATTGCCCCCGCTTTATCACAGGTGGATACACATAGTCTATGTGTAGCTTGTCTGGGAGCTCTTCTTGCCACCTTCTACCTCAGGCCGGGTTATATTCCCAAGGTGCCTTTGAGTGTCTCAGGACCAGTCATGCTCCAGGCATTCTAACCTCCTCTTTTCAGGCCCCTGACCAGGAGAAGCTTAAACAGATGTGCCTGGTGCTCACATACGTCCACAGAACTGCCTTGTGGAGAAAGCTGTTTGTCTGCTATGGTCAGTAAAATATTGTTCTCCCTGCGGATAAGCAGACCCTCAGTAGGTGGATTGTGGATGCTATCCACTTTTCTTATTAGTCCTTTGGTCTCCCCGCTTCTTTCAGGGTCAGAACTCATTTAACCCAAAGTGTGGTGGTCTCTAAGGTTTTTTTTTCTCTGGAATATCAATCCAAAACATTTGCAACACTGTGGGCTGGTCTTCCCCACTGACCTTTGTCAGGTCCTATAGCCTTTTTATTAGTGCCACTTCTGGCCCCTCTGTCCTTCGACCCATCCACACTAGGCACAGTGTGGCAGTATTGTACAGTATTTCCCAAAGCATTGTGGATGCAGCTTGAGTTCCCGAAGAGGAACGTCTCTAGATTGTGTATGCAACCTTGGTTCCCCGAGAGAATGAGACGATGCGACGACACTCCCTGCATCCCTATGTGCACTTCCTTCACTTTTGAAGCTTTTCTATTGGACTGATTGCACACATGGTTCAGAGCATGGTCACGCAGAGGCGTTCCCAAAGCGTTGTTGAACTCTTGTTCCCTCGGGGAACCACGATTACATACATAACCTGGAGAAGTTCCTAAAGTACAAACAAACTAACAGCTCTATTTAAACCACCACACAACAAACAGTAACTCAGAAATAATTCACAGTCATGTTAATTACTGTGGTCTTTATTTAAATGTATATAGATCTGCATAAAGCTCATTTCTGCCACATTTGGGGAATGTATTATCCAGACTTAAAATAATATTGTGCAATGTGGCTTTTTAATCTCTCAATTTGCAAATACATTTTGTGCAATTGCAACTTTACATCCTGTGACTGCAAGTGAACATTCCACATTTGAGAATTAAACGGCAGTAAACAAAACAAAGAGTGAAAACAAGCAAGCAATTATACCTTTTTTAAATATGGAAACTGGGCATTCTAAATGGTTGTCTTAGGCTAAAAATATGCTTGCAGCATTGATTTGGCTTTCTTAGTGGTAGGGGGTAGCGTTATAAGCAGGAACATCAAGTCAAAGTAACTCACAATTGTGGGGGAACAGGTTGCAAATTAGAGATAAGACTGCATAAAGTTTACTCAAGTGTAGCAGGAACAAGCTTCCATAGATCCCGATTAAACCTTTAATCTCAGTGTAGAATACATTATCTGAACAGTGTATGTGTGTCATATCTTTAACCTGTTAGCCTTCGGCACAGATTTTGGGACTCACAGCTGAAAATGCTCCACCTAAATTTAAATGTTAACAGTTCCCAATAAAAAATGTTCTACATTCACAATTTAAAAATATTTAAAAAGAAGACACTTTAAGCTTTAATGTCCATTATTCAAAGTTGATATTGCTCAAAAAGATAAGTTATAAAAAGTTTTATATCATGAAGTACCATGAACATTTTTTTTCCTGAATTGAATTATTTTATTTTATATATAAATACATAAAATCAGTAATGTAGCAATCCAGAAAAGTAATAGGTTAAAAGCCACATGTTTAATGAGTTTATATTTGAAATTGAATGAAGATCTCATGAAAAATATGATTTCTACAAACATTTATTTGAGACTATGCCTGATCCTTTTCTCCCGCACCCTGTTTGAGAACCACCTGCTAAACTCAGGTGGCCATTCATACTCAATTCATACAGTCTGCATAGAAATAAATGGCCGACCCTTAAAGGCTATTGTTATACATGTTTGGCTATTGATATTGATTTGGCATTCATATTGATGACCAGGTAGCCAGACAAGCTATTGTTTCACAGTCATGATCATTCCTATTGATGTGCGGCAATTCCAATCCCAACAACACACACACACACACACACACACACACACACACACACACACAGACACACACACACACTTACTTTTCAAGCATTTCTCTTATAAAAACAATACAACCTATAAAAAGGCAATACAACCTATACAATTTTATAAAATCCCCATTTTTTAATTGGGAGTGATGAGGATGGACAAGATTAGAAATTATTTTATGAGCGGAACCATGCATGTAGGAGGTTTTGGAAACAAGGTGAGAGAGGCTTGATTAAGATGGTTTGTTCATGTGCAGAAATGGGGCATGGGGTATATATATCAGCAGAAGAATTCTGAGGATAGAGCCGCCAGGTAGGAGAAAAAAAAGGAAGACTAAGGATGTGGTGAGGGAAAGGGTTTGAAAGAAGCAGATGTAAAGGACAGAGTGATATGGAGACTGATTATCCTCTATGGCAACCCCTTACAGGAGCAGCCAAAAGAAAGAAAAGATGACATAACCCCCAATGGAACATCTTATGTACACTATTTGAACAAAGTTTTCGGACACTTGATTTTTCCAGCCATATGTGGTTCTTCCCCAAACTGGGATGACTTTAAAATGATCCCAGATAGTCAAATTCTCTAAAAGCATAAAGGCGAACTTAAAGATATAGTTTACATGGGGTGTAGTGGAAGATCTTGAGTGTACTGATGTAGAGCACTGATTTGAACACTATTAAACACCTTTGGAATTCTTTTGAACCTACATCAGTACCTGAGTTTGTGGCTGAATAAGCACAAATCGCCACACCCACACTTTAAATTCTAGTGGAACATCTTCCCAGAAGAGTGGAGGTTATTATAACAGCGAATAGGGACTAAATGTCATGCACTGGTGCAAAGTTTTCTCTGGAAAGTGTACCTTTAATATATATATATATATATATATATATATATATATATATATATATATATATATATATATATATATAAAATTTTTTTTTTTTTTTAAATGTGGATTATAGTGATTTCTTTTTCATAAATAGACCATATCAGAGTAAGTACATTTAAAGCATCTTTATAGAAGCACAAATAGTATACACTTGATACATACATGTTTAGCAAGATGAAAAGATTCACTAAATAACTTTTTTGTCCGAGAATAATGTATATGTGCACATTCAATAGATTTGTTCAATTTTTACTGCAATATAAGTGTCTTAGCTGTAACACAAAATAGATTAAATGCTCCATGCACTGTGACCTTCTACATAAAAAGATAAAGAGCCTTCCTTTATATGTAAAGCATTTCGATTGTTTCCCTTAGTTCGACGTGGAAAAGCATAGCTTATAAAATTCTATTCTGTTAACCACATGACATTATGATCGAATGCTTTTAAGTAAATAGTTGTGTCTTTGGATGAAATGTTTTATCTGCCTTTTTAAGCTATTCTGCTGCCTTGCATCCTTTCAGCAAAGAGAACTCTGTGGGAATTGAGTAACGACACAACATGGATGTCAACATTTCCCATTCTCCAGACAGAACAAAGCTATTACTGTATGACACTCATTTCAATAATGGCACATTCACAACAGCCAACAGTGGCAGCTACGGGAGAAATGTGCACAGCTAAAGAAAGAGCATTGCAAGAAGAAAGGTCTTGTGTGCCTCCCATTGCACTGCTCTTTTGTTTTAAATCATGAGAGTATTTCACATTTTTACAGCTCTGTTCCCTGCAGCAGGTTGCTGAGTTTGCTTTTAGCCACTCTCTTAAGGCTAGTCACCAATGTTAGGATATGTATTCTGCAGTCAATAGTGCTGGAACAAAATCAATATCCCAGAGCTGAGAATCAATATTAATAATCAAGTGTTATTGTGACCATCTAATAAGTAGAGCTAGACTTTTAGCTCGGTGTTACTACCAGGGGGAAAAAATGAAAAGGTTGTAATCATCTCAGTTCATACTCTCTTACTTCAAATTTAAACATAATGATGTGTGGTTGCATTTGTTTTACCTTGCCATTTTTATACATTGGCATTCTGGGACATTCTTTCAAAGCTGCAGATTGTAAAATAACTATATTTAATCTTATGTTTCAATTGTACATTTTGCAGAAATAATATCTGCATCCAGAAAGGACATGAGCTATCTTTAAAGAAAATAATTTTTTCCACGATATTGATAAATGGACATAAAAAAGAAGTCCTTCCACAGAACATAAAGACCTTTGCAAGGAATCCTGTCCTGTCACTGATCGCTAAAACAATCGTCTATTTATTAAATGTTAATGTATTATTATTATTATTATTATTCATTGATCCATTATCTCTCAAACCCACACCTTTAAATTTATATTCTACATATTTATATTTGCTTAAGGCATATAATTGATTTCTTACAGCTAAAGCTATAAGCAGAATTATCATTCATACATTCATTCTTACACAGTACAATTCCTATAATGATTTTAATCATACCCCTCCCATAATCATTTTGTAAATCAACTAACAAATCCAATATAAATAAAAGCGGCAAGCAGCATTTTCTAAGGCCAAGCAGCCAGACTCAGTGAGCCGCACATTTACAGACATGCTACAGTTGGCTAAGCAATCACATAAAAGCAGAGCCATAACTAAAGAAGTTCAAGAGTGATTTGTAGTTTTACTTTGACCACAGACAGGGGTGGCCTTCTCTGCCTGTAGGAGGAAAGGTCTAGATGAACAAATGGGTAACAGGGTGGCTTCGCTCCTGTATCTGCTGCTACTGCTGTGACCTATCCTGTTGTCTGTTGCCACTTTGACCTGTGCTCGTGATTGCTACTGCTATCACATACCCTCAGGGCATGGACCTGAAGATGCTTAATAAGATTTGTACCAGTGTACGACTTTGATTACCTCACTTCCTGTTTGGCGGTGCTGCCATCAGATTCATTTATAAATGCACACTAACATCATGTTTTATGCATTCACCAGTAAATTACAAATGCTTGGTGCAGTAATTAACTAGGTAGAGGCGGTTAGAGGCGATAAGCGGAGGTGGAGGGAAAACTCGTTTTTTTACTATCACTACTGTGCACTACATATCCCTTAACTTAAAATGTTTTACTTGTTCTTCTTTGCTTATGTTAATTTCACAATCTTCGCTTTCTGGCTTCGCTTGGCCATCTAGCAGCGGCTTTTCGAGCTCGTACCTCAATTTTTTGCTCGCGTAACAAAGCAAAAAACTGACAGAGTGACAACTCGTACCTTGGACGACTCGTACCTCGTACATTAATGCACTCATAGGTCAAGGTATCGCTGTACGTATAAAAAAAAAAAATATATATATATATATATATATATATATATATATATATATATATATATATATATATATATATTGTCCGTACGGACCAACCCGTGGTGACCTCTGAGGTCCGAGAGAAAATGCTTCAGTGCTAGAAGCATGGCCAGCATCTCTAGGCAATTGATGTGCCAGCGCAGATGGGGTCCCTCACACAGACCTCTGGCCGTGAGGGACGCATCCGTCTTTAGCATTAAGCGACGACCGGGGACTCCCAGTACAGGGCCTGGAGATAGGAGCCAGGGATCTCTCCAAACATCTAAGGCACGTAAGCATCGCCACGTGACCTTGATAGTGCGGAGGGGGTTGCCCCTTCATGAGAACCCGTGGGTCCTGGGCCACCACTGAAGGGGTCTCATGTACAGCAGGCCAAGTGGAATCGCACTGGACGCAGCTGCCATAAGCCCTAGCATTGTCTGGAACTGCTCGACAGTGAGAGGCTGCCCTTCTCTGACCTTCCTGACGGCCGTATAAATGGCTTCAATGTGGGCAGGGGAAAGCTGCGCACACAAAGTAGTTGAATCCCATATGACACCGAGATAGGTGGTTCTCTGTAATGGAGAAAGCACACTCTTCCCCGCGTTCAGCCGAAAACCCCAACGCCTTCATGTGGGCGAGAACAACACCTCGATGCCGGACCGCCAACAGCTCAGACTGAGCTTGGATCAACTCATCGTCGAAGTAGTTGGGGATGCGGATGCCCTGAGACCTCAGGGGAACCAGAGCCGTTTCCACACATTTCATGAAGGTACGGGGTGAACGGGCAAGGCCAAACGGAAGAACCTGGATTGGTAAGCTTCGGCCCCGAAAGTGAACCTCAGGAACTTCCTGCAAGAAGGTAGGATGGATACATGAAAGTACCCATCCTTTAGACCTACCGTGACAAACTAGTCCTCGGATCTGATTTAAAGCATGACCTGCTCGAGGGTCAGCATCTTGAACCTGAGTCTCATGAGAGAGCGGTTTAGCTGACGTAGATCTAAGATAGGACGCAACCCTTCGTCCTCTTTGGGCACCATGAAGTTCCAGGTGTAGAACCTGGACTCTCGTTCTGATGGAGGGACCACCTCGATGGCCCCCCTCCTCAGGAGAGTGTCTACTTCCTGTTCTATGACCAGAGCCTGCTGGCTTCCCACCAGGGTAAGAAGAACCCCGTGAAAATGGGGCAGAGAAGACCCGAACTGAATCGAATAGCCTTGCTCTACAGTACAGGACCCACCAGGACACAATCTGGAAGAGCTTGCCAAGCTGCCAGAAAATGCCTCAGGGGTACCATTCTCTCGAGACTGACCTCTGGTCCAGAGCCAAGGGAGCACCCTGAGATGGCTCTAGTGGAGGCGAGATCTCCGGGACCACAACAATGCCGGACGAGAAAATCCCGACATGGAGGTTGCGACCTGGTGTCAGAAAAAGTGCACGTGCACGGAGGGACTTTCCTGCTCATGAGGCACCCAAAGCGTTTCGACGCAGCTTGAGTTCCTGAAAGGGAACTAGGGTTACATATGTATCCTAGAGACATTCACTTTCAGTAACTCGAGCTGTGTCAACGCTTTGGGAATGAGTATACCATCGCACCATACTGACCAGTCCCTGCCTAGAGTGCCTCTCCTGGTCTGGAACTAGGAAGGGAGGAGGGTAGAATGCCTGCAACACGACAGGTCATGAGGGAGCTGTAGGGATCTTAGGTACATACCCAGCTCTAGGGTAGAGGAATGCACTGGCCATGCCAGGGGTAAACTCCAGGAGAGTCAGGGCTACAGACAGAACCTGTAGGTCCTTGATCCTTTTAAGGGAGGATATCACCAAAAGGAAGGCAGTCTTAACCGACAGGTACCTAAGGGCAAACTTGGCCAGATCCCACACAGGCACTCCAGATCGTAACCCGGGCCTCAGCCTCCGGGTGCCATGCAGGAAACAGGTCATGAGAGGGTGTTTAACTAAAGACTGCCCCGCTGGCGGTTTACAATAAGCCGCAATAGCGGTAGGCTCCGGCACGGAGGGTGTAATGCAGGACGCAGGAAACGCTCATCCAGCTTGCTGGGAATGCACTGGTTCTGCTTTTCACCCAGCCGAGCTATCTCCAGCTTGGACACGGCTGTGAGGAACCCATGTGCTTGCTAGCATCCGAAAATTCTCCCTCCTTGGAGGAAGAGAATCGGAGCTCCTCGCCATGCCCACCGGGAGAAAGACCCGCCTCAGTGGGAGCTCTTTCCGGGGTGCGGGAGCTCAGCCCAGCAGGGGAGGCTGGAGAGGACTCATACGTCTCCACACCTTCTGCTAGGTCGGCCTGCAACCCCCACGATTTTTGGTGCCGCTTCACCTTAGCGAGAGCGGGACCTGAGCCATGGGGGAGAGCACTCTCCTCGAAGAGTGATCTCCAGGAGCGTTGAGTGCGAATAGCCAAACAGTTACAGCCTCTCTTGAGAGCCGATTGAGCATGCTCCACTCCCAAACAAACAACAGCTCATGAGTATTACCTCCCGTAATGAACCAGGGGCAAGTAGGGGCACACATGAGAAAGCCTGTCTGTTTTGCCATGTTGCACAGATTAACACACAAAGCACTTACCTGAACAACAGAAGCTAATGCCACTACCATTGCTCCGCCATTTTGTAGCTTCCTGGTTTGCACAACGTTGCCCGCGATGACGTCACGACTTGCCTTTTGGCCGGATTTTACATGTGATCCAGAGCGTGGACAACGCGGGGCGTTCCCAAAGCATTTTCGAAAAAGAGAGAGAGAGAGAGAGAGAGAGAGAGAGAGAGAGAGAGAGAGAGAGAGAGAGAAAAATGTCTCATCGTTTATGAATTACTGGTAAATCCAGCAAAGTGTGGCAAGAAAAATAAAATGAATTAAAAACAACAAAAGAAATCTCATAGCATTTAAGATTTTCAACAAGAAGCCTGAAGGTCAAAATAAAAAGGTAAGGAGTAGAAGAGAGAAGAGATTTTTTGTCTCTTTTTTTTTTTTTTTTTGCAAATCTACTTGAGTATGTGTACAAGTACTTCTTTCCATCAATACTGAGAAAACGTCTTTTCAAATAGCATTCAAGTTCAAGCACAAAGTACAGTTACATTTTGCAAGTATTTTCTACACCTGCAATTCACATTCTAGTGTGTGTGCATTTAGTATTTATATGGGTATTTTGTGTGTGTTTAGTGTGTGTATCTGTGCATGTGTTTAGTGTGTGGTGTGCATAGTGTGTTTAAATATTAACCAGTCATAACTTTATGACCACCTGCTTAATATTTTGTTGGTGCTGGTTACATCTTCAAAAGAAATAAATAAGATCTGCCCACAATTCACAGTTCAAGTGAGACTAAATCTACCCTTGATTAATCAATTCGAATAAGCACAGACAAACATTACAGAATCAACAATGCTCTACAATGCAAATAAAACTCTAGAATCAACTGAGTTAAGCAAATATACAGTATAGGCATATCTGTTAGATTGGACCACACAGGCCAGCCTTTGCTTCCCATGTGCATCTAGGAGCCTTGGCCACCCATGACATCTTATTGTGTGTGATTAAGTATTGTTGTGTGTATAGTATGTATATATAGTATGTATATATATATGTAGAATGTGTGTTTAGTAGGTTTGTGTCTAGTGTGTGAGAGAGTAGTTGTGTGTATGTGTGTTTGGGTTGTGTGTGTGTAATGTCTAGCCCATGCGTCATCTGTCATTATGCTAAAAAAAATAATAATTAAATTTACATATAGAGATCTGGATTTGGTGATCTCATTAGCTCTGTAGTCTGCACTGCACACACACACACACACACACACACACACACACACACACACACACACACACACACACACACATACTACACAGCCACACTGTACACACACGCTACACAGAGAGTGAATGTGAGATTTCATCATGTACATGCTCCAAAAGTGCGAGCATAGCCTCAATCCCGTGATCTCATTTACACTATTTCTGAGTAGGCTTTACAGAGCCTTGGGTACTCAGACCAAACGCATTTGTATGAACAGCACTAAACTGTGAATCCGAAAACTCTACAGGTTAATAAATAGCATCAGCACCCTTCCTGGTTGCACTTTCCTCTCTTCATGGCTTGTCAGGGTTTCGGTATTTTTTGTATTATTATTTTTTTTTTCTCCCCCACTAGCCAACAATCCAGAAATCAGATATGCTGCGTGCAGATAAGAATTGTCTAGCGAGCTCAGCCCAGAGGCAATGTCATCTGGGAACTTACCACTTTATTTAACCGTGTTCTCAGATGCAAGATAATGGGCAGGAAAGAGAATACAGCATGGAGATAACAATATAATGTTTTTAACATCATCAAGTTATCTCTTCCCACCCTCTTGACCTTCATATTAAATTAGTGCTGGCTTTCCTCAGCACACCTTTTCTTCCTCCACTCTCCTCTTTCTGCATCTTTAAATCCGTATTCTTCTATAACCTTCCGAAAGTTTTGCTTTTATTACTTTTATTGGAGAGGATTATTGACTCTTTTGACTTTTCCAATAGTTTTACTTTTTTTTTTATCTGAGTGAAATAAGTTTGCAGAGATGATGAAATGCACATGTCTTAATTGCCCATGAATAACCATGAAGAAAGAAAGAAAGAAAGAAAGAAAGAAAGAAAGAAAGAAAGAAAGAAAGAAAGAAAGAAAGAAAGAAAGAAAGAAAGAAAGAAAGAGTATGCATAAATACAGTATGTTAAACTTTTTCATTTTAGCATTGCATAGCACTGAACCATTAGCATGACAGGCATGATTTTTATAGACCGTCTTGAGAACATTAAAAGCATGTAATGCACCATTTATTTTCCTCTAAAGAGGATGATATAATCTCTTTCTTTCTTTCTTTCTTTCTTTCTTTCTTTCTTTCTTTCTTTCTTTCTTTCTTTCTTTCTTTCTTTCTTTCTTTCTTTCAGTATAAATATTAAAATGAAATGCAATTTATATTCAAGTACTCTTGATTACAAAGAAATTAAATGATTGACCCAATAAACTCCACGCTGAAATTTATGTGCAGAATAATTGATGAAGGTTTCGTATTAGTCGGATAATGCACACCCGAGGTGGTAATGAGGCTATGACACAAAGGAAGTTATTTTTCTAATTAATTAAATTGACCGGAGATGGTTATTTCACTTGTAACACAGTTACCACAATAATTTTTAAGTCTTTTGTGTCTTTTGTCTTTTTTGTTAATTAATTACACTGTTCAAACCTCTGTAGCTAATTCCATCATTTTAAAACTAGTAACTAGACTTGAGACATTGATATGCAGTTACTGGTTACTGGAGAAAATGAGGGAAAGAGAGAAGTGAATCTGAAACACGTTAAATCAATGTCAGGTAATCAGAATCAAATAGCAAACATCACTTTGGTATATTCTATCTATCTATCTGTCTGTCTGTCTGTCCGTCCGTCCGTCCGTCCGTCCGTCCGTCCGTCTCACACACTACTTGCCACTGAGCATCTCTCTCTCAGATAGATGTCATCATATAGACACCTTCCATTCAGAAGGAGATACAGGAACATTTGCACCAGGATTAGGACCAATTGTTTTCCCCACAACCACCATCCCCACTGAACTCGTTAATGCACTGCTAGTACATTGATGTATTTTAAATGCTTTACTGATGTTTTTGCTGCCTGTAGTCATCAGGCAGTTCTACTCCACTCTGCCTCTTATGTATTATTTCCGTACTGTATAATTTTTGTATAATTTTAAACTGTGAATACTTGTAAATGCATGGCCTACTTAATTTATCTTTATACACTATATCTGTATACCATTTGTATACATTTTATATTATATTTGTACTGTTGTACATCTAATTCTACATATTTCATTTTTCTACATACATTGTTGCTTACATAGATCTTGTACATATTTGACATTTTTATTGTTCACTTATCTTGCACATATTATAAATAAAAAAAAATTTTCATATACAGCTGCATCTCAATAAATTAGAATATCATTATAAAGTTGATGTATTTTAGTAATTCAATACAAAATGTGAAACTTGTATGTTATATGGATCACACACAGACTAATATATTACAAGTTTTTATTTATTTTAATTTAGATTATTTGCTCACATTTAACAAAAACCCACCAATTTATCTAAAACAATTAGGAAATTGTGAAAAAGTTCAATATTGGAGACATGTGGTGTCAAACTCTAATCAGCTAATTCAATCCAAACACCTGCAAAGGGTTCCCTAGCCTTTAAATGGTGTCTCAGTCTGGTTCAGGCTACACAATCATGGAGGAATACTGCTGAATTGAAAGTTGTCCAGAAGACGATCATTGCCACCCTGCATATGGAGGGTAAGACACAAAAGGTAATCGCTTTATGAAGCTGGCTGTTCACAGAGTGCTGTATCCAAGCACATTAATGGGAAGTTGATTTGAAGGAAAGAATGTGGTAGAAAAAAGGTTTAACAAAGCCCATTCAAGAATTTGAATTTGCAGCTACAATCAGTGCTTCAAGAGCCACTATGCACAGAGGTATCCATGGGCTACAGCTGACTCATTACTTGTGTCAAGCCACTCCTGAACCAGAGACAACGTCAGAAGTGTCTTACCTAGGCAAAGGTCAAAAAAGGACTGGACTATTGCTCATTTTTTCAGAAAATTTTGCATTTCATTTGGAATTCAAGGTCCCAGAGTCTGGAAGAAGAGAAAAGAGGCGCGAGTGAGACGGGCGAACGCCGAAGGAAACGCGTGGAGACTGGAAGAGACTGCCGGCGAACATCAGGAAGAAAGTGCGTCCCGATCCGCGAGTGTGTGGGTGAGCCCTGGCGTGAATACTGGAAGGGAAAGCGCCAGGGTGAAAACGAAAGTGAATAAAGATGGCTCTGCTTGGTGAACTATTGCCTGTCTGTCTTTCTTCCAGTACGGGGTCATTGAGTTTGTTACAAACCAATTTTATAAAAAAAAACTACTCGTGAAATTAGCATCCTGCTAAATTTTACTCCTTCCACTGACTCAACATGGCTCCAGTGACACACGCAATCCTGTCAAATGATCAAATTAGCACCCTATTAACTCCTAATCATTCATTTTAATTGTGGTGAGCAGGGAAGCATCTTACAATGCACAGAATCTTGAACCTTTTGCAGAATGGGGTACAGCAGCAGAAGAACAAATTTAACTCTATTCTAGTAATGTGTGAATTCATAAGTTCAAGTGAACATGGTGGAGATGGTCATCCTTTCTGGTGTTGCAACATTATTTGCTGATTTGGTAGTTGCTTAAATGTGCAAGTGTACAAAAGCTTATTGTGTCTAAAATGTTCCGATATAAATATGCAGGATTTAAAAGCAGCCTGAAGGCAATTATAAATTAAAAATGTGTGTGAGATTAGAGAATATTTTGATGTTTAATTATTTTGTAAGTAAAAAAAATTTACATTACATTCAATAAGAGAGACACATCATTTGTACTGCTAATAATTTTTTTCCATTAACATACACGATTGACCACTTATGTTCTTTGTGATAATGAAGGACCATATTTATTTATGTATTTATTTAGTAGTTTTTGGGTGAAGGTGTTCAGGGCTAGGCTGCACCATTTTGCAGCAATTTCAGTTGCAAATCTCTTGGAGTATATCTCTGTTAACTTAGCACACTGGAAATATTTTTAAAATTTCTTTGTTTCCCAAGGAAAATTTATTTTTAAGTTCCATCAAGATAGATGGGTTGTCTTGGCGTATAGTAATCTTCAATTCATGCCGCAGATTCTCAATTGGATTGAGGTCTGGGCTTTGACTAGGCTTTTCCTAGACATTTACATGTTTCCCTTTAAACCACTCCAGTCTAGCTTTAGCAGTATAATTGGGGTCATTGTCCTGCTGCATGGTGAACATTTGTGCCAGTCATATATCTCTGGCAGAAAGGAACAGATTTTCCCTAAGAATTTCCTTATACAGTGGGTACGGAAAGTATTCAGACCCCCTTAAATTTTTCACTCTTTGTTATATTGCAGCCATTTGCTAAAATCATTTAGGTTCATTCTTCTTCCTCATGAATGTACACATAGCACCCCATACTGACAGAAAAACACAGAATTGTTGACATTGTTGCAGATTTATTAAAAAAGAAAAACTGAAATATCACATGGTCCCAAGTATTCAGACCCTTTGCTCAGTATTTAGTAGAAGCCCCCTTTTGATCTAATACAGCCAGGAGTCTTTTTGGGAAAGATGCAACAAGTCTTTCACACCTGGATTTGGGGATCCTCTGCCATTCCTCCTTGCAGATCCTCTCCAGTTCTGTCAGGTTGGATGGTAAACGTTGGTGCACAGCCATTTTTAGGTCTCTCCAGAGATGCTCAATTGGGTTTAAGTCAGGGCTCTGGCTGGGCCATTCAAGAACAGTCACGGAGTTGTTGTGAAGCTACTCCTTCGTTATTTTAGCTGTGTGCTTAGGGTCATTGTCTTGTTGGATGGTAAACCTTCGGCCCAGTCTGAGGTCCAGAGCGCTCTGGAGAAGGTTTTTGTCCAGGATATCCCTGTACTTGGCCGCATTCATCTTTCCCTCGATTGCAACCAGTCGTCCTGTCCCTGCAGCTGAAAAACACCCCCACAGCATGATGCTGCCACCACCATGCTTCACTGTTGGGACTGTATTGGACAGGTGATGAGCAGTGCCTGGTTTTCTCCACACATACCGCTTAGAATTAAGGCCAAAAAGTTATATTTTGGTCTCATCAGACCAGAAAATCTTATTTCTCACCATCTTGGAGTCCTTCAGGTGTTTTTTAGCAAACTCCATGCGGGCTTTCATGTGTCTTACACTGAGGAGAGGCTTCCGTCGGGCCACTCTGCCATAAAGCCCCGACTGGTGGAGGGCTGCAGTGATGGTTGACTTTCTAAAACTTTCTCCCATCTCCTGACTGCATCTCTGGAGCTCAGCCACAGTGATCTTTGGGTTCTTCTTTACCTCTCTCACCAAGGCTCTTCTTCCCCGATAGCTCAGTTTGGCCAGACGGCCAGCTCTAGAAAGGGTTCTGGTCGTCCCAAACTTCTTCCATTTGAGGATTATGGAGGCCACTGTGCTCTTAGGAACCTTAAGTGCAGCAGAAATCTTTTTGTAACCTTGGCCAGATCTGTGCCTTGCCAAAATTCTGTCTCTGAGCTCTTCAGGCAGTTCCTTTGACCTCCTTTGCTCTGACATGCATTGTGATCTGGAAGGTCTTATATAGACAGGTGTGTGGCTTTCCTAATCAAGTCCAATCAGTATAATCAAACACAGCTGGACTCAAATGAAGGTGTAGAACCATCTCAAGGATGATCAGAAGAAATGGAAAGCACCGGAGTTAAATATATGAGTGTCACAGCAAAGGGTCTGAATACTTAGGACCATGTGATATTTCAGTTTTTCTTTTTTAATAAATCTGCAACAATGTCAACAATTCTGTGTTTTTCTGTCAGTATGGGGAGCTGTGTGTACATTCATGAGGAAGAAGAATGAACTTAAATGATTTTAGCAAATGGCTGCAATATAACAAAGAGTGAAAATTTTAAGGGGGTCTGAATACTTTCCGTACCCACTGTATATTTAGTGTCATTCTTTTCTTTAATCCTGACTGATAATCCAGCTAAAAAATGCATAGCACAGTAGGAATTCCACTGTAGGAATTGTGTTCTAAGGTTCTGAGTCGTGTTTGGCTTTGTACCACATATACAGTGTGTCCAGAAAGTATTTACAGTGCTTCACTATAACCACATTTTGTCATGTTACAGCCTTATTCTAAAATGGATTGCATTTATTATTTTCCTTAAAATTCTAAAAACAATAGCTTCTTGATGACAATGTGTAAGTGCTTTGTGTGCTTAGGGTCGTTGTCCTGTTGGAAGGTAAACCGTCACCCCAGTCTGTGGTCCAGAGCACTCTGTATCAGGTTTTCATCAAGGATGTCTCTCTACGCTGCTGCATACATCTTTTTCTCAATCCTGAGTAGTCTCCCAGTTCCTCCTGCAAAAAAAACATACCCACAGCATGATGCGGCCACCATGATGCTTCACTGTAGGGATGGTATTGGCCAAATCATGAGCGTTGCCTAGATTCCTCCAGCGAAGAGGAGTTCAGTCTTTGTTTCTTATGGTCTGAGAGTCCTTCCGGTGCCTTTTGCAAAACTCCAGGTGGAGTGCTGTAGAGATGGTCGTTCTTCTGGAAGGTTCTCCTCTCTCTACAGAGAAACGCTGGGGCTCTTTCAGATAAACCATCAGGTTCTTGCTCACCTCCCACAATTGCACAATTTGACCGGGCGGCCAGCTTGTTCTAGTCTTTTCACACTTCTGCCATTTACATATGATGGAGGCCACTATGCTGAGTGCTACCTTAAATGCTGCAGAAAATGTTTTGTACCCTTTCCCAGATCTGTGACTCTATACAATCCTGTCTCAGAGGTCTACAGACAATTCCTTTGACTTCATGGCTTGGTTTGTGCTCTGACATGCACTGTTAACTGTGGGACCTTATACAGACAGGTGTGTGCCTTTCCAAAGTATGTCAAATCAACTGAATTTGCCACAGGTGGACTCAAATCAAATTGTAGAAACATCTCAAGGATGATCAGTGGAAACAAGATGCACATGAGCACAATTTTGAGTGTCATGGCAAGGGCTGTGAATACTTATGTACATGTGATTTTTTTCTGTTTTTTTTTTTTCTATTTTTAATAAAATTGCAAAGATTTAAACCACACTTCTTTCATATTGTCAATATGGGGTATTATATCGAATTTTAAGAAAAATAATAAATGTAATCCATTTTGGAATAAGGCTGTAACATAACAAAATTGGGAAAAAGTGAAATGCTGTGAATACTTTCCGGATGCACTGTATCATTTTTTTTTATTTTTCAGGATGGCCAAAAGCTCCATTTTAGACTTATCAGACCAAAGGACCTTTATCCACATGTCCCAAAAGTCTGCTTTTTGGTGCACTCAAAATGTCCTTTATTTCTTTTACTACTTTTTTAAGCAATGGCTTCTTTGACCACTATTCCACCCACTATGTGGAGTGTATGACTTAAAGTGGTACTGTGGACAGATACTTCCATTGCCACTGTGCATCTTTGCAACTCTTTCGAACTTGGGTGTCTTTGTTGACTTCTCTATTTAATAACCTGTCCGGTATGTGAGTGCCGGTAGGCGTGTTTTTCTTCGGTTTAAAGCGGCACCATAGACTTTCCTTTTTGTTATAATGGATATAATGGTTCACTGTGGGATAAACAAGGTTTATGAATATTTTTTATATAACCCAAACATGATCTTTTCTTATAACTTTCTCTCTTTGGAAAGCTTGGTCAGGGAGCATTCAGAATGAGTGTATTTATAATGACATCACGTGGCAATTCATGTGACATTTTGATATTGCACATAAATTGACTTTAATCTGCTATTTTGTTTATTTCACTGCAATAATATTTACTATTTTGTTAGATCTGTTAAATAAAATCCAAATAGAAAATCCAACGCACATGCAGTCAGTTTCCTCTAACATGGCTTTAACGTTACATGACAGACAGGTGTCAAACAAAAAACATGGAAAGAGCTGGAAAACAACTTGAAATATTACTGTTGTGTGACTTGCACAGAATTATTGCTGAAACCACTGCAGAATCGCTCACAGTCTGTATGTGGCACATTGTGTACAGTGAGCACACAAGAAAACAAGCTATAGCATATTTACAAAAGTCTTTGAAAACATAATGCAATATGTGCTAGGCTAATGGCTAATTCTGACTTTGCCTATTTGTACACTCAGTCTGATCTAGAGATTCACACACTTGTGCTGAACTGTCTACTCATTGTGTTATGTTGCATCTGTTTTATTTATGTGTGGTATTAGACATTCATCAAACAGATGATATCAAAATATCTTGAACAGATAACTTACAGGTAGCTTGGGGCAACAGGGTGGTGCAGCAGAAATCGTTGCTACCTCACATCTCTAGGTTATCCAGTTTGACATGCACTCAGTCTATGTATTTTTCTCCACTATGTTCTCTGTCCTCTATAAAACCTTTCAGTATGTGGATTTCTTATGCTAAATTGACAATAGATGTGAACAAGTGAACAAGATGTGTTCAACAAACTTGCATCCCTTCCATCTGCGATGTAATCCCGCAGTGCATCCTTTGTTCCAAATATACTCTCCATATCTATCATGAACTGTGGCTTGCAATAAGCATGCGCTGATGATAAATGAAAGAATTGAAAGTAACTACAGTGAAATATGCTGCTACTCATTGTAATGTTTGATATTGGAAACCAGATGCACCTGCTGCAGTTCAATTTGCCTTGTGTCTGGTTTTTCCATAAAAGCATTCATTTACTCAGACTGGTAGCCATTATGCCTCGGGGTAATTGCCTTTTTGCGAAATTGGATCAACATATATTGGTATAATTGAGCAACTGGGAGATGTTGGTCTCCAAGGAGCTGCTGATAAGATTCTCTGCTGTTTGCTGATTTACATCTCTGGAATGTTTATCAATCAGAATTCAATGGGTTAAATGTGAATTCAATAGAGATAACCCCATGCAATCCTCTAGAAAGACCTTTAGTGGTAAAGCATATTATGAAGTTGTACTTTTGTAATGACTTTTACTAATAACACTATATACAAGCTCTTCCAAGTGTCCGCTGACACATACAACCGTATTGTATATTTTATACAGTATTACTGTAAATGGCTCTGTTTTGCTACTGTGTATTATGTACTGTAATTTGTTCAAATGTATTAACCAATTAAAGTATACTACCCAGTACTGATCACCATTCTTTAACACTCTTAAATATGTCCTGGCTTTTTTTAAATTATGATGGGGTCATCAGAACACATCTCCATCATACGTTGGAGACTACCTGTATACTGTATATACAGTGTTTTTGATTGTAATCTTATATGCGTTTCGCAAGCCTCTAAAAGACACTGAGCACTTTGAGTATTGCTTTTGTTCAGATGTTGGGTGAAACAGTAGCTTTCTTACTCACAGTCTTAGTCATATTCTTTTTTTGGTTTTAACATATGACTAAGGTGCAATTAGAATTGACCACTTTTCTATTATACAGAATAATATTATGGGTCTTCATATCTGCTAAATGGTTTTAGGGAGCACCTGCTAGCTCTGTGGTATGGTTCTAAAGCAGCCTACTTTTGGAAATGAATAACACATCACAGATTTGTTTGGGATCTGTGTATAAATAGTCAGGACATCACAAATACATTGAGTTAAAAAAAAGTGATTTCTTTTTTTTTTCTGGCTACATTTACTGTGTTATGTAATATATATGTATATATATATATATATATATATATATATATATATATATATATATATATATATATATATATATATATATATATATATATATATATATATAATATCCACAATGCATTATAGCTAATTTGTAGATAATGTATACTGTACTGACATAACATTTGCTGTATGTAGGTTATTTTTATGTGAATATTTAAATCATTTTACACATTTGCCAAAAGTACAATAAAACCTTTTTCATCATATGTTTGAAGCTGGTTTTGGTTTGGTTTGTGCACAGGACAACAAAAAAAGTGAGGTTACTGGAGAAACTGGAGTAAAGAGACAGCATAATATCTTGTTACCAAAAAGGTATATTGGATCCAGCATGTAAATTTGAATGGACTGTATGGTCAAAAAACTGTGGACACCTAACTATCAGACACATATGTTCTTGTTGAACATTATGTAAAAATAATTGTGCATTTACTATATATAAAATTTGTCCCCCTTTGCTTTTGTCTTTCCGTTAGATTTTGGAACGTGGCTGTAAAGACTTGTGGTCATTCAGTCACAAATGAATAAGTGAACTTATACACTGATGTAAGATGAGCGAGCTCGGCATGCAATCAATCAATTCATCCCAAAGGTGTTTAGTGTGGATACGTTCAGGACTTTGTGCAGGCCCTTGACTTTCTTGATGCCAACCCTGACCAACCAAATCTTTATGAACCTCACAATTTTTTATAGAGTCTAAGCCCCTATTGAAGGTTTTTTTTCCCTTTTTTCTTTTAAGTGCTGCACTCACACTACTCAAACCCAACATCCACATAAGTCTTCCTGACTCCCCTACCATTGTTTGACACAAAGGAAGATGGCTTGATTGCAGTTATTTTCAGTGACAGCCACAGCTGTTTTGGTAGTCAAATTGGATTGTAATTACCATGTTACAAATGTTTAGTGCATCAGAAGTAAATATAACAATAGTGGTTTTACCCATCAATTTCAATTATCTTGATCCATTTTTTTATTTAGTCATTTTATCTGGCTAAATAAAAGTAAAGCCATTTAGCCTTAGGGAAAAAGAAATCATTGTATAATGTGCATTGTTTACATTATTATCAGTCACAAAGCAGTGGGAAGATTTAATTGTCTCGGGGTATTATATCCGCAAAATAATTTACATATATTTCTATTGTATATATATATATATATATATATATATATATATATATATATATATATATATATATATATATATATATATATATATATATATATATATATATATATATATATATATATTTGTTTTCTATTTCTATATATCATATACTGTATGATATTGAATCGATTTTTGTTTTTTCTTAAATATTTAATCAGTATTAAAAATGTAGAATCTGAAAACTTCTTAAAGGATTCATAAAGCACTTGGAGGCAGTTATAAATAAAAATTATTTGTTTGTTTATTCCTCCTTGACATGAAATTTTTAACCATTATTTTTATTTTTTTTTGTAATTGAAGAACATTTGTAAATTATATGTTCCTAAATATTTATTTTTAATTATTATTTTATTGTCAAGTGGCATAATTGTATTATGTTGGTCAAATGTAACACTACAAAAGATGGTGTAAAATTACTTGTACACTATATAGCAAAAGTTTTTTTTTTTTTTGGACCCATGTCATCCACATGTGGGCCTTCTTCAAACTATTTCCACAAAGATAGAGGTATTAATTGAACAGGATGTCTTAATGATCTCCCTTCACTGAAACAATGCCCCTGTGCAAAAGACTAGCTCCATGAACACCTGGTTTGCTAAATTTGGTGTGGAACAAATTGATATTGTCAAGTGGCGATATTGTCAGGTAAGGAGGAATGTCATGGGCTCTGCCTCATGACCCTGACCCTGCACTCTCACTCCAGCTTCCTAATAGGTTGGGATATGCAAGTGAGGCATATACATGCATATACAGTGAGGAAAATAAGTATTTGAACACCCTGCTATTTTGCAAGTTCTCCCACTCAGAAATCATGGAGGGGTCTGAAATTGTCATCGTAGGTGCATGTCCACTGTGAGAGACATAATCTAAAAAAAAATCCAGAAATCACAATATATGATTTTTAAACTATTTATTTGTATGATACAGCTGCAAATAAGTATTTGAACACCTGTCTATCAGCTAGAATTCTGACCCTCAAAGACCTGTTAGTCTGCCTTTAAAATGTCCACCTCCACTACATTTATTATCCTAAATTAGATGCACCTGTTTGAGGTTGTTAGCTGCATAAAGACACCTGTCCACCCCATACAATCAGTAAGAATCCAACTACTAACATGGCCAAGACCAAAGAGCTGTCCAAAGACACTAGAGACAAAATGGTACACCTCCACAAGCCTGGAAAGGGCTACGGGGAAATTGCCAAGCAGCTTGGTGAAAAAAGGTCCACTGTTGGAGCAATCATTAGAAAATGGAAGAAGCTAAACATGACTGTCAATCTCCCTCGGACTGGGGCTCCATGCAAGATCTCACCTCGTGGGGTCTCAATGATCCTAAGGAAGGTGAGAAATCAGCCCAGAACTACACGGGAGGAGCTGGTCAATGACCTGAAAAGAGCTGGGACCACTGTTTCCAAGGTTACTGTTGGTAATACACTAAGACGTCATGGTTTGAAATCATGCATGGCACGGAAGGTTCCCCTGCTTAAACCAGCACATGTCCAGGCACATCTTAAGTTGGCCAATGACCATTTGGGATGATCCAGAGGAGTCATGGGAGAAAGTCATGTGGTCAGATGAGACCAAAATAGAACTTTTGGGTCATGATTCCACTAAACGTGTTTGGAGGAAAAAGAATGATGAGTACCATCCCAAGAACACCATCCCTACTGTGAAGCATGGGAGTGGTAGCATCATGCTTTGGGGGTGTTTTTCTGCACATGGGACAGGACGACTGCACTGTATTAAGTAGAGGATGACCGGGGCCATGTATTGCGAGAACCCAAAATCTCTTCAATGCCCTCAGTTAGAGCATTGAAGATGGGTCGAGGCTGGGTCTTCCAACATGACAATGACCCGAAGCACACAGCCAGGATAACCAAGGAGTGGCTCTGTAAGAAGCATATCAAGGTTCTGGCGTGGCCTAGCCAGTCTCCAGAACTAAACCCAATAGAGAATCTTTGGAGGGAGCTCAAACTCCGTGTTTCTCAGCAACAGGCCAGAAACCTGACTGATCTAGAGAAGATCTGTGTGGAGGAGTGAGCCAGAAAATCCCTCCTGCAGTGTGTGCAAACCTGGTGAAAAACTACAGGAAACGTTTGACCTCTGTAATTGCAAACAAAGGCTACTGTACCAAATATTAACATTGACTTTCTCAGGTGTTCAAATACTTATTTGCAGCTGTATCATACAAATAAATAGTTTAAAAATCATATATCGTGATTTCTGGATTTTTTTTTTAGATTATGTCTCTCACAGTGGACATGAACCTACGATGACAATTTCAGACCCCTCCATGATTTCTAAGTGGGAGAACTTGCAAAATAGCAGGGTGTTCAAATACTTATTTTCCTCACTGTATGTATGTATATGTATATATATATATATATATATATATATATATATATATATATATATATATTTATATATATATATATATAAATACGTATGTATATGTGTGTGTGTGTGTGTGTGTGTGTGTGTGTGTGTGTGTGTGTGTGTGTGTGTGTGTGTGCGTGTGTGCGCTATAATGTATATATGACCTTTCTTTGTCTATATTGTGCACATTGGGAAATATCAAATTACTTCATTTGATAAATCTTTTTTATAAAGAAGAGTAATATTAGGTAATTACAGAAGACTATTGGGTTCTATTACCCACTCTGTCACCAAATGCTGCTGTAATATAAAATTAAAAGCAGTGAGATAAACAAAGGCACAAGGACAAACGGTATTTGGAAGAATACACCACTTCCACTCGCCACCACTTCCATGGTTGCTTTCTATTTATTTACCTACCGTATAGGTCTCCTACTATATTTGCTAATTGCAGGGCAATAAATGTAGCGACATGCACCTGATAAAGTGACCATGCAGTATACATGTGGGACTCATTTGTGTTAAGTCCTGGTGTGTGTATCACTTAAAAAATCTCAGCTATGAGGCAAACACTACTTAATGTACCATCATTTATCAGTCCTGTAGCAGTGTGCCTCTACTAGTCATCTTTATTAAAGTTCCTTCTCTGAACAGCATCACTCAGCTAATTAAGCTGCACTTAAAAAAAAAAGACTTGATTTGGCGTTTTTGTTTGCATGTGAAAAGGGCGTGATGAGGGTTCGCTAAGACGACTGATGAGGGTGCAGCAACATTTCTAATTAATGACACCGTCTGATGCGTCTGATATGTCAAACATTTAGTCTTTCCGCTTCGGCCTTTGAATGTGAAAATATTGGCTGTTAAGCAGATACTGAAGGGCAATGTAGGTTTATGCAATTATTTATTTAACTTGGCTTGTTTATTTTTCCAGTCTATGTCATGCTCCAGGCAGATGAGCATAATGTAAGCTCAATCTTTCTTCGCTAGAACCTTGAAACTGCAGCAGCAGTGAATTATTTATGACTGACAGCCTGGAAAGAATGAATGTTTCGCTAGAGGGCACTGTGCTAAATGCATCAATGGATTTGAGAGTGATATTTCAGTGATGTGTGCAGATATTTTTTACCCCAGAAATCAGAAAATAACTGATATTTTATACCGGTTGCAGAGTTTAGAGCAAATGCTGAAGTATCATCGAACCCCGATGAGCATGTATGGGGTTTTGTGGAGCGAGATTGTGTCTCTTCCTCTCCCTCATGCTACTGCTGGTATAAGGAGGAAGCTGTGTTGTCTAGTAGCTCCCCCCTAGTGTTCTCACTGTATTTAATGATCCAAATGCTTGATTACATACAGCCTCTTGCATAGGCACATGTACCTACATGAAATGCACTGCCATGCCAAATAGATACAGTGAGGAAAATAAGTATTTGAACACCATGCTATTTTGCAAGTTCTCCCACTTAGAAATCATGGAGGGGTCTGAAATTGTCATCGTAGGTGCATGTCCACTGTGAGAGACATAATCTAAAAAAAAATAATCCAGAAATCCCAATGTATGATTTTTTAACTATTTATTTGTATGATACAGCTGCAAATAAGTATTTGAAAACCTGAGAAAGTCAATGTTAATATTTGGTACAGTAGCCTTTGTTTGCAATTACAGAGGTCAAACGTTTCCTGTAGTTTTTCACCAGGTTTAGGTGTAGTTTTTCAGCAGGTCACACACTGCAGGAGGGATTTTGGCCCACTCCTCCACACAGATCTTCTCTAGATCAGTCAGGTTTCTGGCCTGTCGCTGAGAAACACGAAGTTTGAGCTCCCTCCAAAGATTCTCTATTGGGTTTAGGTCTGGAGACTGGCTAGGCCACGCCAAAACCTTGATATGCTTCTTACAGAGCCACTCCTTGGTTATCCTGGCTGTGTGCTTCGGGTCATTGTCATGTTGGAAGACCCAGCCTCGACCCATCTTAAATGCTCTAAATGAGGGAAGGAGGTTGTTCCCCAAAATCTCGCAATACATGGCCCCGGTCATCCTCTCCTTAATACAGTGCAGTCGCTCTGTCCCATGTGCAGAAAAACACCCCAAAGCATAATGCTACCACCCCCATGCTTTACAGTAGGGATGGTGTTCTTGGGATGGTACTCATCATTCTTCATCCTCCAAACAGGTTTAGTGGAATTATGACCCAAAAGTTCTATTTTGGTCTCATCTGACCACATGACTTTCTCCCATGACTCCTCTGGATCATCCAAATGGTCATTGGCCAACTTAAGATGTGCCTGGACATGTGCTGGTTTAAGCAGGGGAACCTTCTGAGCCATGCATGATTTCAAACCATGACGTCTTAGTGTATTACCAACAGTAACTTTGGAAACGGTGGTCCCAGCTCTTTTTAGGTCATTGACCAGCTTCTCCTGTGTAGTTCTGGGCTGATTTCTCACCTTCCTTAGGATCATTGAGACCCCACGAGGTGAGATCTTGCATGGAGCCCCAGTCCGAGGGAGATTGACAGTCATGTTTAGCTTCTTCCATTTTCTAATGATTGCTCCAACAGTGGACCTTTTACACCAAGCTGCTAGGCAATTTCCCCGTAGCCCTTTCCAGCCTTGTGGAGGTGTACAATTTTGTCTCTAGTGTCTTTGGACAGCTCTTTGGTCTTGGCCATGTTAGTAGTTGGATTCTTACTGATTGTATGGGGTGGACAGGTGTCTTTATGCAGCTAACGACCTCAAACAGGTGCATCTAATTTAGGATAATAAATGTAGTGGAGGTGGACATTTTAAAGGCAGACTAACAGGTCTTTGAGGGTCAGAATTCTAGCTGATAGACAGGTGTTCAAATACTTATTTGCAGCTGTATCATACAAATAAATAGTTTAAAAATCATACATTGTGATTAATTTTTTTTTTTTTTTAGATTATGTCTCTCACAGTGGACATGCACATGCACCTACATTTCTAAGTAGGAGAACTTGCAAAATAACAGGGTGTTCAAATACTTATTTTCCTCACTGTAGCTAGGATTGCTTTTAAAGATTTGGTACTGTATTAAATACCAAACCGTTTGCACCATACAGTAAAATAACTTTCCCAAACCCCATCAATATATTTATTCCAATAACATCATTGAATTTGTCAAATGATATTGCCTATTTATTAGTTATGGTGTTTATACTATTCCTGAACTGTCAACTGAATAATAGTTGTAGGTCTGATTTTTAGACCCTAGGGGGATCCCACTTGGCAGCCACTGCTATAATGTATCATTTTTGTATGAAAATGTATGTAGGTTTATTCTTCTGTCCTAAAATCTACATTCCTCATTAAGTTAAATCCTGAGAGAGAGAGAGAAAAAGAGAGAGAGAGAGAGAGAGAGAGAGAGAGAGAGAGAGAGAGAGAGAGAGATAGTCTTATTGTAGGAGAGCACTGATACGAAATACTATCACCTATTGGTTCAAACCAGATTTACATAATATTTGCATGATTTTGCTGTCTTGGGCACATCGTTTCATCCCAAAGGTTACAAGTTAAAATCACATCTACACCAAGCTGCCATTCCAGGGCCCCTGAGCAAAGCCCTTAACCACATAGCTGTTCAGTTGTATAAATGAGATAAATGTAAGTCGCTCTCTATAAGGGCTTTTGCCAAATGGCATAAATGTAAATGTACGATTAGTAGCTTTTGAATACACAAGACTCCAACCAACAACAACAACAAAATAAGATATGGCATTGTTAAAATACTTTTTATCTTCTAATTTATAGAATAATCTCTGCAATAATACTCTTCTAAAAGCCACCAGTAGAAAAGCAACAGCCGTGAACATGACCGTCGCAATAGCTAAACAAATATGGAGGATATGATTATTTTTTAAATGTGGATTTTTAAAACGGAGAGAAGATTTTGACATTCCAGCTGAGTTCTGGCCGAGTAAAAAATAGTAAAAGCAATACAGATTCTTGTATCGTCATTATATAACGCCTACTTTAAAGAATTGGCATTCATGCTGTCCTGTTTTACCGAGGTTCCAAACTCCTCTTCTTTGCCTTTTTAAGCATCACTTACGTAAGCAAAATATTACCAATATTACAACAAGATCATTTATACTTTTAAAATAAACCCTTTTCCTGGTTGAATGTTCTTTTCCATTTATTCTGAGCTTATTGGAGTGCTAACAAAAAAAAAAAAATAAGTGTATTAACACCTGCATTTACTGAAGTATCAATGTTCCTTTCAGAAAAGCAACTAAATATAAAAATAACCATAATGCAAATCCTACTTGATACACTGAGCAGGCAAACTAACTGTAACTATTGGCAAATTTATAGAGTATAAATGCATTCTCCAGACAACAGGACAGCAAAACACAGCTGAAATGCACATTTTAATGGTAAATATGTTTTTCACCCTATTTTACCCAGATATCAATTCAATTTATCCCACATCTGTAAAAGTATACACTTTAATTCAATTCCATTGGCTCAAAATACAAAATACAGTCCATGGGTGAAACAACAGCTAAAAAAGGCATGCTTTTGTTATTTTTTTCCAACTATCCTGCAGCACCTATCTATTCTTGTTACAGCTAAATCCTCTGGAATAACAAAAAATGAAAGGCTTCCCTAGTTTAAATCCAGCCTTGGACTGCTTTCAATGTAGACTTTTGCATGATCTCCCTTCCCATTGTGTGGCTAGTGTGGGTTTCCTCAGGGTTCTCTGGTTTCATCCTACCTCTTGGTCATTCTAAAATGGTCTTTAGGTGCATCCTATACCTAAAAAAATCCTATCCTATATGTTCAATGAGTGTGTAAATGTATGAGTGCATGGTGATGAACAGGCATCCTGTCTACATTGTGTATTCATGCATCATGCCCAATGTTTACCAGGATCATGTGCAAATTTGACCACAAGAATCTACTGAAGATTAATGACTACATGCTAGAATTGCACACTTTGTTTTGAAGTCTCGTTGTATAAAAGTCTTTGTACTGTACATGTAAATTATGCTTTATGGTCAAAGTCGAAAGAAATCTTGAAGGAAAAGTGGAAGGAATTGCTATGCACAGAAATATCCTGGATTTCAGTATGGGTTGAGGAGTGAGTGTCAGGCAAAAAGAGCATTTTTTCCAAATGCACTGGCAAAGTGCCTCATGGCAGTGGATGTGTTGCTTGTTGCCTACCTCTAGAAAATAATGGCCAGGCTGTGCACTTAGAAAACAGCAAGCTGGGAAAATCTGGGGGTCTGTTTTATTGAAGTGACTTCAGAGCGGCAGAGATTACCATGATAATGCACACATACACACATACACACATACACACATTCTCTCTCTCTCTCTCTCTCTCTCAGATAAATTTTATAACAATACATTTTGAAATATTGTTACTACTGTGATTAATTTCTATTACAAACTGCCTAGAGGCAGCAAATCAGATGCAAAAAATTGTGTACCTTTATCTTTTAAATAAAATATGTATGTGTGTATATACATATGTACGTATGTTCATATGTCAATAAGTAATCATCCCAGATAAACAATAAACATATGAGTTTTCTAAAAAAAAAAATTATAATAATTATATATATATATATGTTTGATATTGTGTATGAGAACATGAGAATCAGACTGTGATAATTTTGTCATATCCTAACCTCTAGCACACATGCGTGTGCGCAGACACACAAACACACACAGATGGAAATCTTTAGCCTTTCTGACATGTAGACAGGAGATATTCTCATCCTGAGCTACCTTTGCTGCTGTTACTATTGCTTTTATGGCTTTCCTTACTAAACTGGTGTAATCAGGGTTCACAACCTTGCAGAAAATTCAATATATTAACTTTCTTATCAATAAAATTAAACCTGTTATGATTATGTGTATGTAGAATTTGTGTAGCCATTAAAATCAGCGAAAAAAATTTTTTGTTTCCGGAAATACGCCTGACGCTTACTGTAAGTTATGATGACTTTGAAAAGCTTTCTAATTTTCTTTTTATCTCTAAGACAATGAAGTGTTTTTGATAATTGACGTGGAAGAAAATGATGCTGAAACTACTGAAATTCTTCTTATTTTTTCTCTCTGTTCTTCAGCTTGTTGTCTTTAAGAACAATTTTGTTCCACTTGAACTATAGAAGGGTCATTTGTGTAGTGTACTGCATATGTTGTGACCAATTTTGACACCAGTTTCCCTGTGCACTTTCTCAGAGAGATCCACTGACCTTGAGCTCAGTAAAATGGGGTTGATTCTGGAGAGCTTAAGCCTGGCTACAGATACAGTATGCACTTATCCTTAAGTGGATTCAAGGCTTTAAAGTGGATAGACTTATCAAGGCAAAGTGTAACTTCATTAGTTCTCGCTGTTTGAACTGAACATGCCATGACCCCTTATTCAGTACAATATTATAAAGTCAGTCCTGTTTATTGGCTTTATTCCTGTAAGAACCAATATACATTTATATATTTTTTACATACACAGATATCTATCTATCTATCTATCTATCTATCTATCTATCTATCTATCTATCTATCTATCTATCTATCTATCTATCTATCTATCTATCTATCTATCTATCTATCTATCTATCTATCTATGTGAAAAACTTTAACTCATTATTGTTCTCACTCGTATTTATTTATTACATTTCGCAAAGTATCGCAATGTGGTTTTCTTGTCTCTGGAACTCTGAAAAAGCTGTTTGAAATGTTCCATGCACTAAATCAGTGTATTTATCGCCACCTTTAAAATCTTGCTCTACTACCGACTCTACGCTGCCTCTGCAGGGGGAATTTTGAATGCACTATATACTATAGCATGTGTGTATATATATATATATATATATATATATATATATATATATTATGTATATATATATATATATATATATATATATATATATATATATATATATATATATATATATATATATATATATATATATTAGTATGCCTGTAGAGTTGAGTAAAGCGTACATGAAAGCATCATATTAACAAAAGCATTGAATTATGCCATGATTAACTTAAAGCTTATTGAAATCATTTAAATGCAGAGCCCAGAAAACTTTGTGTTGCCAAATATAAGACTTGTTTTTTCCATTCAGGAAAATGTTGAATTTGTCCTTTGTGCTTATGTAACTGTAATTGTAGCATTAATTCCATAGTCTCATGTCTTTGTTTATCAGTATTATACAATTAGTTTTGTGGTGTCTTTTTTTGCTATCTTTAACCAGACTTAATCTAAATATCGGACTGGATGCAGACAGTATATTGTTTTTATATAGAAGACACACTCACAGACATTTTAATGGACTCTAAAGTTTATGTGTGTTTCTACCTGATGCCTTGCTGAGACAGATTTGTGTGCACTAGAGACCAGTACAGCCTCTTTCCTACTGATGGTCCACCTAAGCAATAACATGATTTACTCTGTATGTGTTTCTATTTACCATGATGCACTGTTGATGAGAAATGTTCAGCTGCCCTGAAGGGTTCTTTGGATTGTACCTCCTAGGGATTGCTTAAATATTTGAGTAGAACGAGGGCTTCACATTCAGGAGTTCATTTCAGAAAAATAAAACCTTTAACCATCTAAAAAACAGATAAATATTTGGAAGAAATAACAATCGGGGGGTAGTGGTGGCTCCAGCGGTTAAGGCGCTGGGTTGCCAATCGGAAGGTCTGGGGTTCAAGCCCCGGTATCGCCAAGCTGCCACTCTTGGGCCCTTGAGCAAGGCCCTTAACCCTCTATGCTCCGGGGGTCCCTTACGAGGGAAATATCAAGGTCCGTAACGTCGGAGTGATGTGGGGCCGCCTTCCCGTGGGCTCACCACCTGCAGGAGGGACCGTAAGGGACGGTGCTATGAGCATTGGGCAGCAGTCGGAGGTGGGGGCCTGCTTAGACTGCTGCCCCCGCGACCCGAATTACGGATAAGCGGGAGAAAATGAATGAATGAATGAAATAACAATTGGATGGCAATGAACTGTTCTTTAAAATGTGGGTTTAAAGCCTCATTATAAAGCTACCAACCAGGAAGGGTGAACATGAACACATGCTTTCTGTGTGACAGATGAAGCCAGCTAACCAATTTGCTGCTGATACTGCATCACCGGACACCCCAAATGAAATGTGCAATCTGCCCTTTTCCACAAACATGGACTCACAGATTGGCTAGTGTCACTGTGATTGACATGAAAGAGTGAGAGAGAGAGAGAGAGAGAGAGAGAGAGAGAGACTGCATATGCCATCCCTCCTTCCTAGAGAGCATGACCAATTTTGCTTCTTTGGCTCCTGACCACAGATGGGCATTTCTTGCAATCTTTTGACAATTCAAAAAACACTTGGAAAAAAAACTCTGGACTGTTTGATGTTTTTTATCATGACCACTGGCTTTTAGAACATGGTTTTAAAGGCAGGAGAAGACACTAGATCAATGAATGACTGGATGAAAGGATGGATGAAAGGATGGATGGATGGATGGATGGATGGATGGATGGATGGATGGATGGATGGATGGATGGATGGATGGATGGATGGATGGATGGATAGATAGATAGATAGATAGATAGATAGATAGATAGATAGATAGATAGATAGATAGATAGATAGATAGATAGATAGATAGATAGATAGATAGATAGATAGATAGATAGATATTTACACTATGCCATGTTTGGCAGCATCCACTGCTTTGAAGTGCTAATGGCCATGAAAGCCTCAATCCCCTTTTTTATTCACATTAATCCTTAATGCACTCTCTATTGCTCTCCACACACACACACACACACACACACACACACACACATTCACAAAAGCACACACCTTCACACATTACACATCCATGTACCAATGTCTTTCACTCTGTCCTGCCGGTGAGAGTGGCTCTCAAAGCCGCATATTACGCTTTACAGTGCCACTTTGTATGGGAAGCGGACCTTTGGCAAACAGAGGGGGAGGACTGAGATTGAAGAAGGACGGGAGCAGGGAAGAGAGGGATGTCAGAGACACATTGCTAGGCTGAGGTTGTGTGTTTACAGCCTGTTCCCTAAGGCATCACACACTAGGGCGCTGCTTGGAGGCTATCAATCAGACCCCTCTCGCCAGCTTCCTGCCTCCAGCCTGCAAACTCACAGCAACGTATATGCAGAGGTTCACACAAATAAACACCTTCCTTGGAAATAAAGTTGCATTAATTAATAATAGCTTCCATCCCCAGTCCTGTGGACATTTGCTGTCATGACCCAATGATTAAATTAAGGGCTTGAACTTATTCTCCTAAAGGTTATAAGACAATATTTGGAAAATACTGGTGCTTTGTGGTGATATGTGGTAGCTGCAAGACCGATCTTTATTCCTTTCAGTAAGTAACGTCATACATCACTGATGACACAGGAGAAAAGTAATAGAGGGTTGGTGCACAGCCTCAAAATCCCTTTCTCCCTGCAGGGGTTTAGTTTCAAGCCTAATCGAACTTACACAAACATAATAATCCAGGCCCCGAGGGGCATATGAATATTGTATACGAGTGTTTCAGATTAGGAACGGAACTTTTATCAGATTCTATCTCTAGACACAAGGTTAAATTAAGTGCAGTCATCAGTGATTGAGTAACTACTTCAAAATGTACTTCTGCAATGAATATAGAAACTAATTCATCACTTCTGTTCTATTTGCTATTCCAGCACTGCCTTTCTTTACAGTACGTTGTACTTTCAGACTTAATAACTGGTTACTGTGTCTAAACTGCACAGAAAATACATTCATCATGGTTGAGTTCCAGTGCAAGTGTTTCCAAATAGCTTAGAGTTTCTCAAATTTACAACATACACTAATACTACACTAGTAATTAAAGCAAAAAAAAAAAAAAAAAAGGAAAATTAGAGTAGAGTGGTGTTTTGTTTCCATCTCAAATCCACTTCTAAACCTCTTCAGTCTGTGTTGGATGTTTTCTTGCCCAAAGGGGAAAAACACTGTACTCATTAAATAACTAATTTGCTCTGAAAATTATTTTTTTATTTATTAATATATTTTTTTAAATGATATGTTTCACATTGAGATAAATAGAGACGTGTAAACTGAAGAAGGCTCACAGTGGAGGATTTTAATGCTAGTGATCAGTGTTGGGCAGTAACGGGTTACTAGTAAAGCGTTACTGTAACGCAGTTACTTTTGACAGTAACTAATACTGTAACACATTACTTTTTAAATAAAGTAACTCCATTACCGTTACCGTATGGTGCGTTGTCTGTTACTTTTTTAAATGAATTAATTTGGGCTGAAGTGTAGCCTACAGTCTAACCTGTTTACAGCAGCGGCGCATTGTAGGATTGGAGGATGAACCACTGTAAACACGAAAAAGACGCACTGTGGGCGTGTTTCCGTTTATTCAGGTCTGTGCGGCAGTAATGGCGAGTCGAGGCGAGAGCAAGACGAGTTTCTCGTGGAAATATGCTCAATATTTCACTTTAGTTGAGCATTAAGACAAAAACTTTTCAGTCAAATGTAAGCTGTGTCGTCCTGGTTCGAAGGTCGTATCTACTGCGATAAAAAGCAACTTCAATCTGTCGAAGCTCCTCCAGAAACTCCATGCCTTGACAAAGCTAAAAGCTAATCTGGTGTTATGTCGTACATTGTTGATAGTTTTCAAAAAACATTTTTAAGAGCTCAACACAACAGCTTTTATGATGCAGAAGCCACTTTAGTATTTAATTCTGAATATATTATACAGTTTGTTTTGTTATTTATTTCAGAAATCCTTGTGATATATACAGTTTGTGCAGGTCTGACTTAAATAAAATAGTGTTTAAAAATGACTTTGTGTTTAAGTCAGTTTTGTGTTTGTATAGACCATAACGTATAGAACGTTCTTTAAAAAAGTAACTAAAAAGTTACTTTTAACAGTAACGCATTACTTTTTGGTGTAAGTAATCAACAAAGTAATTGAGTTACTTTTTGAATGAAGTAACTAGTAACTGTAACTAGTTACTATTTTTTAGTTTGACTGAGAACAGACATGATCACCTGATCATCATCTTTTCACAGGCATTTAACCCTCTGAGGTCAACAAATGTTATCACCTCATCACATCCGTGTGAAAACATAGTTGTCAATGGAAACATAGTTGTTAAATATGTTAATGTCTGGTTAAAGTTCTTTAGAGTTTGTGCTTAGTTGTGTAATTTGGCCAAAATGCACCATTCAAAATAGAAATCATTATGCTATGTTTCTTCCTTTTGTTTTAAAGATTAAAGGCACAATCACTTTCCCAAACAGTCTGCAGTAATGTGGTTATAGCTAAAATGTGGGCTTTTAATAATGTTAGCATTCTGACACTTGGGATGTAGATGTAGAATTGTTAATACCTGTTCGTATTGAATAAACAAAAATCTTTACATGGTGGTCTTAATTTTTTTTATTTAATTTTTTGCAATGTTCAAGGACAGCTTTACATTTAAATTATAATATGGCTATTAAATTTAACATTTTTGTGTTATAGTGATAATTATGTTAGAGGTTTGTTTATTTTTTGACAGAATTATGTGGAAAAATATTCAAGAATTCTTCAAGAAGAAACCATGTCAAAGATGGGTAGATGCAGTATAGTGCAGTTAAGAACAATTGTTGTCTGTTCAATGGTTTTAATTTATAAAAAAGAGATATGTTTTTTCCAGGCACTTATGCAGTTCCATTTTTTTGTCATCCCATTTGTGTTGTCCCACATGACTTTTTTCCATGGGCCATTCCTGACTGGTTCTTCCCTGTGCTACCCCTTAAAAAAAAAAAAAAAATCCTAGAATCGCTCCTGCTTGTGAACCATTGATTTATGATGGTAAAGCCCATAAAATTGCAGGGTGTATAATTTTTTTAAATTCATTGTATAATCATTGCACTGCTTGGGGAGTTGCGAAATTTCGAGGAATTAAAGAAAGCTGTTTAGAGGATTAACCATACTTAGGTTTTGGACTATAGCAGTTTAAGTTTAAAGTTTAAAAGCTGTTTCTGAAATCCTGAAATTGTGATAAATGTCCTAAGTAAGATCTACTATATTTGGACTTTGTGAAAATTTAGCTCCAATGTAGCTTTAAGATAAGTTTCAGAGTGAAAGATATTGTGTATAGTGTAAGTATTCATGCCTTCCCGGACTTCGCATTTATAACCTGGAAATAAAATGAAATTAAATGGACCTACCTGGGATTATGCAGGGTATTTATCTTTACAACTTTAATATGCAATGAAAATGTATTGAATTATGACTACCATGCATTGCATTACAATCATGGAAATTCAGACCTACAAAACCATCCCAATTTCTTTTTTTTTAATTATTATTACTGTACTATTACCGATGTGCGAAACATCAAGGACAAAATACAAATGTAGTCTTAAATGCATAGTCCCAAAGCGTTACAACGCAGCTCGAGTTCCCGAAGGGGAACAGCTTTTTTGTTCAATCAAGTTAAGGATTACCACAAAAAATTTGATTAGTAAATCTAGGGAAGGGAAGGATGATAATCATGAGCATGACAAGAGCTAGGTTAGACATTAAGAAGACAGATTCTGAATACAGATATTTTTCACAGAGCATGATGGTTGTTTTAAGGAGTTGCATCAGCCCGTCTGCCCCAAGACACAAGCCTTGAGATTTCTGCTATATATATAAAAAAACAAATAAATAAAAAAAAACAACCATTAAACTATATTGTCTCTGGCTGGAAAAGCTTTAATGTTTTGTTTTATTTCTATTCCTTTTTTAGACACTGTATTTGAATCAGGATCTTATAATAGGACTATGATTAGGAGTGAAAATTCTATTCAAATCCAATGTTATACAGAACTTCAATAACATGTTATGCTTCTCCAACTCCACCCTGAATATAATTCCAATTTGTAACTAATTTGAAGTGTTTAGATATAAACCAGGCCAGATGGCCAACGGCAATTATTTTCTTTTCGATCTGAATCGAAGTACTGACAAGACAAACAGTCAATATTGGTACCAATACTTTTAAGAATTTTTTTCTGTAGAATTTTTACAATTCATAGTGTGTTTTAAAAGCCATTATGTTTAAATATAAATAAGCAGAATAAACAGAATTTTACTAAACTTAACTAAATTTTTTAAAACTATTTATGGGTCACAATATTACTGGCATGCACTTGAATTCTTCTTTGACCCTAGACTGAGTGACTGAGAATGCTGACTTGTTTGTGTCACAGCAGAAGTAATATTTCCTATTTAGGTTAAGGAAATATAAAAATTACATCAAGCATCCAAAATTTGTCACAACTGTTTTACTAACACACAAGAACTTGGGATTCGTATAAATGCATGTCACCAGTGTTTCATATGCGTATGAGGTGGTATCAAAAAGTTTTAAGACTAATGATGCTAACTGGTGCTATTCTGACCACATCCATTACCACATCTGCGATTTTATCATGGACATAAAGTTAGAACAATTATGAATATCTGCGTCAAACTGGGCAAATCTGCCACAGAGACTTTTACACAATCTACATTTGACTTTACATCCGTTTGACATAAGACGATGCTGCAATTAGTCGTTAAATGCGTTTCAAGGAACATGATGAGATATCAGAAAGACCTTCAACAAGCTTAACTCCTAAAAATGTCGAAACCATTTGGCAACTTGTTAGAGAACAATTCACATGATCTCACTTCCGTACCACCCCTTCTGGCCAAATTTGGCTTCTGCAGACTTTGCCCTTGACATGCTCCCAAAAGAAAACCTCAAGGACATATTCCAGAAATGGCAGGAAATTTTCCTGTCAATAATGTTTTTTACCCTTTTTTTTACTTATTTGACACAATTTATTCAATTGCACACATAAATTGGCACTTGTTATTTTGGATTTTAGTAAAGCAAGGCAACACCAAGCTCCAGATTAGCAAAACATTTTCGCTACTTGAAACTTCAAATATTGCTTGTCATACTGTGTACAGCACACTGAACATGTGTTCCTAACAGGCTGCATTTGAAAGGCTAATAATACGCGTTAACAAACAGATGGCAAATTGGAACAAATAGTCTTACAGCAGAGAGATAGAATGTTGCAACATCTCTCATTTCTGTAATGATATTGGTGTTTCAGAACTGTAAGGTATATGTATGTGTGCCTTTTATTAATTAATATATATATAAATATATATATATATATATATATATATATATATATATATATATATATATATATATATATATATATATATATATATATATATATATATAATACAAGTGAAACTGTTAGATTCTAAAAGAAATAAATTGATGGTGGTTTAAACTGTTTTTTAGTGGTTAAAGTGATTATAAGACACACAGTGAGTAAGTGTGATACAGCGAGCGAGAAGAGAAAAAGAGAGGCCAGTAAGCCAAATGCCTGTCCGAAAGGACAAAAGCAACAGTAATCCCTAGACCAAAGACCTTAACACAATCTCTCTGTGCACACAGCCTTGTCTGAATGCCAGTTTACAAGCAGTTCTGAGGAGAGATGAGTGGAGCAGAGTATCCCTGATAGTACAGAACAGGGTCTTGTCACATCCACAAACTGTCAGTGCCTAGTGTTTTAAACTTTGTAAGGTGCTGCAAGTCCAAGCCACATTATTTTCTTTTAGAATTAAGATCTTTATTAGTTAAACTTTCTAAACTGCTTTAAAGATGTGTCTGTGTTAAACCATAAACCTGCCTCTTCAATTAAAAGCTCAAAACTATGTGACATGGAAAAGTTTGAAACAGATAAGAATATACCTTGGTAGAAAATTCATGGGTAAATAAAACACCTGAATAATAAATAAGCAATTATTCAACAAACACAGCCTATAATTCCTGATTTGAGATAGTAATGATTTTGTACAAGGCTTTTCTTTTTGTTTGCTTTATAACAAACCACTATTAGCTTCCTTCCTATTTAAGTAAATGTAAAAGGGTAAAAGAAACGAATTATATTGAGCTACTGTTGTGGGTTTTGAAGAATGTGGGTTAAATGAAGGTGCTTTTACATAACGCAATGCCCCTGAGTGCAAAGCTAGCTACATGGTTTGGAGTGAAAATCATGAGTGGCCTACTATAGATCTATGACAAATTAAAAATGTTCCTGAATGGAAAAAAAAAAGTCTTATATTTGGCAAGACAAAGTTTTCTGGGCTCTGCATTTAAATGATTTCAATAAGCTTTCAGTTAATCATGGCATAATTCAATGCTTTTGTTAATATGATGCTTTCATTTACGCTTTACTCAACTCTACAGTGAGGAAAATAAGTATTTGAACACCCTGCTATTTTGCAAGTTCTCCCACTTAGAAATCATGGAGGGGTCTGAAATTGTCATCGTAGGTGCATGTCCACTGTGAGAGACATAATCTAAAAAAAAAATCCAGAAATCACAATATATTATTTTTTTTTAACTATTTATTTGTATGATACAGCTGCAAATAGGTATTTGAACACATGAGAAAGTCAATGTTAATATTTGGTACAGTAGCCTTTGTTTGCAATTACAGAGGTCAAACATTTCCCTGTAGTTTTTCACCAGGTTTGCACACACTGCAGGAGGGATTTTGGCCCACTCCTCCACACAGATCTTCTCTAGATCAGTCAGGTTTCTGGCCTGTCACTGAGAAACACGGAGTTTAAACTCCCTCCAAAGATTCTCTATTGGGTTTAGGTCTGGAGACTGGCTAGGCCACGCCAGAACCTTGATATGCTTCTAACAGAGCCACTCCTTGGTTATCCTGGCTGTGTGCTTCGGGTCATTGTCATGTTGGAAGACCCAGCCTCGACCCATCTTCAATGCTCTAACTGAGTAAGGAGGTTGTTACCCAAAATCCCGCAATACATGGCCCCATCCTCTCCTTAATACAGTGCAGTCGCCCTATCTCATGTGCAGAAAAACACCACCAAAGCATGATGCTTCCACCCCCATGCTTCACAGTAGGGATGGTGTTCTTGAGATGGTACTCATCAATCTTCTTCCTCCAAACACGTTTAGTGGAATTATGACCCAAAAGTTCTATTTTGGTCTCATCTGACCACATGACTTTCTCCCATGACTCCTCTGGTCAAATGGTCATTGGCAAACTTAAGACGTGCCTGGACATGTGCTGGTTTAAGCAGGGAAACCTTCCGTGCCATGCCTGATTTCAAACCATGACGTCTTAGTGTATTACCAACAGTAACCTTGAAAACGGAGGTCCCAGCTCTTTTCAGGTCATTGGCCAGCTCCTCTCGTGTAGTTCTGGGCTGATTTCTCACCTTCCTTAGGATCATTGAGACCCCACGAGGTGAGATCTTGCATGGAGCCCCAGTCCGAGGGAGATTGACAGTCATGTTTAGCTTCTTCCATTTTCTGATGATTGCTCCAACAGTGGACCTTTTTTCACCAAGCTGCTTGGCAATTTCCCCGTAGCCCTTTCCAGCCTTGTGGAGGTGTACAATTTTGTCTCTAGTGTCTTTGGACAGCTCTTTGGTCTTGGCCATGTAAGTAGTTGGATTCTTACTGATTGTATGGGGTGGACAGGTGTCTTTATGCAGCTAACGACCTCAAACAGGTGCATCTTATTTAGGATAATAAATGTAGTGGAGGTGGACCTTTTAAAGGCAGACGAACAGGTCTTTGAGGGTCAGAATTTTAGCTGATAGACAGGTGTTCAAATACTTATTTGCAGCTGTATCATACAAATAAATAGTTAAAAAATCATATATTGTGATTTCTGGATTTTTTTTTTTAGATTATGTCTCTCACAGTGGACACCTACGATGACAATTTCAGACCCCTCCATGATTTCTAAGTGGGAGAACTTGCAAAATAGCAGGGTGTTCAAATACTTATTTTCCTCACTGTATATATATATATATATATATATATATATATATATATATATATATATATATATATATATATATATATATATTGTCTGTTTCTATCTCTTGAATCTCTCTTTTGTCTCTATTGCCTATCTGCATCTGCTAGCCAAGACACTTTACAGGAATGGAAACACCAGCTTACCTCTTGAAAATAACCTTTTAGGATTATAGCAACAGGTTTGCCCATGAAAAGTCTGTTGTGTATATTGCTGTTGTGTATATCAGTATCCTGCCTGACGATGTTATACCAATGATTTAAAACATCCACTGACAATTTGAATCAAGTATGCATAAAGTATAATTCAAAAAAATATTTAAATGCCAGGTGATAAAATAGCCCTTGATCCAGCAACAGTATTATTTGGACTTGTAATTATATGTATCTTGAATCAGTTGTTTAATGTTTACACCAATACTGAAAAAAAAAGAAGCTAAAATTACATGTTACAAATTACATATATTGTAACCTTTATTCAATTCTTAATTCCGGTTTATAGATGTCGCAGCGGTAAAGAAGCCAGCTCAAGGGTCTCCAATTTGATAGTGAGCTAAGACTAATATAAGTGTAAAGTTCAATGCTCTCTACATGGGTTTGTCAGTGTTTTTTTTACCTTTCACATAAAACAATATGTCAGTAGTTTGTCTATGCATTATTGTCTTAAAGGTTGGGTTATACTTGCTGTTAACTGTATATCCTATACACAAGCTGGCCACTGCATGTACATTATCCTGTAGTCACTTGTTGCATCATATGTGCACCAACTGATTAATTGAAAAGTAGATTTCTCTTTTCTGAAAAATCACAGTTTATATCATTGCTGTGTAACACTGTGACTGCAAAAAAAATATATATAATAATATTATGTCTTGAACACAGCCATTTATCTTTGCACAAGCCAGTGCACTCTTAGTGCTGGTCCCAAGCCCAGAAAAATAAGATGGGTTGCGTTAGGAAGGGCATCCAGCGTAAAACATGTGGCAAATCAAATATGCAGATCACAAATCAGAATTTCATACCTGATAGGTCGAGGCCTGGGTTACCAACGACTGCCACAGGTATTGTTAGCCAACGCTGGAAATTAGGCTAGTATTGGCCAAAGAAAGAGAAAGAGAGGAGAAAGACGTCAACAGAGACAGCTTGGAAAGGAGACTTGTAGGAGAGTGGAGGCTAGGGAGCGCACTATAACTGTTGGTACGATGACTGGTAAAGGGAGAGAGTTAGCTAATATGATGGGGCAAAGAAAGGTAGACATGTTGTGTTCAGGAGACCAAGTGGAAAGGGAGTAAGGCCATTAACATTGGAGATGGGTTTAAAGTGTTCTATCATGGTGTAGATGAAAAGATAAATAGTGTAGGGGTGATGCTGCAGGAAGAGTACAGTAAAAGTGTAGTGGAGGTGAAGAGTGATGAACGTAAAGCTGGAAGTTCAAGGGATGACGATAAATGTCATCAGTGCCTATACTTCACAACTGGGTTGTGAGATGGAAGAGAAGAAAAAAAAATGTTGGAGTGAGTTAGATGAAGTGGTGGAGAGTGTACTTAGGAAAGAAAGATTTCAATGGCCATGCTGGTGAAGGGAACAGAGGTGATGAGGAGGTGATGGGTAGGTGTGGCCTTAAGGAGAGGAATGCGAAGGGCAGATGGTGGTAGATTTTGCTAAAACGATGGCAATGGCACTGGTAAATACTTATTTTAAGAAGAAGGAGAATCATATTGTGACATATAAAGTAACCAAGATGGCGGCGCGTGCACAACGCGAGGCCCAGCGTCTCTCCAGATTTTGCGATTTAGTAGCAATTTCTCCATCAACAGCGAGTTTATTCACTCAGAACGAGCCTGCACACATCTCATACAGCCGACAAGCATTACTAGACATCGGCTACTCTCACAGATACGGGCTTTCAACAGACTTTGAACTCCCTCGGGAAATCGCCCGAACACCGCAGACCGCTGATCCAGCTCGGCCGACAGCGAGACCACAGCGCCGGCGGCGAGACCGTAAACAAAGGAGGGGGAAGCGAGGCGGCATCAGGGCTAAGCTAAGGCTAAACCCGCATCAACCATCGATTCCTAGCGTCTTCCTTGCTAATGTACGGTCTCTTGCAAACAAAATGGATGAGCTGCTGCTCCGGATAACATCACACAAACGGATTAAGGAATGTAATGTCATGATTTTTACAGAAACATGGCTCAACAACAACATTCCCAGCAGCGCCATTGAGCTCGGGGGTCGCAGTGTTTTTTGGGCGGACAGGACGGCAGAGGACTCTGGTAAGCGCAGAGGTGGAGGTCTGTGCATTTATGTTAACAACTCATGGTGCACGGACTCTACTGTTACTGAAAGTCATTGCTCTGTTCATTTAGAGTATTTGATGATTAAGTGCAGACTCTTTTATTTACCGAGAGAATTCTCAGCAATTGTTGTGACTGCAGTGTACATTCCGCCGGATGCTAATGCTAAGCTAGCTATGGAGGAACTGCATGCAGCTATCAGCAAACAGCAGTCTGTACATCCCAAAGGAGCTATTGTTGTTGCTGGAGATTTCAACCACTCCAACCTGAAATCTGTTTTACCAAAATTTCACCGCAATGTCTCCTGCTCTACCAGAGGGGACAAAATCACTGGACCAGGTATACACAAACATACCTGGGGCATACACAGCCATTCCCCTCCCCCACTTGGGTCAGTCTGATCACCTCTCTTTGTTCATGCTACCCAAATACACGCCACTGATCAAACGTGTGAAACCAGCTCTGCGGACAGTAAAGGTATGGCCAGAGGGGGCCATTCCTTCTCTACAGCTACAGTTTCAGGATACTGACTGGAACATGTTTGCCTCACAGGCCACACTGGACTTTCACACAGACATGGACATTTACACTTCATCTGTTTTGGACCATATTAACACATGCATTGACAATGTCACTACTGTCAAACACGTGAAATGCTTTCCTAATCAGAAACCATGGATGAACTCTGAAGTCCGTCTCCTGTTGAAAGCAAGAGATGCTGCCTTTAAATCTGGCAGGGCAGAGGACTACAACAGAGCCAGGGCCAACCTGAAAAGAGGCATCAGGAAAGCAAAACTCACATACAAACTCCACATAGAAGAGCACTTCCACAACTCTGACCCCAGACGCATGTGGAAAGGCATCCAGTCCATCACAGACTACAAACGCACAGCTCAACCAACCAGCAGTGCCTTCCAACCGGACGAGCTCAATCACTTTTTTGCTCGTTTTGACCAATGCACAGGACATTTCACAACAACGGACTCTTCTGCTTACAGCCCACTTTCACTCACGACAACGGACGTCTATTCAGTGTTTAGCAGAGTGGATGCACGAAAGGCAGCTGGCCTGGATGGCATACTGGGACGTGTTCTCAGAGCATGCGCTGGACAACTGGCACAGGTTTTTACTGACATTTTCAACTTGTCATTGGCCCAAGCCACAGTACCTACATGCCTGAAGACCACTACCATTATACCAGTGCCTAAGCACTCAGCTGCTGAATGCCTGAATGACTTTCGACCAGTTGCACTCATCCCCATTGCTATAAAGTGCTTTGAGAAACTGATCTTGAATCACCTCACTGCGGGCCTACCACCTACACTGGACCCACACCAGTTTGCCTATCGCCCGAACAGGTCAACAGAGGATGCAGTTTCCACAGCTCTTCATTCAGCCCTCACCCACCTGGATAAAAGCAACACGTACATTAGAATGCTGTTCATTGACTTTAGCTCTGCGTTCAATACAGTCCTCCCCACTGTACTGATCACTAAGCTCAGTGAACTGGGGATCTGCACCTCCACTTGCAGATGGATTCTGGACTTTCTCACCAACAGACCTCAATCTGTCAGGTTGGGTAACCAGGTATCCTCAACCCTTATTCTGAACACTGGCATTCCGCAGGGCTGTGTTCTGAGCCCACTGCTCTACTCCCTGTTCACCCACGATTGTGCTCCTCTGTATAACTCCAACATCTTCATCAAGTATGCAGATGACACCACCGTGGTCGGCCAGATCGACAACAACAACGAATTGGCCTACAGGAAAGAGATCCGCAATCTAGCAGCGTGGTGTGCCAACAACAACCTGGCTCTCAACGCCACAAAGACCAAAGAGCTCATTGTGGACTTTCGGAAATCCAACAGCAGGAGACATCTACCTGTCAGCATCAATGGAACTGAGGTAGAACGAGTCTCCAGCTTTAAGTTCCTGGGAGTTCACATCTCAGAGGATTTGACATGGCAGCAGAACACTTCAGCTCTGGTAAAAAAAGCACAACAGCGCCTGTACTTCTTGAGAAGTCTCAAGAAGTCTCATCTGTCCCCTGGGATTTTAATGAGCTTCTACCACTGCATCATTGAGAGCATCCTGACCAACTCCATCACCGTATGGTACGGAGGCTCTACTGTGAGTGAACGGAAAGCCCTGCAAAGGGTGGTCAAAACCGCCCAACGCATCACTGGCACCCAACTACCTGCCATTGAGCACCTTCACCACAGCAGATGTCTGCGCAGAGCTCACAACATTATCAAGGACTCTTCACATCCCAGTCACAAACTGTTTAACCTCCTTCCATCACGAAGGAGATACAGGAACTTGCGCACCAGAACCAGCAGGTTCAGGGACAGATTTTTTCCATCCACCATCACACTACTGAACTCTACACTACACCGCTAAATCACCACAAAACAAACACAAAACAAACACTGTATATAACCTATATGTATATGCTATACATGTACATATTACATAGTATATATTTTACTCCTCATTACATCTGCACTATTTTTATCCTTGTATACTTATATCATTACTGTACATTCTGCCCAACATTTCATTCATTTGTGTATATAACCTGTGTGTGTATATATATTTACATATATATATATATATATATATATATATATATATATATATATATATATATATATATATATATATATATATATATATATATATTTATATATAGTAGACTGTTTATTCGACTTGCCTTTGTATTTATTTACTCCACATATGTTTACATATCACTGTAACTTGCTGTAAATATGCCATATATTTATTTGCACTTTTGCACGACTGCTACATTTTCCACTTCTGGTAGATGCCAAACTGCATTTTGTTGCTATGTACCTGTACAATGCAATGACAATAAAGTTGTATCTATCTATATATCTATCTATAAGAGTGGAGAAAGGTGCACACAGGAGGACTATGTTCTATGCAGGAGATGCAACCTGAAAGAGATTGGAGACTGTAAGGTAATGGCAGGGGACAGTGTAGCTAAACAACTTTGAATGGTGGTCTGTAGGATGGCTTTGGAGGTAAAGAAGAAGAAGAGAGTGAAGATTGAAAAAAGAATAAGATGGTGGAGACTGAAGGAGAAGACTGCAGTGTAAGGTTCAGGAAACAGGTCAGACAGGGGCTCAGTGGTGGTGAAGAGGTGCTGGATGATTGGGCAACTACTGCAGTAGTGATCTCTGATCTTGCCTCTATACAGGCTGGCACGGCAGATCCTCCTGTGTTCCAAGAGGAAACTGCTTTTATTGAGGGCTGTCTACATCCCAGGATATTTAAATCGAAGAACAGATTACCCTTTCGAGGCAAGGCCCAAACCCCGGGGAATAGAAGCTCCACCCAGAGGTGGTGGAGGATATATGGCGGAGGTTTTACAGGGCACAGGTGGATCTGTTTGCGACTCAAGAGACATTGCACTGTCTTCTCTGGTTGTCCCTCACCCACCCAGCCCCCTTGGCGCTGGATGCCATGGTACAGATGTGGCTGAGGCTACGCTTGTATGCCTTTCCCCCTATGGCACTGCTTTCGGGAGGTCTGGAGAGAGTTTCCCGGGAGGAGTCCATCTCCTCCTGTAGGCACCACGATGGCCAGGCAGACCATTGTTCACTGACCTGGTGTCCCTCCTTGAGGAACCTCCTTGGGAAATTCCTCCCAGGAGGGATTTCCTCTCTCAGGTGGGGGGTACTCTGGTTCACCCCCACCCAGAGTTGTGGAGGCCTCTATGAGGAGGTGGTATGCCACTAAATGGTGCTTGTTCACTGTGTGTTGTGGTGCAAGCACCACTAATTGGACCCAGTCAACTGCAGGGTTGGTTCATTGCTAAAGTTACTGCAGACCCTATAGGGTTACATGTCCACTATTGCGACTTATTGTGTCACTGTCGTTGGGTACACCCCCTTTTGTGACACACTTCCTGCGCGGCACCCAGAGGTCAAGGCCCGGGACGCGACCCAGAGTGCCTGTGTGGGACTTGGTCGTCGTGCTGGCAGCTCTGTCTGAGCCCCCCTTCGAGCCATTGGCCGAGGTGGCCCTTAGGTATCTGTCTATTAAGACTGCTTTCCTTCTGGCTATATCCTCACAGAAGAAGGTTTGGGACCTACAAGCTCTTTCTGTGGCCAAGTCTCTCCTGGAGTTTACTCCTGGCATGGCCAGTGCCTTCCTTTGACCTGTCGTGCTGCAGGCATTCTACCTTACTCCTTTTCAAGCCCCTGACCAGGAGAAACAAAGCCGATAACCACAGGACGAGTCCGTGGAGGAAGTCAGAGCAGCTGTTTGTCTGCTATCGCCCCTATTAGAAAGGGTTTCCTGCCAACAAGCAGACTCTGAGTAGGTAGATTGTCGATGTTTTTTCATCTTCATATGAGTCCTCTGGTCTCCCAATTCCTTTTGTGGATCAAGGCTCACACCACTCAGAGTGTGGCGGCCGCTACGGCCTGGCCCACTCCAGGACATTTGCAATGCTGCGGACTCTTCCACCCCACTGAACTTGGTCAGGATCTATGACCTTGACCTCAGAGCCACTCCTCTTTCCTGTGCTCTGGATGTGCTCTCACACACTAGGCAAGGACTGGTCAATGTGGCATGATTGGACTTTTGTTCCCAAAGCGTTGCGACGCAGCTCAAGTTCCTGAAAGGTAAACTTTTTAGGTAACCTTAGTTTCCTGAGGGAACGAGATGCTGCATCTTCAAGCCGCACTCCCTGCATCCCTGCCGCACTTCCCTTCTCATTTGCAGAAGCTAGCGTCGGCTCCATCGCGTGCGCATTTTATAGCTTCCTGGTCGCATTTCATAGCTTTCGCGTCTTGCCGTTGATTACACACGTGATTTAGAGTGTGAATAATGCGGACGCATTCCCAAAGTGTTGCGATGCAGCGTTTTGCATCCTTTGGGAACTACTACTACATATGTCACACATGTTTCCAGTTTGGAGTGGTAATGGACAGGTTGACGGACGAGGTCAGATCGGAGTTTTGTGTTTGTGGATGATATTGTGATTTGTGGTGAGAGTAGGGAGCAGGTTGAGAAGAGCCTGGAGTGGTGGAAGTACATGCTGGAGAGGAAGGGAATGAAAGTTAGTAGGAGTATGACAAAGTACATGTGTGTGAATGAGAGGGAGGGCAGTGGAGTGGTGCGGTTCCAGGGAGAAGAGGTGGAGGAGTTTAAGTACCTGAGATCAACAGTGAAGAGTAATGGAAAGTGTGTTAGAGAAGAAAGAAAGTGTGAAGAAATGAGTACAGGCATTGTGGAGTGGGTGGAGAAGAGTGGCAGAAGTGATTTGTGATAAAAGCGTATCTGCAAGAGTGAAAGAGAAAGTTTATAGAACTGCAATGAGACCGGCTATGTTGTATGGTTTAGAGACAGTGGCATTGACTAAAAGACAGGAGGTGGAGCAGCCAACAAAAGAAGAAGGACTAATATGTCTTAACTCACTAACTTTTTTGTATTATTTTAAATCAATGTTGACTGCTATTACAGTTAGTTCGTAAATTTTAATAGCAGCGTTCAAACCTAACAAAAGGTTGTTGTTTTTTGAGGATCATGATCAAGTATCAGTCTACTAGATTAATTAATATATTTAAATAAAAGGTTTTGATTTAAGACACAGACAAACAAGGCTGTTTTGGTTATGATTTACCATCTGGAGGCCACTTAATCTTTCAGGTGTATAGGTATGCAAGCAAAAATGTGAACAATGGCACTTGTATAGCAACTCATTGCATATATAAGTGCAGTAAGATTTAATAATATTTTTACCTATAGATGTAAATGTGTGTGTATGGTGCCCTGAAATGGACTGCCAAAGGTAAATTCCTCTCATGTTCAGCAATGTTTTTATATATGACCCCAATTCTAAAAAAGTTGTGAAACTGTACAAAACGTCAATAAATCATCAAATGAAATCTCATAAACTCATATTTTATTTTTAAATAAAACATATAAATCATAGCAAACATTTAAACTGAGTACCATTTTAAAGGGGAAAAAAAATAGGTCATTTTGAATTTAATTGCCAACAAAACAAAAGGCTGGAAGAAACATATAGAGGGACATTGCAAACTATTAGATTAAAAATAATCATTAACATGATTGTGTATAAAAAGAACATCTTAGAGTCAGTCTCTCAGAAGTAAAGATAGGCAGATGATCACAATTATGGAAAAAAAAGTGTCTACAAATCGTTGAACAATTTCAGAATAATGTTCCTCAACATCAAATTGTGAAGTCTTGGAATATCACATCAGTTACAATATGTTAAATCATCAAAAGATTCTGCAATCTCGGTGCACAAAGAAAGTGGTCAATTGTTAATATTGGATGCCCATCCTCTTCTTCTTCTTCTTTCGGCTGCCCCCATTAGGGGTCGTCACAGGGGATTATCCCCCCTGTCCTCTACATCTGCCTCTTCTAAGCCAACTACCTGCATGTCCATCCTGCACCACCCTCACATACTTTTCTGCCACACCTGACTGCCTTATACAATATCATAACTCCTCTATCGGCCTCTCTGCCTGGCCAATCGATATAAATCCTTTTCTCCTTTCTTAGTGTCCAACTTCTCATACAGCTCCTCATATGCCTTTTCCTTGGCTTTTGCCACATCCCTCTTTAACTGCTGCCGTATCTCCCTGTACTCCTGCCTACTTTTCTCATCACTCTGTCGATCCCAATCCTGTTTTGCCAACCTCTTTCTCCTTATGATTTCCAGCACTTAAACATTCCACCACAACAACTCTTTGTCTTCCTTTCTATTTCCAGATTTCACACCAAGTCCCTTTCTAACTGTCTCCCTAATTGTACTTACAATCTCCAACAGGTTGCATCTCCTACATAGAACATAGCCCACCTGTGTGCACCTTCGTCCAGGTTTATATGTCACCCTATGCTCCTCCTTCTTCTTAAAATAAGTATTCACCACTGCCATTTTCATCTGTATAGCAAAACCTACCACCATCTGCCCTTCCACATTCCTCTCCTTAAAGCCATACCTACCCATCACCTCCTCATCACCTCTGCTCCCTTCACCAACATGCCCATTAAAGTCTGTCCCAACCACCAATCTTTCATTCCTAGGTACACCTTCTACCACTTCATCTAGCTCACTCCAGAATATTTCCTTCTCCTCCATTTCACAACCCACCTGTGGAGCATAGGCACTGATGACATTTATCATTACCCCTTTAAATTCCAGCTTCACGTTCATCACCCTATCAGAAACTCTCTTCACATACACTACACTCTTACTAAACTCTTCCTTCAGAATCACCCAAGTACCCACCCGAACCTCCTCTATCCTACACTTCTATATATACATACATAAACTAGAATAATACTAGATATTTTTTGTTAGTTTCTATGCCTTTTCATTGGTTTGTTCTTGAAATGGGAGGGGTATATTCACTTTTGTGAGATACTTTGTGTTTTAATACAGTGTGGAATTTGCGCAGTATTTAGTTTGTTTACTCTGTTACACTTAATTGTACTGCTGACAGGAATACCTAGCCTAGGTTCATCTAAACTACTGGCAGTGATTTTATTATTTATTGATTTTTTTTTTTTTTGGTCAAAATCTCTGGTAGAAAATATAATTTCAGGTTGTGTCTCTTATTGCACAATCCAGACTCTAATGTAATGTAAATGCAAATCAGAATGCCTAAAAAGTAATGACATCAACAGTGTAGTGGCAGGAGTTTTAGTTAAGTGTAAAATAAAAAAGGAAAGAAAATTAAAAGAAAGTAAAATCAAATCAATATTTGGTGTGACCAGCCTTTGCCTCCAAAACATTAATTATTTTCTGTATACTTGCACACATTTTTTTTAAGGAACTCAGGTAGATTGTTCCAAACATCTTGGGAAACTAACCACAGATATTTTGTGGATATAGTATGTCTCAAAACCTTTTGTAATCCTAGACAGACTCAATGATGTTGATGATGTTGTTGTCAAGGACTTTGTTCTTCTATATTCTGAAGATAGTTCTTAATGATTTTGGCTGTGTGTTTGGGTTCGTTGTCCTGCTGCAAAATAAATTTGGGCCAAGACGTCTCCCTGATAGTATTTCATGATTGATATTGATATAAAAAAACTTTGTGGTTTGTGGTACAACATACTCAATATCAATAAATAACTAACATTCATCCATTATTCTCTAGTTTCTCCTTCTCTCTCCCTGATTGGCTGTGGGTATGTGGAGTAAGCTATAGGAAATGGACAATTTGCAGATGGAAGGATATGTAAATAAATGTTTCATTTTCTGCTTAGAAGAACATACTTTCAACTAAGATAGGTCTTCATTCAAAACTTTAATAAAAAGATTAGCAAAAGTCTGCCCATCATACAAGTAAAGACAGAAAGTAAGGTCAGCCCTTGTTTGTTTGCACTTATCTGTAGGATTCCAGAAAAATCTTTCATATTTGGCTTTGTGTGCTTAAAAACTACAAGTCTCTTTAGGGACTTATGGATAAAGTAAAAAATAAAATACTTTTTAACATGACATTGGGTTCATTGATGCAGGTATTATTATCTATTATAATCATGCAGGTATTATATAATTATATACATAACAGCATTCTGACACAGTTCAATAGCAACCCAGACAGATTCTGTCAGGTGGTGTAGCCTCTGCCTAAGTAACCTCTAGTGACCACCTTCACCGGGAAGAAGGATACACAAACTGTCACTCAAAGCTGCTTGACTGCATTTAATTAACTTGCTTAAATGTCAATAGTGAGGAGTTCGACTTCAAAATTCTCTCCCTTACTTTTCCTCACTGTAGCGAGAGAACACATTGATAAGAACATGAAGCCGACATGAAATATGTCGACACTAATACAATACATCTAGTTTGACAGTATAATCAGTTTAAAATGCTGACAACCAAAATCCCATAGCACTTGCCTTGAGAGAGGTTTAGCAAAAATGTTTGTTTTTACTTTCTCGGCACGAGCTCGGGGATGCTTTAGTATGATATCTATATTATCCTCAGCAACAGATGGCACCAAATGAAAACTGTGCCATCATGGAAAACTTGGGCAGACAGCAATCTTTAAGCTCGGCTTGTGTGAGAGCACAGTGCCTATTCCTCAGGCCCTGGAGTGGGTATCCATCACCAAGGCAAGCTGTTGAGCATGTCACCCTGCTGTGTGGGTATCAGCCCAGACATTTGAGTTGTTCTTCTGCACACTATTGCCATGAGCTTCACCATCCCTCATTCTGTTTTGGTTCAAAGCAACAGTGCAGTTTAAAATGATTGGAATGTCATTTCGCTGAATTCTGATGGATTAATTATAACTATGGAACATAATCAAGAGTTATTATTAATTATTATATTATATTATATTACTATTAATTATTAATATTAGGAAATGTCCAATGATAGTAAAAAACAGATGGTTGAAACGTCGGCCTTGGTATCAAGAGCAGAAATATTGTTAACTGAAAAACATATTAAACATAAAAAAATTAAATAATTGAAACTGAACATTTTTAAAGTAAGTGACTTTTCTGCTCACCATGGATGCAAAGAGAGATAATTCGAATTAAATTTACAGTCACTATGGCCATTCTTTTTTATTTGTTCATTATTTTTTGTTAAATGCGAGAGACTTTGGCTGTCTTTTTGTTCAATAGTTTTAATCATCTGTGTAAATAAAAAAAAAAAATAATAAAATTAAAAAATAAAAGATATTTAAACCTTTACTAACATTCTGAAAAATAAGTACAAATTTCTGCACAAACTGTATAGTTATTTTCTTTATCTTTATTTGTTCATTTTATTATTTAAATTTTACTAGTTTTTAAACTTTTTTTTTTTTTTTTTAAAGCACCGACACACCATGATAAATTCCTTGTACATGCAACAAATGATACTTGGCAAGAAAGTTAAATCCAATTCAGATTTAAATATAAAATAATAAAGACAAATCTAAATGGAATAAAGGGAAATATTTTAAACAGCCTTTAACACTTTAATGAAGTAATAGCTATGTACATTATACATTGATCTGGCATAACATTAAGACCGGTAAAGTGAATAACACTGATTATCTCTTCATCATGGCACTTGTTAGTGAGTGGGATTTTTTAGGCAGCAAGTGAACATTTTGTCCTCAAATATGATATGTTAAAAGCAATAAAAATTGTCAAGCGTAAGGATTTGAGTGAGTTTGATGAGGGCCAAATTATGACGGCTTGGTCAGAGCATCTCCAAAACTGCAGCTCTTGTGTTATGTTCCCTGTCTACAGTGCTCAGTATCTATCAAAAGTAGTCCAAGGAAGGAACAGTGACAGGGTCATGGGTGGCAAAGACTTATTGATGCACATGGGGAGTGAAGGCAGTCCTGTGTTGTCCGAGCTCGAACAGACGAGCTACTGTGGCTTAAGTTGCTGAAAAAGTTAAAGCTGTTATTGCTTGATGGATCAGGGCTGTTTTGGCAGCAAAAGGGGAACCAACACAATATTAGGTAGGCGACCATAAAGTTATGCCTTATGAGTGTCTGTTACACACAGACACACATATGATGAGAATTTAAAGAACGCTTATCCAGAGAAGTCATCATCCAGAGCCATTTACAATTATGTAATTTATACACCTGATACAACTGGTGTCAGAGAACCACGTTCCATGCCTTCCCTCAACACTTCGCATGCCCACAGCACCTCTCCATCATACTTAGTACGTGCACCTGGCGCTCATCTCCACTCATCCCTATTTAAGGTCCGCCCTTCCTCAAAGCCCTTGTCTGTTTTATAGTTTACGCTAGGGAACGTTCATGGACTTACTCCTAGTGGAACTAACCTTCCGTTGGACTTTACCTTTCTAAGGATTATACGGATTTGTTGCACTTTACCTTTTTAAAGGACATAACTGATTCTATGGACTTTGTCGGTACTGTGGATGCTTTCTGTGTCTATCGAGACATTCTGGATCTTACCCTGCTCCAAGTACGGCTAGTATCTATTTGGGTGGATTCTGTGTATAATCATTAAAACCTCATTCTATGTCACATCTGTTTCGGCTAAGTTTCTCCAGCCTGACATAAGCTCCAGAACCCGAACCCATGCAGGTAAGTTCTCAAAGGCTGTCTAAGAAGGAGAGAGAGCGTCATCTGGTGGCAGGGGTGTGCCTATACTGTGGAAAGCGAGGACATCTCTTCGCACAATGTTCTGCCCAATCTCCACGCCCAGCGGTAAGTACCGCTTAACCCCAGCAAAACAGAACTGCTGGTCATGCCAGGTGATTCATCTCCAGGTCAAACTCTACGAATAACTCTTCATGACTCTCTGCTCTCCCCTTCAGCCACTGCTTATAAATTCGGGGTAACTATGGACAATGAACTTTCCTTCTTCTCACATGTCGCTAATGTGGCTTAATGTGGTTCCTGTCGATTTCTTCTCTACAGCATCCGAGGGTTTCGACCATTTCTGTCCTCACAGGCTGCCCAGGTGCTTTTTCATTTTTTTTTTCATTTTTAAGACTGGACTACTGCAACTCTCTGCTGGCAGGTCTTCCTCTAAATGCTATTCGTCCACTGCAAATGATCCAAAATGCAGCTGGATGACTTGTGTTCAATTGGCCCAAGTTCTCCCACACCACCCCACTGCTGCGCTCCCTTCACTGGCTTCCAGTAGCGCCACATATCAGATTCAAAACACTGATGCTTGCCTACAAGGCCAAAAATGGACCAGCACCATCTTACTTCAGAGACCTCATCACATCTCACATTGCACCATGCTGTCTGAGATCCTCCAGCACTGCTCAACTGGTACCACCGTCTTTAAGAATGAGAGGGAAGTATACTTTAAGGCTCTTCTCTGTTCTGGCACCGAGGTGGTGGAATAAACTTCCCCTAGATGTCCATACAGCGGAGTCCCTAGCTATCTTCAAGCCACGATTGAAGACCAACCTCTTCCTGAAACACTTAAATTAGCACTTTTCAAGTTTGCTTTGTAGAATTTAAGAGTTATATTTATATTAGGTTTGTAATCTTGCGTACCAGGGTAGATTTATTCATTGCTAGAGACTCAAAGCACTTTTGTACGTCACACTGGATAAGGGTGTCTGCCAAATGCCGCAAATGTAAATGTAAATGTACCGTAAATTTCCCTACCAATATCTTACATATGTCCAAGCTTTCATTTACCCTTCTTACCCGCTGTGGATACGTCCAACAGGCCCTCCAGCAGGCTTATTTGTGGAGAAAAAGGACGGAGGCCTTCAGCCATGCGTTGATTACCGGAACCTAAATGCCCAGATCTCACCACTCCCGTATCCGCTCCCACTAGTCCCGGCCGCGCTGAAAGATCTGCAAGGAGCACGCGTTTTCACCAAGCTGGACTTATGGAGTGCATACAACCTCGTGCGCATTCGCAAAGGGGACGAATGGAAGACCATCTTCATCACCCCCGCCGGTCACTACGAATACCGGGTCATGCCGTATTGCCTGTCAATATCTCCGGCCGTATTCCAGAACTTCATGAACGAGGTGTTTCGACCCTTTCTTCACAAGTTTGTGATAGTATATATAGATGACATCTTCATCTTCTCCTGGACACCACAAGGACATCGTGACCGGTGATCAGGTGATTCAGGTCTTTGAGCTGTTGCGCAAACACCACCTCTAGCTCAATCTCCCCAAGTGCGAGTTTCATTGCTGTCATCAATTGTGAAGGCGGTACGGGATTGTCCGCTCCCCACCTCTGTAAAGGAGCTACAAAGATTCCTGGGGTTTGCAAACTTTTACGGCTGGTTCATCCATGGGTTCAGCCTAGTAACAACTCCGCTAACTTCCCTACTCAGAGGGAAGGCAAGAACACTCTCCTGAAGGCTGAGGAGGCGTTTAAGGAATTGCGAATAGAAGGTTTTGCGTCGCCTTTCCTTCTATGCCACCCGTATCCAAAACTCCAGTTTGTGGTGGCAGGGGCCGCTCTATCCAAGTATTTAGGGAATCCAGCTCGGCTCCGTCTCTGCGCCTTCTTCTTTAAGAAGTTGTCCCTGGCCGAACAGAACTATGACATCGGGAACCAGGAACTCCTCGCTAACAAACTAGCGCTAAAATGTCAACACTGGCTCGAGGGAGCGATGCATCCATTTACGGTTATCACCGACCACAAAAATCCCCAATACCTCCCTGAAGCGAAAAGGTTAAACCCCAGGCAGGCACGATGGGCCCTGTTCTTCATCCGGTTCCATTATACCATCTCCATTATACCAATGGAAAGGCGGACGCTCTCTCCCACGTCTATGGACTGGATGAGCCCCCCGATCCTGAACCGATTATTTCTCCCAAAGTGTTCATATGCCCAATCACCTGGGACCTAGAGTAGGGGATCCACCCGGTTGCACGACAGGAGCCATTTCCCCCAGGGTGCCCGGAGGGTTGAACCTTCGTCCGCAAAACCTGTCGGCCAGTTCTGTTAAAGGCGGTGCATTTAGTTCCTGGGTTGGGCCATCCAGGTCAAAGAAGAACTCTCCTCCTGACTCAAGTTCGGTATTGGTGGCCAGGAATGGGCAGGGAGGTTGCTCATTATGTTCAGAGTTGCACCGTCTGTGCCATGTCAAAAACCCCACGACACTTGCCCATGGGCAAGCTGGTCCCTTTGCCTATCCCACATCGGCTCGGCTCCCGGTTGGAGGGTTACACCTGCATTCTTCAAGGCCTGCCGCTTTATTCCTAACCTTCTAACCTTCTGTTGGACTTTACCCTTCTAAGAATTTTACGGATTCGTTGGACTTTACCTTTCTAAAGGACATTACTGATTCTATGGACTTTGTCGGTACTGTGGATGCTTTCTGTGTCTCTCGAGACATTCTGCATCTTACCCTGCTCCCGGGAACAGCTAGTATCTATTTGTGTGGATTCTGTGTTTAATCATTAAAACCTTGTTCTGTCACGTCGGTTTCGGCTAAGTTTTTCCAGCCTGACACCTGGTCAGGTTGTAAAGGCCCCAGAAAGCAGTTACCCAAGCCTTTTTTTTGGGGGGGGGAATGCCTTGTATGTTTCACTGAGCATTAATTTGCCACATTTTTTACTGTTATATTTGCTTTTTATTCAGTTTGCAAACCCAGCATTTTTTAAGAAATTAAAAACATAATTTTTATGTATAACGTGTTAACAGTTTGTAAAAGGTCTGCAGTGAAGGTGCTTCATCAGCGTTATTAATTACACTTCATTTTGTAAGCAGGAAAATAATTCATGCATCTCATAAAAAGCATACTCCTTATTGAGAAAACTATACTTCTACTTTATTACTACTACTTTTAGAATTAGGTTTGTTTTTCAAACATGTCTTTTTGAAACTGATCTACACATTTATTGTTAAAACACACTATATATCAGCACCATGAAGCATATCATTTGGCAGAAAATCACACTTGGAATGTGTGTTCAATTACAACTACGCTGTGTTGCTCTTTTGATAGAAAAGGCCCAGGTGTATAGCTGTTCGGTGATGGCGAATAATAAAAGCACACATGAATAAGACTGAATTGAATTGAATTGCACTGTTGAGGGCTGTATCATGTTGGCAGAGTAAAAGTGTTAGCAATCTGTTTGATTGGGGGTTTTGGAGGTTGTTGGATTTCATTCATCTTTGTGTTTTATTGTCTTAGTGCCATGACAGCACAATGCCCTTGCGAGTCTTTGATGATAAAGAAATAAAAAGAAAGGTAAATAGGAAGACTCCCTGCTGAACACATTTGGTGTAATAAAAACCAAGATGCTTCGGGGCTTAGTGGATTGTAAAAATGAAATGAATAATTGAATAAATAAATAAATAAATAAATAAATAAATAAATAAATAAATAAATAAATAAATGGACCCCCTGATAATCTGTCTTTTTAGATTTAAAATGTAAGTGGGTGTGGCCTGGACATAAAGGGATTTGTATGTAGTTATTATTTATTTTTATTATTTATAATTAATAATTTTTAACTCTATTTGTATTTGTTTTTTCTGTAATTTATCTGTTAATTCTGAGCGATTTTTTTATGCTTCATACTTAAGATGTATCATGGTTATATATCACAAGAATAACTATAGATGCAAAAAAGTGAGTGAGTGCTTTATATAAAATATTTGTCTTGGAATAGATTACAAATTTTACCAAATTTAAAACTTAAAAAAAAAAAAAGGTGAAAATGTTTACAAAAAAAACCCTATTATACTAGTATTATGTATAATTAGTAGAGATGTTAATATTTATATATGTTAATATAACAACTCTGTTGTTATATGAATATACATAAAAATATATATAAAATGTAAATTCATTTTAACAGCTTTCACTTATTTTTATTAATATGCGATTAATGCAGTGCACATTTCTGTTTGACCATATTTATAAAAACTGTATATAAACATAAAAGAGGTGAAATTAAAACTTTCAATGCAAAACATTTCTTCAGGACGTCCTTTCTTTAATCAGATACAAAAAAATTATAATTACTGAAAAATAATTTGTAATCAATAAACAATTGTTTTGAGTCTCAACATAGTCTGGAAATGTTCCGTTTGCATTGTACAGTAATGTGATTAAAATGTTTTATTGATAAAATATTTACTTTAATTTTTTTTTTTCCATTAATTTAATTTAATTAGTTACATTTGTGCCAATTTAATTGATTACTCAAGTTAATCAATATGCTAAAAAGTCTATTGCATTGATTAGATTTATTCTATTTATTTTTCTTTAATTTATTTATTCTATTATATTTTTTATTAAATATTATTTTATATATTATTTAACCAAACATTACATTTTTTATTTATTTAAAATATAAACTGTTCAAATTGATGTTTACAAATGTTAATTATAATAAACTGTGTCGTCATAATTTTGTTTTAAAATGTATTTATGTAATTGTTTACATGTATGTATTTTTAATGTTTTGTACTTATTTTAGCCCTATTTCCCTTTCCCTAAGTGGTTTTTCCACTTGTCAGGCCGCTATTGTAAATAAGAACCTGTTCTTAATGACTTGCCTGTAAAAAATAAAGGAAAGGAAAAAAAAATAAATAAATTGCCAAGCAATGTTATGTTTTTGTCTTTTTGAATGAATTTCTTCCCCCCAAATGTACCAAAATTGAAACAGACTGTGACTTAAAAACCGAGGTACATTTTGTGTACTGCTACACCCCTAAGATAGATAGATAGATAGATAGATAGATAGATAGATAGATAGATAGATAGATAGATAGATAGATAGATAGATAGATAGATAGATAGATAGATAGATAGATAGATAGATAGATAGATAGATAGATAGATAGATAGATAGATAGATAGATAGATAGATATTCTGTTGGCTTACCTGTTATTATTTCTTTCACAAATTTTGGAAAGTAATGCAAATTGCCCCACCCTACTCCTAAACTAATATCTTTAAACATTGACATTATGCAGGTCAATAAACATGTTGTTCTTCAGTGACTATGTACTATTTGTAAAACCTGAACCAAGTCCCAGCACAGCTGCTGTGCTGTTTTAGCAATTGCTGATTTTTTTTTCAAGCAAATTAGTGGGTGAAGCTGCCACCTAGCTGTCCTAAAATAACATAGTGTGACTTTATAATCATAGACTTGAAACTTTCACAAGATAAGTTGGAAATTACAATGCTATAGTGCAATTTGTCATCATATCTGCATAATACATGAAGTCGCACAAGCACAGCTTTATTTCCATGCTTTATGTTACACTTCTTTTTGATAATGCGCACTCTCTCTCTCTCTCTCTCTCTCTCTCTCTCTCTCTCTCTCTCTCTCTCTCTCTCTCTCTCCCTGATACCATTTTTAATAAAGTACTTCCACTAAGTGTGACGACAAATGCATCCAGGGACAGCAATACTCATCAGTTATGTTAACTGAAGCTTGTACAAGAGCTAAATTATGGAGGTCTGTCTTCAGTCCCTAGCTTCTTGTAGTGGCTCAATGGTGT